>NC_045605.1:65452390-65752495 GCF_009762305.2 Zalophus californianus | reverse complement strand
GTCTGCTTCTCACTCTCCCTCTGTGCTTCCCACCCTCCCAAATAAATAAATAAAATCTTTTAAAAACAACAACAACAACAATGAGATACCACTACACATCTATTAGAATGGCCAAATCCAAACACTGACAACACTAAACACTGATAAGGATGTGGAGCAACCGGAACTCTCATTCATTGCTAGTGAGACTGCCAAATGGATCAGCCACTTTGGAAGACTGTTTGCAGTTTTTTACAAAATTAAACATACTCGTGTTATACAATCCAGTAGCTGTGGGTATTTTCGCACAAGTTGAAACCTTATGTCCACACAAAAACCTGCACACAAACATTTGTAGCAGTTTTGTTCATAACTGCCAAAACTAGAAAGCAACCAAGGTGTCCTTCAGTAGGTGGAAGTACAGGTAAACTGTGATACATCCAGACAATGGAATATTATTCAACTCTAAAAAGAAATGAGCTATCAAAAACTAATGATGTAATGTATGTTGATTAACATAACAATAAAAATAAAAAAGAAATAAATAAAAAGAAATGAGCTATTAAGCCATAAAAAGACATAAGGGGAAATGCATATTTTTTTCAAATGTACTTTATTAAACAAAGAAGCCAATCTGAAAAAGCTGTATATACTATATGATCCCAACTACATGACATTCTGGAAAAGGCAAAACTATGGAGAAAATAAAAAGATTAGAGGTTGCCAGGGCTTGGGCAGAGGGATATGAATAGTCAGAACATAGAGCAATTTTAGGGCAATGAAACTACTCTGCATGATACTCTAATGGTGGATACATGTCCTTATACATTTGTCAAAACCCATAGAATGAACAACACCAAGAGTGAACCCTAAACTATGGACTTTGGGTGATTATGATGAGTCAATGTAGGTTCATCAGTTGTAACAAATGAACCACTCTGATGGAGGGTGTTGATAGTGGGAGAGATGGATGGGGACAGGGGGTATATGGGAATTCTCTGTACTTTCCCCTCACTTTGCTATGAGCCTAAAACTTCTCTAAAAAATGAAGCTTACTAATTTTTTTAAAGTGGAACGAATAATTGCCTCACAGATTTTGTGAAAATCAAATGAATCCATGTGGTCTCTACAAAACTCTGATGGGCTCCCATAGGACTCAGGTCTGGAAAGTTAATCTGGGCAAATATCAACTGGTTCTAATGTCCTGCAAGAGAGATAGTATTAACAATGCCACAGACTGGGACGCCTGGGTGGCTTAGTTGGTTAAGGATCCAACTTTTGATACAGTTAGGGTCTTGATCTTGGAGGCATGAGTTCAAACTCTATGCTGGGCTCCACGCTGGGCATGGAGGCTACTTAAAAATAAATAAATGAATAAATAAATAAATAAATAAATAAAATTAAAAACAGCAACAACAATAACAACAATGCCATAGACTGATACAGTCCCGCAGTGGACATGATATTTAGTCTGTTTGAGTTTCCTCTTTTGGAAACTGCTCTCTCTCTCTCCCAAAGGAGTCTTGTGAGACTGTCGATCAAGTCACAGAGAGGCAACTGATTAAGTGGGCCAAAGAGAGCACTCCATCCCCTGGTCACAGGGAAACTTGAGACACTTAAACAAAGACCAATTAGAGTTTTTATGCAGAATTAGTTGGGTTACTAGGAGTCATCTCTCTTCCTTTAAGGTCACGAACTTAGGGATAATTAAAGCCTGAAGTCTCTGAGATTCTTTCAGCATATGGGAAAGTGTTCAAGAAAAGAAATGCAACATAGAAGAAAACCAGCCCAAGAGATAGAGGAAAATAGAGAAATAGATTCCTGGTGAATTTGAGGGTTTCTTGAGTCAGCTATGCCTGAAGCTGAAACCTGGAGTTTTCATTTATGAAAGCCAATATGCTTTCTTTTTGCCTATGATGATTTGAGATGGATACCTGTTATTTGCAGCTGAAACAGTCCTATCATTATATAAGCCTTTCTTCTAAAAAGTTTAGATACTTTCAGAGTTATTTCCTTTGTCTTAATAAAAGTCCTGGGAAATGATTAGCTACAGAAATTTTTCTTTTCATTTTTCTGGTAGAAAAAAACTAATATGTTAAGAAACTTTTTCAAATTTACATAGCAAGTCAATGTTGGTGCCAAGTGTAGAACACCAGTCCCATCAGGGCCACATTATGTTCTTTCATGAGTTGCAGACACTTTTGCCTTCAGGAGCAACTTCTTCCACAAGATGATGTTTAAAATTGCATTTTATGAATGCACTGGTATAAAGATAAACATAATCCAGACTGGCTTCATTGTTATATATTATTTTTATATTCTTTTTTTGTTGTTGTTCTTTTTTTTTTAAGATTTTATTTTTAAGTAATCTCTACACCCAGTGTGGGGCTCAAACTTATAACTCCGAGATCAAGAATCACATACTCTACCGACTGAGCCAGCCAGACACCCCTTTTTTGTTCTGTTTTAAAAGAAACCAAGGGGCACCTGGGTGGCTCAGTTGTTAAGCGTCTGCCTTTGGCTCAGGTCATGATCCCAAGGTCCTGGGATCGAGCCCCACATAGGGCTCCCTGCTCAGCGGGAAGCCTGCTTCTCCCTCTCCCACTCCCCCTGCTTGTGTTCCCTCTCTCGCTGTGTCTCTCTCTGTCAAATAAATAAAATCTTAAAAAAATAATAAAAGAAAAGAAACCAAAACAGGGGAGCCTGGCTGGCTCAGTTGGTGTAGCGTCTGCCTTCAGCTCAGGTCATGATCCCGGGGTCCTGGGATCGAGTCCCACATCAGGCTCCCTGTTCCGTGGGGAGCCTGCTTCTCCCTCCCCCTCTCCCTCTGCCTGCCGCTCCCCCTGCTTGTGCTCTCTCTCTCTCTGTCAAATCAATAAATCTTTAAAAAAAAAAAAAAAAACAGGAAACCAAAACATTCGGCCCTAATGAGCCAAATGAGTAAGATGACCCTGAGTCGTGTTTGCAAAAGAAAACAAGAAGTATGGAAATGAGATAATAAATGTGAATATACTAGGTACTCTGTTGACCATAAGACTCTGAACACGTGTAAGGACTATTAATACAAAAGAGTGCTCTTAGGAGGGTAATGTAAATGTATGGCTCAAGTGTATGGTCATGAAATGGTTAAACACCAAAACCCCG
The DNA here is from genome assembly GCF_009762305.2 of Zalophus californianus. Classification (NCBI taxonomy): domain Eukaryota; kingdom Metazoa; phylum Chordata; class Mammalia; order Carnivora; family Otariidae; genus Zalophus; species Zalophus californianus. The sequence continues at coordinate 65,749,372 of NC_045605.1, read as the reverse complement.
AATGGCTACAAATAGGAGATGCTTGGTGGTAGGAGACCAGAGGATTGGGGAGTCAATGACTTTTGGCAGTAAGGAGCCTTTTGCAAGTCGGCCTACACCCCTGTCACTGGGCCCTGTGCTCATGGCATGGCCCAGCACAAGGCACTGCTAAGGAGAAGCAACCTTGGGCACAGCAGAAAGCTGACATACACTCCGATGAGTCTAGGTCCTGCTCTTCAACTGGAGAAGCCTGGCAGAAGCCGCCAAGAGGCTTCTCAGGAGCCAGTGAGGAGCTTCGGGAGCAAGGCTGGAAAGAGAGTTTTTACCCAGGTGGCCATAGGCAGGGCGGAGCCAAGAGCATGGACCAAATATCAGGTGCAAAAAGGTAAAATGAAGTCAAAGGAAAAAATGCCATGTCAGAAATGAGAGGGATCAGCAGCAAGTCAGAACACAGTGTGTGGAGCTGTCAGAAGAGGATTGTGTCCAAAGCCATGAACTGGAAGGCATGTTTTAGGGGCCTGTTTCAATGTGGTGCTGACTCCATGGCCCAAAAGCAGTCGCTGGTTCACATCCGTGAACTCCTTTCATGGATGAAACTAAGCCCTCTCAAAAATATAGTCACTGAAGATTTACTCCTTTACTGTGAACTTCGAGCAACCATTGTTAGAAAGACTGGAAACTCTCCACTCGTGATATTAGACCCCACTTTAAGGAAGTAAATTGTTTCAGTGTGGGAATGGGGGATGCAGACAGCTTGAGATGGGAAGAAGACTAAGAAATAAAACCAGGTGAAGTTAAGACAACACACGAACAGGGTCCAGCAGAATCAGGACACGATGTCCTCTGCCCCATTGGCTGTAGGGGTCACGGTCCCCTAGCAAAGAGGGACTAGCGTCAGGAGCCAAATAACACTTCATCTCCTTTGTGCTTTCTTGTGTGTGCATTCGCTTCAATCTGCTTGCGTGGGTTTCCTCCCCTCGTGTCAGCTCAACTAGCCTTTGTGCTCTCATTGTCCTTAGAGAGCTCCGAGGGCAAGCCCTTCCCTGAATATGGTAACAAGAGACAACAGTTACTACAGAAAGACACCTTGGAAAAGTAAGTTCCCACAGGCAGTCGCTGCTTCGATCCTGGTGCCCAGATGGAGAAGGTAACCCCTCTCCCCCTTACCTCCTTAGAAACTGTAGAACAGGCCAGAGTATTCAAGAGCAAGGCCTGAACAGGCCTCATTACTGTGTGGGTGTGCCACATATTACATAAGCACATGGATTAATTAAGAAGCAAGTTCAGGACTAAGAACTGGGTCAGACATGAAGGGGCCCAAGAAACAGCAAGTACTCAGATAACTGAGAACATGACATGAGAACCTGCCAGGCAGCTGCGCTGTTCAGTCAATAAGTACGTGTTGCTGGGAGATGCCCTGTCTCTGCAAGATGACTGAGCCTTTTTCTCACGCTGCCTCTTCCTTGGCTGCTAAAGGGGGGACTGTCATGGCCCCAGGACGGCAGGCATGGCGAGGGGGGGGGGTCCTCTGCGGAAGCCCACATGGGACGGGGGCTAGAGGGCCATCATGGGCTGTGCTCTCCAAGGCCCCTGCAGCTCCCTCAGTTTGCCTGTGGGGAGAGCCTGCCCCAGGTTGAGAGCAGTGGGGGGTGGATGCCAAGGCTTCAAAAGCTTAGCCCACCCTTTCTTTTCTTCTGTAAAAATTCTGTAGCAGCTCTCTCACCCCTCTCGAGCCTCAACCACTCATAAAGGCAGCGTGCTTGGGTGCCTGGCTTCTCTCTCTGCCTTCTTCAAACGGTTAAAGTTTTATCTCTCCCTCGCTCTCTCTCTTTTTTTTTTATAAATATGTTTGTTGCTATTTTTATTTTTGTTTTTCCTCAAACCAAAAACTTCAAGGACCACTAGAAACACAAAGGAAAGGAAATCGTGATGAATAGTCACTTCCCAGACTACAGCCCAAACTCCTGGGAAGAGTTTGTGTCTTAACATCTGGCCCTGAGCTGCAGACCACAGATCTCAGTTTTACGTTGGAGGCAGAATGGGCTTCTTTTAACCATTCTGTTGAAAAAGAGCCACAAAGGGACATCCTGCGTGTCACCTTCCCGGACTCTTCTCCACAGAGGGGAGCTGAGAATTGGTCCTAGGCACCAACAACACCAGGCGCCTCTGACAGTCTCAGGGCCCCCCGGCCATTCTCAGTCCCCCTCCCCACTGTTGCCCTTGATGGAGCTGACTGAACACATGGAAAATTACCCACAAAAATCTGTGCAAGAAAGTTGCACGGAAAGTTACAGAATGTGACAAAAGAAAACTGCTGCTTAGCAGGGCAGAGGAACAGAGCACAATCTTTGCAGGGTCAAGCCACCAAACTGGCCCCCCCCAGTGCTCATCTTCACCTTTACCTTTCCACCTCTGCTCACCCACCCTTTGTAGTTAGTTGCCTGGCATCACGTCATATGTGAGCCTAGGATGAGGAAGGGAAGTACACATTCAAGAGACACGCTGAGAGGTGCCTGTCTCCGGGAACTGTCCCTGCTCCTAGTCCCTTTCGTTTAGGTGGTCACTCATTGATTGCACAGATATTCATTGAGCACTTACTATATTCCAAGAGTGTGGCAAGTGCAGTTACAAAAAATTCAAGGGCCCTTCCTTACAGAGTTGATTTTTTAGTGCGGAGAGTTAGATGACTTTGCAAGTAAAGAAAGAAAGAAGATAATTTTGGGTAACAATATGCTTGCTCTGGGATTTTAAAACACAAACAAAACAAAGCAGTGTCCTAGAGAGTGATTTGGGAGAAGGGCTGCCTACTCTAGCTAAAATAGACTAGGAAAACCTCTCTGAAGGGTTAAATATAAGCTTGCATGTGAATAAGGAAGATTTGTGGCTACAATAAACATTGTGGGCAGGAGGAAGAACAGGGGGATAGGTTCCAGGGTAGAAAAGGAAAGCAATAGAAATGCCAGTATGGCTGAAGCCTGTGTAACAAGGGAGGGCGGAAAAGGGAGTTTGCAGAACAGAGGGCTTGGTAAGAAGCTTGAGTTTTATTTTAAAGGCAACAGGAGTACTGGGTGTTATACACAAACAGTGAATCATGGAACACTACATCAAAAACTAATGATGTAATGTATGGTGATTAACATAACAATAAAAAATTAAAAGTAAAAAAAACTAATGATGTACTGTATGGTGACTAACATAACATAATAAAATAAAAATAAAAATAATAAAGGCAACAGGAAATCACTGGAGAATCCTAAACAAGGGAATGGCATACCTTGATAGACATTTTTCTAATACAAACTCTCCTATTTTATTTGCTAATGTACACAAATTTCTAAATTAAGAAGATGGGGCACCTGGGTGGCTCAGTTGGTTAAGCATCCGACTCTTCATTTTGGCTCAGGTCATGATCTTGGGGCCCTGGGACAGAGCTCCACATCAAGCTCCACGCTTCACTGGAAGTCTGCCTGAGGATTCCCTCTCTCCCTCTCCCTCTGCCCCTCCCCCCTGCTCATGCTTTCTCTAAATAAATAAATAAATAAATCTTTTTTTAAAAAAAGGATGCTCACAAGAAAGGTGAGGGTTATTCACTCTAATCCATTAATAACACTGGGTTTGACTGAACTTTTAAGTTACCTTTGATAAGCAGTGTATCTTGGCTCTTAGATTTCAAATGAGATATAAGAATCCGTTTTTTTTTTTACATAGAATTGTGGTAGATTTAGCCCAACTCTAGAGTTCCTTCCAATGAGACAAACACTTTGGAGAATTTCTTAATTATCACAAGGAAAATACAGGCTGACCGTATATTCCTGTCACCACGTTTTAAGTAATCTAAGTAGTGAACAATATTTGTGATTAAGTCAGGGGTAAATAAACTTTTTCTGTAAAGATCCAGCTAGTAAATAGTTTAGGCTTTGAGGCCATATGTTCTCTGTCACAAGCTCTTAAATCCGCCATTGCGTGCAAAAGCAGCTACAGACTATACATAAACAACTGCTTATAGCTGTATTCTAAGACCTCTTTATTTATAAACATGGAAACTTGAATTTAATGTGATTTTCAATTAACAAGAAATATTCTTCTCCTTTTGTTTTTTTTTTGGTTTTTTTTTTTTCAAGATGTAAACACCATTCTTGGCTTATAGTTAACATAAAATCAGGTAGCAGGCCAGATTTAGTCAGGGGGCTTTAGTTTCCTGACTGCTGTTTTAGATGAACTGGTAAATTGGTAAATGCCTGATACACATTTTTAACGGGATCACTTTGGCTACCATGTGGAAGGTGGATCATGGGATGTGGGGAGCAATGGTGGAAGCAGGGAAATCAATCAGGAGGTAATTGGCATTGTCTAAGCGAGACATGATGGTAGCCTTGACTGGGGTAGTCAGCAGTGGAGTTGGAAAGAAGTGGACACGATAGTACACTATGGAGACTGACAGAGCTTTGCTGATACAGTAAATGGGAGCAGAGAAGGAAAGAGCAGAAAGAAACACGATCTTTGGTTTGGTCTGGAACAACTGGATGTATGAGCATGTCATTTGCTTTGATGGAGAAAACTAAGAAGGAAGAGGTTCAGGGGAAAAATCAAGAGTTCTGGTTTACCGGTGTTAAGTTCGAGATGCCTGTTAGGTTTCCAAATGGAGATATCCAGTAAGTTGGAATCCAGGGAAAATATCAGGCCTGGGTATATGGGGGTCATAGGCATTTAGGAGGTAGTTAAGGCCACAGGACTAGTTCAGATCAACTGGGGTGTATAGAGAAAGAAGAGAAGAGGTCCAAGAAAGGAGCCCACAGGAATTCCAGGAATTAGCAAAAGAGAATGAAAGTCGCCAACAGATGAAGTGGACAAATCAGAAGAACGGGTTACCATAAAGGAGAAAGAAGCAAGTTACTGGCGAAGACTGTGATCAAGGATGAGGAATCCTGCTGAGAGACAGTATTGTGAGGACAGTGAAGTGATCATTAGATTTGGTGACATGAAAATAATGTATCTTGACAAGAAGAGTCTCAAAGAACTGATGGAGATGAGAGGATGAGTTGAATGGTGACTGGGACTTCCAGTTAAGCATGGAAGTTTAAACACAGGTGTATCTGGGGCACCCGGTGGGCTCAGTCGGTAAAGCATGCAACTCTCGATCTCAGGTTTGTGAGTTCGAGCCCCACGTTGAGGTAGAGATTACTTTAAAAAAAATAATAAAATCTTTAAAAAATAAATTAATAAAAAATTTAAAAATAACACAGGTGTATCTTCATCCTCTCCCAACACTCACTAAAGTCAATATGATGAAATACAAAAGAATGAGCCCACAAGAATAATGTGAGTGACGTGAAGGTGACAGAGGTTCAAGAGAAGTTCATAAATCCCTGGAAGAGGTAAGAAACTGGATAATGGTAACTAACTTAGCAAAGCAGAAAAAGCCAGAACCAAAGAGCCCACAAAAGGAGGGGGCTCCCAACAAGAGGCAGGCTGGTTCCAATCACCAAAGCACCAAAAGGCTCGTGACTTTGAGCAAAGGTGAGAAATAAGGCTGAAAACAGGAGGATAGGGAGAAAGTCTTTGCAAGGAAGGCTTGACTCCTCCAGAGCCCCTCCCTAATCCTGCATTGCCAGGAAACTAAATGGCTTAGTGGGCAATAAATGGCTTAGTCTCTGCAGAAATTAATCCAGAGAGACTTAAGAATAAAAGATAGAGGGGCACAGGGGAAGTAAAGCTGAGGCACTGTCCTGAAAGCCGGGGAGGTAAGTAAAATACACGTGCTAAGTGGTGAGACTCCTCTCAACCTCCCCGGCTCAGCAGCCAGCCAAACTCATAGCGCTCTCTCTCGCTCTCTCGCTCTCTCTCTCTCGTGCTCTCTCTTTCTCGTGCTCTCTCTCTGGCCAGGCAGGCAGCTGGCTTGGCCATGTGCAAGCAGAAGGCGGTCAAGATGAGAGGAGAAGGAAGCAGCAGAGATGAAAGATGCTGTGGGCCCCGGGAAATGGGGACGGTTTTGGGTTTCAGCCTCAGTCCAGGAGCAGGCCGTTCATCCTGTCCCGGGCCGTGAGACTGCCCGGTGTATCCTCCCCACAAACACCCTTACGGGAACAGCTTGAGTGGCCCTGACCTCCACCTTGTAGCCAGATACTCCTCAAACAAGATGAGGGGCAACTTGTAAAAGGCTGCTTTTCCAGACCCTGTCCAAGCCCCATTTGTCATCATCCTTGGTCATTGCCATGCAGAGGTGGCCAGCTGAGCTCCAACTGCCCCTTCCTCAGGGACTCGTGGCCAGGAATAGCCAAGCACAGCTCTAGAGGTTCTGGGAAGGCCAGCTGTGACCCCACTTCATAAAAAGGCCAGCTTGTTGGAAAATATTTGTGCAACAACCACGTTTTACGGACAGCAAAGGTAAAGCACAGGGGAGTTAAACAATTTGCCTAAAGTCCCAGAGCCTAATTATTGAAGGAAATGCTTGGGGATAAAATCTATAGTCTCCCAACTTTCAGTCCCTGATTCTTCGTACCGCCCCACTCGGCCTCCCATGGTGCTCAAAGATGACTTTGACAGGTGGGATTTGGTTATTTCCGTGGCCCGCCTGAAACCAAACCACTAAAACATGAAACTTTAGATTCATGATTGTGTAGAGGACAACACACGGCATGTGGAGTCCAGTGACATGGATTCTAGTCCGACCCCCTCCTCTTATTCTGTGGTGTCACTTAAGCGGGTCACTGGACCTATTTCTTCACGTGCAAAATGTGGAGAGAGTGACAGTACTAGGAGCAGAGGAAGAAATGCAGATTCCAAGGGTCTGGGAGGATAGCCTGCCTAAGCCTCTGACTGGAGATTTCTGGCTGGTCTCCCTATTCATTTAAACATTGACATGAATTTGGGTTCTATTCCTATATGTATATTTGTTTTAACATAAACATGGGTGACTGTGGTATTCCCCACAAGTAATTCACATCAAAGTGATGCTTTCGGAAGATGGTCCATATTTATTTTAACATTGCTCATCCTTGGCACAGCCTTACGTATCCCATTTTGAGAAGCCCAGGGCAAGAATGCTAGGAGAATTGTCAGCTCTTAAAATCCTTCAAAACAGTGCAAACTTCAACAAGTGCAATCTCCATTCTGCCAATATGGGAGCCAACATCCCCCCAAACCATCCGTTCCTAGAACAGAAGTCAAGTCTGGATGCTATTAAGCTCCTCCAACACCAGAGCTGTGGCCAGAATGCACAGGGGTGATGCTGGTGATTATGCTGCCATTCTAGAAGCTTGGAGTCCAGAGCAGACACAGGTGTGAAGTGGGAGCCGGCCCCACATTCCTTCAGACTGATCTGTACCCAAGAGACAACCACAGTTGAATACTGGTGACAGCCATTACCATGATGGCATACCTGAGAGCCTTGTTTTGAGCTTCTCTCTCATACTCCAAGCCTTGCTCTAAAGGCTGCAGTTGGGGTGGAGGAGTTGTGGGAGAGGGGGGAGTGCAGAGTCCCCCTAGACTGGAATAGTGGAGTGCATGTCTAGGTCATGACAGCCAACAGTTTCCTTTCCCGGAGGATCTAGTGGAAAGCCGTAGTATTTAACACTTTCAGGCCCCCCAACAATGCTGACCATACCTCACATGGTGGGCCCCTCGGGAGTTCTTAAGCAGAGGTGCGTGTGCGTGCGTGCGTGCGTGCGTGCGTGTGTGTGTGTGTGTGTGTGTGTGTGTGTGTGTTGGGAGGGAGTCCAGGTTGGGTTACCTTCCCAAGCACTGGAGTCAAAGCTTCCTGCCCAAAGGAAGGGACCAGAACCCTCTCTCACCTCCACGCCTTTGCAAATGTTGTTTCCTCTACTTGAAATTACCATCTTCCTGCCCCCCCCCCACTGTGCATCTAGCAAAGCGCCAGTTGCTCTAGGCAAGTGTCCTCAAGAGCCCCACCTCCAGGCAGAATTGGACACCCCCCCATCATTTTGTACAGTTCCGTCTTAAAGTGTATGTCACCTGACGAGTCAGCTGCTTTCTCACCCATCCCCCTCCACTTTCTAGGCTTTGAGCTTTCTATCCGCACTTGACACAGATCTGATGCTAGAAGATCTCTTTTTCACGTCCCTTGTCAAGGAAGGAACAAACATGTTAAAGAGCAGAGTAGCGGCAACAACTCGGGCCAGTGCCACGGAGGACCATGCTGTGTGGCTCCACCATCAACTTCCCAAGGCCTCACAGGTGCCTCACTCAATCCATTAAATACTGGGCCTTAGAGAAGTCCCCTTCCTGCCCCCCAAAATTGCCCTTTCCCACCGCAGTTATCCTCTGGAGCCCCCAGCAGAAGAAACCTGGGGGTTGAACTCTCTCTCTGCTCAGGCCCCAGAGGAGGTGAAAGCCCGGGTCTCTGGGCCTCCATAACTAGGCCCCAGGGATGCTGAAGGAGCTCCCACACCCCCACTGCTGACATGTTTTCCCAGGAGAGGCAGCTAGCTTCTCTCCCCCGTAGGGCAGGTCCTCAGCAGGAAACCCAGGGCCCAGGCTGGGGCACAGATCACACTCCCCCTTCACTCTGCTTCCTGCTCTCTCTGTCCCTATCCCGTGTCAGCGTTCCTGCCAAAGTCCCTTTCTGTAATTCTAACCTTGTTCCTGACCCTGTCTCCATCCCTCTCCACCCTGTGCTGTGATAGGGCTCCCTCCTTGGTCCCCAGGCCTCCCCACTCCTGAATGTCTTGTTGGTAAACACCAAAGAGTGTTATGGAACACAATGACCTGCAGGCATCCTCAGTGGCCAAGGGCCCTTGAGGACATAGCAGCAGGGGTGGTGGGCTAGAGCTCCCAGTTTCCAGCCAGACAGCACGTCCCACTAGTGAGATGCAGCTTCCATTCTGGCCAACAGACATTATCAAGGCCCACTCTGAGCCTGGCCCTGTTCTAGGTCCTGGAGGGACACACACAGCCCAGCCCAGCCCCCAGTGGGAGGCAAGCCTAAGAACCCACAGTAACAATCTGTTGACCACACAAAGAAGACACCTACTGAGTGGGAAGGGCAGAGGGAGTGAGGGAAGGGAGCAGAGAAGAAATCAGGGTAGCCACCCTGAAGGCTGCCTTCCAACAGGGGAGCAAGTAAAGGGAACCAGGGAGACTATCCATCTTCACTATTCCCTGAGCTAAACTGCCATTTCCTCCCGTTCATTTCACAAACAGTGGGCCCAGGAGAGTCCTCCAAGTGTCCGGGGCGGGAGGGCCAAAAGCTCTGCAACAACCTCATCCTGAGGTACTGATTCCGGATTTCAGCAAAAACCCCCAGGAGTAAAACCAACAAGACTGCGCACGGTGACAAGGAGGAAGAAGAGGGAATCAGGAGAGGATGCAGGGGTGCAGAGGAGGGTGAGACATGGGCCCAGGAGGGAGGAGACAGGAGGCAAGAGGCAGAGTTGAGTGTGGATAACTGTGAACACAGTGCGAGCCACAGGTTTGCAGGAGCTAAGCCTCACACGTGCCTCGAAAGAGGCTTCCTCAGCCCTTCCCATGGGGGTTGCTGCTCACCCGGCCTGCCTACCCTGGGTGCCACGGGAGTGGCTGCAATGGACTCCACCCAGGGTCAAGTGAGCGCTCTACAATGGGATCTGAAGGGGCTCCCACCCTGGACTTTATTCAGGTAGTCACTTCACACACACCTTTTTATAGACCTCAAAACATAGAATTTGATTACTCATAACCTTTGGTTCTTACCACATTTTTATATCAATGTATGGCCTTCATTCATTATTTTATCTGATGTCATGCTGCAGGATTTCCAAAACCTTTTTTTAAAAGTTAAATTCAGATGACTGAAAGTCAAATAATACATTTGTATATTATGGATGGGGCTTGTACTCAGAAAGCTAAAATACATTAGCCCCTTCAGGGACTGGGAGAACGTCTGGGTTCCATGCAAAAAACAAATAGAAACTAAGAACATGGGGCGCCTGGGTGGCTCAGTCGTTAGGCATCTGCCTTCGGCCCAGGTCATGATCCCAGGGTCCTGGGATCGAGCCCCGCATGGGGCTCCCTGCTCGGCGGGAAGCCTGCTTCTCCCTCTCCCTCTGCCCCTGCTTGTGTTCCCTCTCTCGCTGTGTTTCCCTCTGTCAAATAAGTAAAATCTTAAAAAAAAAAAAAGAAGAAGAAGAAGAAGAAAAGAAACTAAGAACATCTCAGTAAAGCCAAAGGGCCTGGCTTCTTTAATCACGTTGAAACTCAGAAATCCAAGGGTCATCCCTTTCCCCAAGTCCCGCCCCCAACAGCTAGGGTCTCTGGACCAGCTGGCAAAGCCCTGCCCGGCCAGCCAAGCCCAGCCCACCTCTTGTTTTGCAGGCCTGTGAGCTAAGAACGGTTTGTACATTTTTAAGTGGTTAGGGAAAAAAGCCAAAAGAAGAATTATATTTTGTGACACATGAGAATTACATGAATTCAAGTTCCAGCATCCATAAATAATGCTGTATTGGAATACAAGCCCCTTCATTCACCTGTATGGTTGGCGGCTGCTTTCAGGCTACCGTGCAGAGTTCAGTAGCTGCAACAGAGAGGGAAGACCCAAAAGCCTAAAATAGTTCCTCTCTGGCCCTTTGCAGAAAGGTGTGCCAACACCTGCTACAGACCAAAGTCCTGAAAAGAAATTTACGACCCCCGGGGCGCCTGGGTGGCTCAGTTGGTTAAGCGACGGCCTCCGGCTCAGGTCATGATCCTGGAGTCGCTGGATCGAGTCCCGCATCGGGCTCCCTGCTCAGCGTGGAGTCTCCTTCTCCCTCTGACCCTCCCCCTTCTCATGTGCTCTCTCTGTCTCTCTCATGCTCTCTCTCGCAAATAAATAAATAAGATCTTTAAAAAAAGAAAGAAAGAAATTTACGACCCCTGGATCTGACTGCTCGCCCTTCTTTCCCCCTCCCCCTTCCTCCCCACCTCATTTCCCCTCTCCCTCTCCTTATTCCTCCTACAGTTGGCTGGGACCAGGGAGTGGGTGTTTATTCATTTCCGTTACGTAAGATCTTGCCCCTTTCTGACTCCAACCTCATGAGTAAGCCGGAGGGACAGGCATAAGAACCCTCCCAAGGCCAGAGGGTGTGCCTCCAATGGGTCACCGGTTTGCAGCAAGGTGGTGTGGTGAGGCCTTCCACTCTCTGGTAAGTGGGCAGCTGGAGCACATGGGCTGGTGACTCCTGGGGAGAGCCTCACCTACAGCTCCTTAGAGGGTGGCCCCTCTGGCAGCAAGGGCAATGATCTTCCCCCAAGCGGTGAGGGAGGCCTCCACCACCGGGGCATGTCCTTCAGCAGCCGGCTGCAATGCCCAGGGAGTGCAGAGCATGGGCCAAGAGGGGTAAAGCAGGGCAAGGAGAGGAGCTCCTGGGGGGCACAGCATCCGATGGCAGCCTGAATCTCTCTCTTCACACATATGTACAGAACCATATGATTGTCCAAATCGGTACAGTTTTTTCTCTTCAAGTCAATTTGAATGAGGTATAATTTACATAGAGTAAAATGTACCCATTTTAATATCTACCAGTGTAACCACTGCTACAACCAAGATACAAAGCCTTGCCATGACCCCCCAGAAGTTCCCGTGTATCCCTTTGTAGTCATCCCTCAAGCCCCCTCCACTGCCCCAGACAACTACTCATCTGCTTTCCATCACTACAAATTAGTTGTGTCTGTTCTAGAATTTCAAATAAATGAATCAATCATACAGCATGTACTTTTTGTGTCTGGCTTCTTTCACTCAGGACAATGTTTTTGAGGTTCATCCATGTTATGTGTCAACACCAAACTGATGCACTTTTTTTTTTTTTTTTGAGTGAGAGGTGCTTGAATAGTCATGTCATGTCATAAGGCATAAGTCAGAACCTTCCGGACAAATCAGGACAATGGTCACTCTATGTACGTGTGCAGTTTCTATCTTTTGTAGCACCTGGGCTTTTTGAGTCAAAACTAAGCTGGCTGTGGGGTGCTTGGGTGGCTCAGGTCATGATCTTGGGGTCGGGAGATCAAGCCCCATGTCCGGTTCCACGCTGAGCATGGAGCCTGACTGGGATTCTTTCCCTCTCCCTCTGCCCCTTTCCCCACCTCCCTCTTCTCTTTAAAAAAAATTAAAAAAAAAAAAAACTAAGCTGGCTACAGGGTGACTGTTCTAAAAATCCATGTGTATGCTTCATCATTATTTCAGTATACTCAAATCAAAAAGGTCTGATGGAGGGGCACTTGGGTGGTGCAGTCGGTTAAGCAGCAGACTCTTGATTTTGGCTCAGGTCATGATCTCTGGGTCCTGAGGTTGAGCCCCACATCAGGCTCCACGGTCAATGGGGAGTCTGCTTCTCCCTCTCCCTCTGCTCCTCCCCCCCCACCTTACTCATTCTCTCTCTCTCTCAAATAAATAAAATCCTTTAAAAAAAAAAGTATTGGTGAATGCTAAATCCAGCGCCTTATCACAAGAGACTTCAACACCTCATGTGCCAATGGAAAAAAAAAAGAAGCTTATATTCTTTAAATATATTATCTTCAATATATCTGAGTGGTTATAGAGGTTTTTTTTTAAATTTTTTATCACCAACTTGTACTAATGAAATTTTCTGTCAGTGATGATTACCAAGAATTTGAAGAAATCATTAAAAATCCTCATCAAAAAATTTCATGTTGCCATTTCAGTCTGAAATTAGATATAAAAAGCTATGTTAGGGATGCCTGGGTGGCTCAGTTGGTTAAGCGTCTGCCTTCGGCTCAGGTCATAATCCCAGGGTCCTGGGATCAAGCCCCACATCGGGCTCCCTCCTCAGCGGGGAGCCTGCTTCTCCCTCTGCCTGCCGCTCCCCCTGCTTGTGCTCTCTCTCTCTCTCTGGCAAATAAATAAAATCTTTTTTTTTTTTTTTTAAAAAGCTATGTTAATGCAAGGAAGTTCATGCTTAACAATAAAATATTTGAAATTATTTTGTTTAGGATTTAATACAAATTCAATGTTAATATTTTCCTTTACTTTGTATCTAACTATAATTACCTAACATGAAGAAACGTTATGCATTCACTAAGCCCTGTACACATGTCCCCTTCAGTTTACCCCAGGGTGCCGTACACATACTCTCATCTATGTGTGCTGTGACATGGAAAGATAAGGCAGCATAGCCCCAGACTATGGGAGAGCCGTGGCCTGGGTTGGAAGCCTTTTGTTTTGCTAAAGAAGTCTCTCCTGCCCTCTAGTGATGATCTTTGTGGCTGGGTCTCCACAGAATAACAGTGACGAAAGGGGTTATGAAATATATGGTCTTATATGTGCAAAGATACCATCCCTATTGTGCAGACATCATGCCTGCCCTGGGTCCTAGAGGTGAAGAACTTCATGGCATTCCCCTGGTGCTCCATGGGGCCTGGAGAGGTCTCCTATTCCGTGATTCTGCCACTCCCCTCTGCCTTCAGCTTCTCCACTACTGGAGCATAGGGAAACTCTCTACCATCCCCGGCCAGAAGACCCCCTCTTACCATCCCCTAGAACCACCAGCCTCGGAACCCCTTCCCCACCCCGCAGATGCAACGACCACAGGAAAAGAGAGGGAAGATGAAAGCACCCACTCTGTCCAGCAGTCTGAAATCAACAAGCAAGCTCCAGGACTCAGGTATCCAGAGGATTTGCCGGTCCCCTTGGCACACCGAGGGAAAAGGGGCCAGCTCCACCATGAGCACTTCCTGTACGTCCACCCCATCATCTGGCCTTTTATCCCCTAGCAGCAACAGGTAGCAAATAGCCACCAAGAGAAAGCACAGAATCATCATCCATCAACTGATACATAAAGTACCAGTTTTAAGATATCAAGGTATAATTACATAAAAGTTCTATGAATATTGGAACATATAAAAGTTGAAGATAATTTATGCAAGCAGCAAAAACTTTGTTGAGGACAACAGAGCTCATCTGAAATGAGAACTACCGTAGACTACTGCGGTAATTTCAGTTACTCTGTGTGCGCAAATCCAGCAAAGTACAAATTCCATATAACCCATACTGGTAATCAGTTCTAGCCCATTCTAGACTGCCATCCATTTGGAGACCTCTGAAGGCCAGAGGCCCTGGCTCCTTGTCTAGTCCCCACCTTTCCAGGCTGAGACCCAGAAGTCCATTTTGGGAAGGGTTGTCAGAAGAGGGAGTGTTAATTTCATGACTGCTGTGATGAAGGGCATCAGAAGGCCACAGGCTTTCTTTCCCAGTCTTTGCTTCTTAGTAGGACCTTCGGAAGCACAAACCCTCTTCCCAGGTGCTCTTGCCAGCAGATTAAGTCCAAGTCTTGGTGTTTAATAATTTCCTTTGCCCTAGACTTTGTGAGCAGACTTGCCTTGGGCTGCAGAGGTGGACAGTAATCAGCCCCACCTCTTCCTGGTCACAGATACATATGGCTCAAGGCAGGTACAATGGTGTCCAAGTGGGCTGGCTCTGGGCATGCCTCACTTGAAGCCATAAAGCAGCTCTCCTGAGCACCCCCTCCCTGGCTGCCAGTCTCTAGATTAGCGGGGCTCCACTAGACCCTGCACAAGACAGCAGTCCTCAGCAGATGGGTGCCACTGAGTCACCGTGGAATGGAGTTCTCATGATCTCTTGAGGAACCTTCCCTAATCACATCGTTCTTTCTGAAGACAAATTTTATCACAGGTTCTATATAGGATAAGACTCTTTTGTTGTAAATAATTAAACACACACACACACACACACACACACACACATTTCTAACTGACTCAAGCACAAAAAAGGGCCCATGAAACTGAAAAGTCCCAAGGATGGCTAACTTCAAGCAAAGCATCTCATGGGGCTCAAATGATGGCATTATCCAGTCTCCTCCGCCTCTGCTCTGCTCTCCTCCTTGCTGACTTCAATCTCAGATTTCACATCTAAGGGAGAATGACTACTAGCCACTTCAGGCCTTCATCTTCCCAGATCATAGGCCAGTGGGAAAAGAACGTCTCTTCCCCAAAGCTCCTGCTCCAGTCCTGGAATCCAGCCAGCCAGACAGCTGTTGAGCCAGGCTGGGCTGAACGCTGTCGTCAAGTGATGGAACCAAACATGTGCTCAGTATGTCCAGGTTGTGTTCCCCCCTAAAGTCTGGCTCCTAAGGCAGCAACAAACTCAAGTCCCCATTTCTGGGCCAAGACAACCTGCCCATAACCACTTCCAGGGGTCAAGTCCCCATGTCTACAGAATTCATTGTCCTTCTATCTTTCCTCCTCTTCCCTGGGCTATCTACCCAGAGGCCTACCCCACAGAGCCTTTCCAGGTCAGCTGGCCCTCCCTGGTTTTCATAATCTCCTTCTCTGTACCTGCTTCACTACCCCAAAGTTTAGTCCTGAGCTCAGGGACTGGGAGAGCTTCTTCCAAAAACACTTGGGTCTTTTAGCAGCAGACAGCCAGAATTTCCAGGAAATTCTGGTAAAGACAGAGCTTCTCCATACTCAGGTGCCCTGAGTGTGCCCCTGCCAGCCTCCCTGGCCCAGGAGACCAGCTGCAGCTCCAGGTGTGGTAGGTGAAGGACTGGGAAGTCAGGGCAGAATAAGAGCAGTGCAGGAAGCGTTCAGCTTCCTTCCAGATGGCTCACACTGTGGAGGGTCTTAAATGCCATCCTGAAGGGGCTGAGAATTTGGCCAACCATCCAAACAGATAGATAATAGTCAAAAGACTTGTTGAATGGATAAGTGGATAGATGAACAAACAAGTAACCTGAGCCAAGAGATGGAAAGTGACTTGCCCTACATCACACAGCAAACAAGTAGGAGGAGCAGAACAAAACTCCAGGCCTCCTTGTGCCATCCTGGGACCCAGGTGGCCTCCCTCCCCACAAAGCCGTTTGGGAAGCCTGAAGATTATCAGCCATCAGCTTCATTTCTCAGGGGCTCTAGACCTGCGCTCCTGAGCTTAGAGAGAAAGCAGGAGCCTAGGGATTAGAAACTTGGACAGAGTCAGCGGGAACCAGCAAATGGGAAACTTCAGGAAGGCGCAAGCTTGCACCTAATGCTGAGGCTAGGGAATCTGAGTGAGGGAATTCTCTGTGTGTGAAGTAGAGGATGGGCGGAGAACCAGTCCAAAGCTCACCTACATTTTGTTCTGAGTGAGTCCAGCCAGACTCTGAGGGCAGCCCATGCCTGACAAAGCCCAGACCACACCACCCTTATAGGGGTGCAATTTCTGAGGAAGCTTCAGGAGAGGTGGGGGGCAAGTATTTCTCCTGCCGAGCCTGGCCTTTTGCACCAGGCACAGAGCTCCTCCCAGGCTGTCATTAAAGAGGCCAGGGACTGGGATTTTGGGTAGAGGGGAAGAGCCTACTGGCCCCCTGGTTTAGAGGAGCCCGAAACTAATCTAAGGCAGGATAAATCAAAACTTCAAAGGTGAAAAGAGATCCAGAATTTCCATAAGAGCCAGAACTTGGCATCTGTCTCAACACGGTATTCCCCAGTGCCTGGAACAGAGCCTGACACATAATAGATGCTCAATAAATATTTGTTGAATAAATAATGGACTCAATAAGGTTTGGGGAAGTAACTTTTCACTCTTTTTTGCTGCCTACAATCCCCTCTCTACTGCACCCCCACCATGTAATACAAAGTTCTGGCAGGAGTCAAGTCAACAGCATTTACAGGGGTTAATTGGGAATTTACCGTCCTCAGAACAGTAGCCCACCCCAAGTAGAAGCTGTCTCCTTAGCTCAGCCAAACACATTAAATGGGTGCAAAATGTACTAGGCTGGAAATCAGGAAATTTAAGTCCTAGGGACAGCTCAGGCTCGATCAGGGACAGATATGAAAAACCACTTTCAGAACATTTTCACATTTAATCAACCTATTGTTATCCCCATTTTATGAATGTGACAAGATTGTGAGTGGCACTAGATCACGCAGCCGCGGAGTGGCAGCGCAAGCCCGCGGCGTGGGGGGGGGGGGGGTTCTTCTCATCCTGTGAGCTGACCCTAGGTGGCTTCTTTGCCCTCTGGGGTCCGCTCCCATCTGTGACCCTGAGGTCTCCGAGCACAGTCCTGGACCTCCTGGGGTGGAGGCGCCCCCTGCCGGCCCTCGGGCCGCTCGCCGCCGCCGCCTGGCTGAGCCTCCCGCCTGCGGGTCCGGCTTGAACGTGCCGCGGCGCTGGGCGTCGGGACTGCTTGGGCACGTCTTAGGCCACAGTCTGATCTAGCTCTTTCTCTCAGCCTTCCCTAGAACAGAGAGTGGAAGAGCCGAACCAGGAAGGCAGGAAAGAAAGAAAAGGGGAAGCAGAAGGCGACAGAGAAGAGACACCCAGCCCCCACACGGCCTCTCCCCTCTCCGTCAGTCGGTCTGGTCCGGTCCCCTGTAGCCCCAGGCCTCGACTGGGTGCCCTCATAAACCCACGGTCAAGGGACTTCGGGACACAGTTATTTAACACCTACAAGGGGCTGCGGGGGACCAGCTGTGCAGGCTAAGAAGCCCCACAGATGAGCAAGACTCAAGCCTGTCCCCCCTAGAAGTCACAAATCTTGTGGCTGGGGGGCGTGAGGAATGGGAGTGGGAAACAGACAAGGTCATCTTCGATCCAGCCTGAAAAGTGCCATGAGGAGGCAAGTCCAGGCGGCTGGGAGCACAGAGAAGGAGATGATTGTCTCCACTTGAGAGTTCAGGAAAGAAGGGGAGCATGGAGTTGCCCCTGCCAGGATATGTCAGAGGCAGGGGTGTTTTAGCTCAGGAAAGAGCACACACGGGGCCAGAGGACACAGTCACCATGAGGAAACCTGTCATCTCCACCAGCTCTGGAGCCCCCCTTCCAGAGCACAGCTTCCAGCCCTACCTCTTATTTCTACCCAGCCTGCCCCTGAGCCTCCGGATGACCTCCAGGCTCTGGACCTCTCCCAGTTCTCCCAGTGCAGGTCAGTCATGCATCTTCTGGCTTCCCTGACTTCCAGTCCCCTCTTCCCTGATCCCCAGACCTTTGTCAGTGAGGATTGCAGGAGGGTCACTTACAGAAGTTTGGTCCCCCTGCAGAGTCATGATCTCCATTTACCAGGGAGCCTTCCTGAAGACCCTCATTCAACCCCAAGGTGTCCCCACTTTTCTAGCCAACAAACCGCCCTTCTCTTCTCCCTTCAAGCCCCCAAAGCATCCTTTGCCAACCTCAGTATTTTCAGAATGTCCTCTCCATCTACTCTCCTGAGGCAGTGGTCAATCCACGGACATTCCATCAATTTCTCTTCCTTCAAATCTGTACCTCTCTCATCTCCCATTCTTTCCTCCCAGCTGACTCCCCCTGTCCGGTCTTACCCAGGTCCTATGCATGCTTCACCCAGCTTTCTGATATAGATAGATGATAGATAGGTAGATAGAGAGGTAGATGATAGACTGATGTGGTTGTGTGTGTGTGTGTGTGTGTGTGTGTGTGTGTGTGTGTGTGTGTGTGTGTGTGTCCTCTTGATTCTATTTCCTCTAGAAAACCCTGACTAATACAGCCCTTCTCTCCGGTTCATCCAGAGAAGGACATGGCCCAGGCTTCCTTCCTTGGGAAATTCAAATAAGTGTGAGATGACTGTGGAGGCCCTGGCAGTACTGTGGCCTTCTTCTCTGGCACCAAGGATCCAACTTGAGCATCACCCTGCTGGCCCGTCCTGCTTCCTTGCAATCCTTCCAGGAATAGATTGGCTCGTGACCCAACACTGAGGAGGTCCCTTGTACTGATGAGACAAGATTATGAGAAAATGGATCTAATTTAAAGAAAATGTTGATAAGTGTAACAAACAGTCACTCTGTAGATTACATATCAATGCCGAAGAGTCACCAAAACCTCTGTTCTCATCAGATTTAGTCACTCATGCACTCACTCCACAAATATTTATTGAATTTCTACACATTCCAGACACTATTTTAGGCTTTGGGAATGCAGCAGTGAACAAAAAAAAAATTACATTCAAGGATAGAAAAACAGACAAGAAACAGATAGGTATAATATTTTACAGGATGATCAAGAGCTAGGAAGAAAAATTAAGCATGGTATGAGGATGGAGACAGCACACGAGGAAGGTGTCTAATTTATGTAGAATGCCTGCAGAAAGTCTTTTTGTGAAGGTAGCATTTGAACAGAGGCCTGAAGGTAGTGAGGGAGTGAGCCAGGCAGGTCTTTGAAAGAAGAGCTTTTCAAGCAAGGGGAACAGCAAATGCGAAGACCTTGAGGCATGGCGTGCTGACATGCGTGAGTAGCAAGAAGGCCAATATGGCTCAGTAAAGTGAGCAAGACAGAGTATAGTAGAAGTTGTGGGAGACCAAGTCAGATAGGATCATAAGTCTGTGATAAAAACTTTGGATTTTACTCTGAGAAAGATGAAGAAGCCAATGGAGTGTTTGTCCAGGGTTGATGTATTAACTCCATAAATCTCAGAAGAGGTGAACAATAAAGGAAAGGGGAGGTGTGGTGTTACTGTCTAGAGCTCTGTGCCACCACTTCCTGGGCACCTCTGTGACTGAATTCTCCACAGCCATTGCTTGGCCTCCAGTTGCATTGTCTTATCCTCAGAAACGGGACAGGGTTCCACCTTAGGGAGAACCACTTGGCAATTGATGGAATGTCCGTGGATTGACCACTGCCTCAGGAGAGTAGATGGAGAGGACATTCTGAAAATACTGAGGTTGGCAAAGGATGCTTTGGGGGCTTGAAGGGAGAAGAGAAGGCCCAGGGGGCCACACTTTGACTATCATCTCGACAAATTTACGCTTGTGCTTTCGACATGGCTTCCACTAACCTTTCTGCATTATAATCTTGTCGTCTCAACATACCACCTTGAAAACTGTCTTCTAGGGACGCCTGGGTGGCTCAGTCCATTAAGCGTCTGCCTTCCACTTGGGTCATGATCCCAGGGTCCTGGGATCGAGTGCCACATCGGGCTCCCTGCTCAGGGGGGAGTCTACTCTCCCTCCCCGCCCACGCTGGTGCTCATCTCTCTCTGTCTCTCTCAAATAAATAAATAAAATCTTTAAAAACAAAAAACTGTCTTCTAGCATATGTGCCCATGGAGACAGCTGCTCCCCTTCTCCCTGCCCACCAGAGTGTTCATCTCCACCCTGCGTCTCCTCCTTGATTACTGAGTATCGCAGCCTTGAGGCTTGAAGAAATTCCTTCTCGGGTCAGGGCACACAGAAGCTTCTCTAGTCCTTCCTTTCTTTGTGTTCCCACTGTCAGGATTCTACAGCCATGGCCATTCTATCACCCCCTGCACACGACTTCCATTATGAGGTGAAGAGTCAGGAAACAAAGATATGAGAAGGGATAAGAAACAGAGAAAGGGAGAAATAAATCAAAGAAATTATGAGCAAGAGCAGGGGCAGGAGTTAAAGACTTCACCCTTGAAGAGGTCTCTCAGGAAACTCTGCATGTGGGCATCAGGGAAAGGCCTCAGCTTTCCCAAATGTGACCTCTAAAATTAAGAATGATGGCAGCAGGGGGCACCTGGGTGGCTCAGTTGGTTAAGCATCTGCCTTTGGCTCAGGTCATGATCCCAGGGTCCTGGGACAGAGTTCCACTTCAGGCTCCCTGCTCAGAAGGGAGCCTGCGTCTCCCTCTCCCACTCACCCTGCTTGTGCTCTCTCTGTGTGTGTCAAATAAATAAATAAAATCTGTTTTTAAAAAAAATGATGGCAACAGGAAACTCTACTAGAGGGTCCCTGAGGTCCAGGCATAGTCTTCTGTCCCAGAGGGCTCAGCCATACGGAGAGACCAGAGCCCCAGGCAGGAAACACTCCTCCTGGAGGCTAGAGAACCACGCCATGTCCTTCTGTCCCACAGAAATGACATTTTCTCCTCCCTTTCCAATTCAAGGATATCAGATACGTCCGAGGGTCCCCCCCACCCCACCCCACCATCCCTCCACATTGCATGAAGCTATGCACGGGTTTCTCAAGGGTGAAGAATTGCGATGACTCAACTTGGCCACCTGCATCCACTTCCCAGCTCTTTTGCCTGTGGTGCATCCTCGGGATGTCCTCCACACCACAGAGCAAGATGTGCCATCTCTGCTTTTGCTGAATCCAAATTCAAGAGAATTTTTCCATGATTTGTCACTTTCTGAAAGGGCTTACATAAAAAGTAGTGGTTTCCAGAGCAAAGCAAAAAAATAATCAATGGAATTTAGAACAATCCTAGGAAAGCCTGGTCCCAGTGGAGAAGAGAAAATTCTCCTGCCCCAATTGAATCATTATTCTTGCATAGTCCTGGCCCTGAAGGGACCCAAGAGCTCTCACTTCTATTAGAAGGGTCTTCTGGGACCCCCACCCCTGACCTCTTTCCTCAAGACAGCATGAAAGATATTTGCCCTGTGCAAAGCTCCAAGGAAAGCAGATAAGAAGGTGTCCCTCCCGTCTTATCTATTCTCTGTATGCTGACAATTCTGATTTATTTAACTCTTGGGTGAGTTACAGTCTCATTTATCCAACTGCCTACTTGACCCACTTGGATGTCTAATGGAGAGCTTAACTTAACATGCCCAAGTCTAAGGCACGTGGGTGGCTCAGTCGGTTAAGCATCCAACTCGTGATTTTGGCTCAGGTCATGATCTCAGTGTCGTGAGATCGAGCCCCACATCGAGGTCTGCATGGGGCTCTGCACTCAGCAGGGAGTCTGCTTGAGATTCTCTCTCCTTCCCCCCCTTCCTCTGCCCCTCCCCCATCAAATAATAAATAAATCTTAACATGTCCAAGTCTGAACTCTGGATTTCCTCCCCCAATCTCTGAAGCTTCTCTCCTTGCTGTCTCCATATCTCCCAGTTAATGGCACCATTATTCACCCAGTTTCTGAAGCCAGAAACAGGGGAGCCATATATGGAGTCTCCCTCACCTACAACACTTGATCTTCTTGTTTTATATCCAAAATGCATCTTCAATGCCATGACATCGGATCAAGCCACCATCACCTCTCAGCTGAAAGACTATGGCTGTTCCTACTTAGTCTCTTGCTTCCACGTGACCCCTCTCCAATCTGTTTTCCACATCGCAGTTAGAATAGTTTATATTTAAAAATGTATATTTTAGTTTATATTTTGTATTCTTTTTTTTTGTAATATACATTTAAAAAATATAAACCAGATGATATCAACCCTGATTTAAGTCGTGTCCCCCTCCAGCTTCCTCACCATAGCCAAAAAAGTAGGCATTTGTATGTCTCTTGCCTGACTCCCTGGTCTCATTTCATGCCACTTTCTCATTTGCTGTACGTTCTTAGGCCGCACTGCCTTTCCATTCCTGGAATACATTTTCTTTCCCACCTCAGGGCCCTGGCATTTTTTTAATATCCTGCTGTCTGTACATTTTTATCGCTCTACAATATCCTTCAGATCTCAGCTTAAAGGTCACTTCCTCAGAAAGCCTACTCTCCACATCCTTTCTAAATACGTCCTCCCTCTAGTTCCTTGTTCTCTTTGGCCGTCCCATTTATTTCCCATACAATGTTTCCTCCAATTAGCAGTTAATTCTATGTTTACGTGTTTATCATCCGTCTCCCCCACTTTTGTCTGTCATCCCCACAAGAATGAGCTCAGGCCTAGAGGTGGACACATCAGTGACTCCAGGTGAGAGGTGCTGGGGAGACAGAGGCAGGGCACCAAGCTCCTTGAGGGAAGAAAGCATGGCTTGTTTACTGCTGTGTTCTCATTGGCTAGTACAGAATCTGGCAGAAGCACTTACTGAATGATAGGATGGATGGGTGGGTGGGTGGGTGGGTGGGTAGGTGAATGAGGGAGTTTCAGTCTTGGGCAAAAGCTATAGAAACCATATCTAAGAAAGGTGAGGTGATGACCCAGAACAGACCCTGCACCTGCAGGAAACTTCAATAGGCCCAAGTTCAAAGATGTAAACAATGTCATTTCAGTACCTGCATTGAGAAAGAGGCTAGGAAATGTCAACTGTGAGTGTGCTCAGGTAATACCTACCTGCATCATGGGAAGGAGAATTAAAATCAAAAGAATGAAGAATATAGTCTGCTTTTCTCCTTCTTCACCTTGGGCAGAGCTGCTCACATTCAGGTTAATCCTGTTGGTTGATGAGCTGATGCAGGATGATCCATAATACTCTGGACATATTTACATGACAGTCTTGATTCTTGGTACACTCAGAGATCTGTCTCCCGGGGAAGGTCTGCTGCCCACTGATTCCCAACAACCCTTGCAACCAACGGAAGAGACACAAATGGAAAGGCGAGAAGACCAGTGCAGGAGCCCGTGGGACAGGAATAACAGCCCAAGCCAAGTGTCCCTAGAATGGACCCCCAGAAGGAAGCGGGGCCACGGGGAGGAACAAGAGAAAAAGGAGAGAGCCTCCTCATCAACGCTGAGCTAGGGGTTCCAGCCCAGCTACACAATGGGGGAGTGCACAGTTCAGAGGGCATTGCTGGTTGGCCTTAGTATTAAAGACAGCCTGTCCAGTAGGCAGAAATGACAGAGATGAGAGGAACATGGAACCAGGCAGAGCTGCATCGTGATGTGCAGGATTCCATTCATCAGTGGTCGGAAAAATGGAGAGCAGGTTCAAAGTTTGTAAGTGGGTATATAGCCCCAGGCAGTTTGGGTACAGCAAAGTATAACCAAGTGAACGAGGAAGAAGGGACCAAGGTAGCAGCCCAGTCTATGGAGATACCAACACAGTAAGGCTGGAAGAGCCCAACCAGGGTCCCAGCCTGGTGCTCCCCACGCCAAGTCTACTGATAAGAAAATGATTTCAAGCCCCATGGAATGAGGACTGAGGCTCCCATCAGTATTGGCTTAGGTCCTGGGATGGGCTCAGGCCTGGAAATGGTAACATCAGTGACCGCAATCATGAAGTTCTGGAGAGAGCGAAGCAGGAGCAGCAAGGCGTCCATGAAACTGACAGCATCCTCGAGAACCTTAGCATTACTTCCCACACCAAGAGGGGAAATGAAAGAAAAATGTCATTGCCAGGAGGTTTGAAGGATGACCAGGAGACACCAAATTTCCTTCCCCTTGGGGTCCTTCAGGAGCTAGCTCTCTGGCCTGGCTTGAGCACTCTCCTCTGTCGCCTCAGGAAAAGGCTTCTCCACCAAAGGCCATTTTATGACTCTCTGATTCTCTAGTTTGAGCCAGAACTCAGGAGAAAGAGGCACCTCCTCCTTGTCTTGCCCTGGCCTTCCCTACATTCTGTCTTAAGAAGCAGCCTCCAGGTAAAGGTAAAGAAGATAAGAGTTAAGGGCCGTCCCTCCCCCAGGATCTTCACACCCTTGTGTGAGGTCACCCTATCAGGAACCTATGACACACACCTTCTGGGTCCCAACTAGCCACACCACTGGTATTTGGCTCCCAGCTCACTCCAAGGCCTGCCAACAAAATTCTCTCTAATCAACACTGCTCTTTCTGCAGTTGTTCCCGAGGGGAAACTGCATAGGCAAAATCTATTTCACAATTGCTGGCTTCACATCAGGACCAAAGGAACAGTGTGTAGTGGAAAGAGCACTGGGCTGGGAGTTAGGAGCTCTGGGTCCAGCCCTGTTTCTGACACTAACAGGCGAGCTTCCATTTCCCTGCCCTGTCTCCCTCACGAAGGTAGAGTTGGGGTCAGAGGAGAAGCTATTTGTGATCTGTGTCCTACTGTAAGGACTTTGATATGAAAAAGAGTCTTGGGCATGGGATCTCAGGTTGGGCTCCCCTTAGCAGCGTTTACAGATGTGACTAACTAAGATCCCTAGCCATAGTTGATTTTTACCAAGAGCGAGCCTCTCACCAGCAGGGCCCATTACAGCCTTTTCCCAAGGAATTTGAAATTGGGGAAGGAAGAGAGAGCAAGAGAGAAAGAGGCTCATGGGAGCTCAGAAGGTGTGGGGAAATCATGTTTTCTTGCCACGCAGTCTGGAGAGCAGAGAAACCCACTCCGCGGCGAGACAGGAGAATGAAGCAAATATGCAAGCCTGCAGACATGAGGGGCAGGGAGAGCCCGTGGATATTCTGTGGTGGGTTCCAGGTCTCTCTGAAGCCTGGCTTTTAAAAACGGGTCCCTCTTTGATCCCAAGCCTCATGATAGCTTCAAAGTGGTGAGCGCTGACGGGGGCTGTCATCAGATCCTGCTCCTCTGTCAGCTCGTCTGCTCAGGCCTCTCCCCCACTGGTCTGTGCTTCAGCAGGCTAGAGTCAGGCTCAAGTTCACATCAGCATCTCACCCCCACTGCACCACCCCAGGCCAGTCCTTTGGCCACAGTAGGCGCTTGGTCCACTTTTGTCGGGTTGAGACAGATAGAATCCACAAACATCCATTCCTGCACGAGGCGTGTTCCTCAGGGCCAGTCCAGGCAGTTCTCCCTCCCTGTGCAAGGTTGTCTTTGGTGCCGGCCTCATGGCCCGCCCACAACAAATCCATGACCTGCCCAAGCCCTTCCGGCCCTGCAACCCGTGACCCTGTGTGAGCCCAGGACTCAGCCCCTGCTGCAGCCAGCCCACAACTTCCCAAGTTTTCTTTTCATTAACCCAACTGGAAAGTTGGACTTCATTCAGGATTGTGCTGAAAACCAGATGCTGGAGCTGGGCTCTGGTTTCCTAGATAAACACATTGCAATAATATGCATCTACCCGTGAAATGCTCTCTCTGTGGCAGCACGTGGCAGCTCTCCAGAAGAAAGAAAAACAGTGTCAAAGCTACATTTGAGGCTTCTCACTCCCCTTCCTGACCTAGCCAAGTTTTTTGTTGGCCCCAGTGCAGGCCAGCTCCCTCTCTGCTGGCTCCCCTCGCCCTCCCTGTCTCTGACCAGGATCTTAGCTTCTAGAAAGAACTTCAAGCCTTCCCCAAATCCCCCCCACCAATCTGGATGGAGGCCCTTGCTCTGAGCTCCCACCATGTCCTGTGTCAACCCCAGTCCTGGTAATAATAAGATAGTGCTGTGATTGTTTGGCTTTGGAGCCTGATACCTCCAGAGCAGTTTGGAAGCTCCTTGAGGTGAAGGATGGAGCTTTGTTCTCTCTGACCCGGAGCTGGTGAAGATATTGTTAATGTCGCTGAATGGATGAAGGAAAAGAAGGCACCCCAGCCACGTGTGGAGGAGGTGTGGGTTTCCAGAATGCTGTTGGGATCTGCTTCTCTCTAGCCTGAGTGTTTTCAGTCATCCAATGTTCATTGGACTTTTTACTTTGCAGCAGACTCTGTGCTTAGCATAGGCTAGGAGGGATGGTGGCGCATCCCTGCCCTCAAGGAGCCCACCATCCGGGAAGGAGACCACCCCAGCGGATACAAGAGCAGCAGGAGGCTTTCTTTCCCCTCCTCCACTTCTTACCTACTCATAACCCCAACATCTCTTGTGGGGAAAGCTTGTGATAGTCACAGTAGAGGGGCAGAAGCTCTGTTGACATAAAAACCCCAGGTTATGGAAGACAATCAATACAAGAAAGAGGATGACTTGTTTTATGGATGCTTCTATCTGATGATTTTGAAAGACATTAAAACCGGAAGATCTCGGGGTAGGATGCCAACAGTTTGAGAATGGAGTCCAGACCGTGGGGGAGGCCAAGAAGTGGAAAAAAGAATTAGGGCCATAAGGGAAGTGAAGAGAGCAAAGGGAACTCCCATTTTCATATCTCAGGCTACCTCTGTCTGGACCCATGAATTATTTGATGAGAAAATTAACAAGTCTTTTGCTGCATGCTCTAGACTCTACAGGTGTACATGAGCCCCTGACGGTAAGAGGTATGTCTGATGGTGGCGTGTAACCACCTCACACCCACCCACGCATCACAGGAATAGTCCAAGAGTTACAGGGACACTTCCAATCTGAAATTACCGGGAAGGTACAAGGGCCTTTAGGAACAAAGAAGAAGGGAGGGCTTTTGGGGAGGAGGGGGCCATGCCCTCCTTCAGGAATATGTGTAGTCTGACGTTTAGGTTCAAGCCCTGCTGTTGTCCTCCTTGCTGAGATCCTTGGCCTTTCTGGACCTCAGCTGCTTAAGGTGGGCAGTAAACATCCTATCACATTGCAAATGGGGGGAAGCAATGTGGGAGGATGAGTACATGGGCTCGAAGAGCTGCCAAAGGAATCACAATTACAACTCCAGCTGTTGTTGTTGCTGTCAGGGACATTTCCCTTTGACCAACTCCCATCACGGCAGTTCTGCTCCAGTCCACATGGTGCTTCTATGTTCTGAGGCCAGTCAGACCCCAGAGAAGCATTCAGCTGCTGCGCACTCTCCTGGCCCTCGGGTACCAGCATGTTTGGCAGCAGGGTAGCCCGGACAGGGGTCAGACCTCCTGCCGAGAGAATAAGGAAGGCGGGGCAAATTTCCCAATCATCTCATAGGCTGACATAAAAGCAAGCAGATACCAAAACGGGGCTTGATTTAGACAATAAAATGTAATCCACATAAATGCGAATTAGGTCATTCACATTTTTATATGGGAAGAGAATTAAGTTTTTCAATTAAAAAGACTGAAGTTACATTTAGGAAATCGACAATTGTGGTGGCGGCTTATTTAAAAATGACAGACAATGACTCCATTTTTTTGTGTATGTCAGACTTCTGTGTGACTGCTGTCCTAGGAACCACAGAATGTCTTTTTGTTCCAAGTGAATGACAATTCCTGTAGGGACACTCAGCTGAGAGCCACGAGGCGCCGAGAGTCCCAGAACTGGAAGAGACGTGCCCTGCTCCGAAGGAGGGTTCAGGGTGCGCTGGTGCACCCCCCAACCTACTTACATTTTAAGATCTTTGAATTGGAGATGCTTTATTTTATATCCTAATTTTCTAACAACACCTTAGCCTTTCTTATAGACTTATTGTTGCCATATATACTTTGCAAATCGTAATATTTTGTTATGTATTTACTGCACATCTTTCCTCCACCCAACTTTTTTTTTTTCTTATTGCTTCTTCAGTCTATGCTTTCCTGTTTGTCTGTCCGGGACTTGTTGGTTTTTCTTGAGGAAACGGACTAAGAGACAAACTCAGAGACGAGAAGCGGGGTGAAAGGGAGAAACCCAAGGAGGAAGAATGAGAGACTTGGAGAGGGAGAGCCAGGGACTTGGGAAGGTGGCGGGGACTGAGAAGAGTTGAAAAACAAGAACTCGAGAGAGGGGGACAGAATTCCAGAGAATTTCTTTTGCGTTTGTAACTCATTGATGCTGTTTTGGCTTGCACTGAACTATTACTCAAATCTCCAGGCCTCTTCCAGACTCCTAAATTTTTGTGTCTTATTTAAAATGGCCCTCCCCCCACAAGATTAAAAAAATACTTTCATATATTTTGTTCTAAACTGTTTTAATTTGTTCTTCAGTATTACATCCATTTGAATTTCATTTTCGTATACGTGTGGGATAAAAATCTAACTTAATTCTTTTCCAAAGAATTATCTTTGGAATATCTAATAACACCATTTTATAATTCACACTTATTCCCTTCCCTTTATCCTCTCATTTGAAATACCATTGTCATCATATACTAAACTCCCACACAGAGATGACTCTGTTTCTGGACTGTATTCTGTTCCACTGAATTGTCTATTCTTGTGCCCAAACCACAGTGTTTTAATCACTGTAGCTTTATAGTATATTTTGATATTTGATAGGGCAAATCTTTCACCATTGTTTTTTTTCAAAATGTTCTTGGCTAGGCTTGTGTTCTTTCTCTTCCAGATGAACTCAAGAATCAGCGGTCAAGTTCCATAAAAAATTCAGAACACATCAAATAATCTGTTTCTTAAATGTTCCTCTTTTTCTGATTATGATGTGTTTCTCCTCGGCCCCACCCCCACCTCCTGGAAGCAGTACATATGGTCATCAGCAAGGCACTTCCCAAATTCTAACTAAACTATTAAAACTCCTACATTCTAAATAAAAATAGAAACACATAAAAAGAAATATTCCTAGACTAATTCTGGGGTCAGAAGTAGGAAAAGCAAAATCTAATTTATTGGATTTAACAGACTTATTTTAAAAATAAAAAGAATGAAGCAATCATAAAGGGTATTGGTCAGTGATACAAAAACAGTCAAAAAAGGATGAATATGAAAGGAAACAGAATTAGTATCCACAATATGAGGATGGACAGAGGGTGTAGCATATGTTCCCCAGGCCCCCAATTCTATCCCCTCAGCCCTATTCATTTTGGTGCCTACCAGACTATCTTCTAACTGCCACACCTGTGTCTCTTGACCCCAGGACTTTTTCTGACCTCTAGAGCTCATTCTGTCTGCATATGAAGTGGGATGGATATGTTGGCAAATTAACTAATCAACCCAGTCCTGTGGTCAGGGTCATCGCTCAACCAATGACTTATGAGGGTTGTTGGATAAAGAGCCCAGATCTCTTACCCTAGGCTAGGTTAACCATGAGATGCATATTGTACACTGTGAGGTTAAGTTCCAGTTGCCCGTGATGGTAACTTATTGGTAACACACCTGTATTGGCTTCCTTCCCTCCTCTGTTTCACCTCCCTAGTCTGCCGCGGTTGTTTCCTGGAACCACCTCCCAAATAAACTACTTGCACTCAAATCCTCGTTTCAGGGTTTCCTTTTGGAGGTACCCAAAAGAGAGTCAGTTCCTTGACCCAAGGCCTAAACGTATCCAGCTTCAGTGGCAGATCTTCCTCCATCTTGCATGTGAGAGGAATGGCCTATCAGACCTGTTGCCATCAAACCCCACCATCATAAATCAACCTCCCCTTATTCTGATTTCAAGCTCACCAAGCAACCTTCTGATTATAACCTGGATTCCCTGATGGTTTTTCTAAAGAAAAAGAGGGGATACTGACTAGAAGCAAATGTCCAGTCCCCAAGGAGTTCTGTTTTCTCATTGCCAATAAACAGCAGGCAAATTGTTTGCAAAACAAGCTGTTGCAAGCTTGGACATTGAAACCTTGTTGTGGGTGAAATAGAGCCACTCTCAGTGTTGACAAAAATTGCATTTCTAAGCCCACCAAGCTGGGCCACAGTGACTTCCCCAGGTAGCGGCGGCTTTATAAGGAGCCTAATGGAAGTCAAGCAGCCTCTCCTGCCAGCACCTGACCTGGCCACATACACAAACCTTCCTACAGGCTTCAGTAGCCATGTTCTACCTCTATTAAGTGAAGCAATAGATGGAATCACACTTTTTTTTAAGATTTTATTTATTTATTTGACAGAGACAGACACAGCGAGAGAGGAAACACAAACAGGGGGAGTGGGAGAGGGAGAAGCAGGCTTCCTGCCGAGCAGGGAGCCTGATGCAGGGCTCGATTCCAGGACCCTGGGGTCATGACCTGAGCAGAAGGCAGCCGCTTAACGACTGAGCCACCAAGGCGCCCCTGGAATCACACTTTTTCAAAGCTTTCTGTTCACTCTTAGCAGAGAAATCTCTGTATATCATCAAGTTCCCCCCCTCAACAGGGTGTTCATAATTCCAAGACCTCCCTTTCCAGTTAGACTTCTCTTTTCTACCTGAGTCATTCTAGACTGCTGGTTATGGGCATGATAATCATAATTTTGGGTTTTCTGAGACAGTCCAGATTTCAAATATTATAAGTGCTAGCCTTAAAATATTTAAAAATCCTTGAAATTCTAAGATTTCAGTGTCTAACTAACCTCTCCCATATTGCATTAACACTGGGAAGTAGCCCAAAACAATTTTTGTAAGATGATGTGTCCTTGATGTTGGTTTGGATCTAAAAGTCCTATTACAAAAGATTCCTGAGTTATGACACACACACACACACACACACACACACACACACACACACACACACACACACACACACACATGCCTGAGCTGTTTCTAGTTCAATCACTCAGACTGTTATATTTAGCCAAAGGAATCCTTTATTCAGAACAACTTGATATTCCTTTTTATACATTATCTTGTGTGTTTTAAAGAATAAAATCACTTGAATTGAAGTCCCCTTACAACAAAGTGAATTTTCTTAAAAGAAAGGAGAAATAACAAGAGAAAGACAAGCCATCATTCAGAGAACACCAGTGGTGCAGTGGCCCCGTTGAGAGATTCTGGTGGCTGCTGTGGAGCTGTCCACCAAGGAGGTGCTGACGATACCCTAGAGTTGGACAGGGGCTGCCCTCCTCAAGAGTTGTGAAAGAACCCCCTCCACACCCCTACCACTACTCCATCCCCAAAGAAATATAAAGTACTATGAGAACGTAGGTAAACATAGGCCAATGTCTCCTTGTTGGAATAGGGAAGACAATAATCAGTTACCAAAGTCTTCTGAATCTTCTCCACTCAAATCCAGACATATCTGCCCAAGACACCTTTCCTCTGATTCTAAACATTCAGTGCAGTAGCTGCTATAGATGTCTCCAGGGGGTCTTGCATTCCCTACAGATGCTAATTATGGCAGACCTAATAGGAAAACAGGACTAGCTGCTAGAGGGAGAGCTACCCACACCTTCCCTCTAAAACACCCTGAAATTCCCCTTCTTTCTCTATTTTCCACTCCAAGAGTAAGGACCTGAGGCCCTACCATCTCTCCATACTTGTAGGCCTTGGAGAAAATAATTGATTGCAATTGAAGGGGCAACCGATTGCCTTGGATGTATGTGACAGGCTGGCTGGCTCTGAACAAGTCACTCTTCTCTAGGCTTGGTCTCATCATATGTAAAATGAAGAAATGCCTGGAAATCAGAGCCCTTTTCCTGTCTCCCTGTCCTTGGCCATCTTCCCTCAGTTATATGCCTCCCTACCAGGCTATTCACAGACTTTATTTTTTTAAGATTTACTTATTTATTTATTTGACAGAGAGAGACACAGCGAGAGAGGGAACACAAGCAGGGGGGAGTGTGAGAGGGAGAAGCAGATTTCCCGCTGAGCAGGGAACCTGATGTGGGGCTTGATCCCAGGACCCTGGGATCATGACCTGAGCCGAAGGCAGGCGCTTAACAACTGAGCCACCCAGGCGCCCCTATGTACAGCCTTTTTGCAAAAGGTTTCTGCCACTCAAGTTCTCCAACACTAAGGACCCCTGATGTAAACTCTGGGAATGGGTGCCTGGAGTGTGACCACTGTGGATATTATATGAGCCTGAAATCCTTTGTTCTGGAGTATAATGGGGGGGTGAGTGGCAAGGGCAAGGAAACTCCAAATGTTGGGGAAATCTTAAAGCATTGTCTGACTCTCTTTTTTAAAGATTAGACTTTATTTTTATAAAAATGATACATGCCTTTAAAGACGTATCGCTAACTGAAAACAAAAACTAATTACATATACCATGATCCCATCTTTGTAACAAAACAATGTGTATACACAAAACGTGTACCAACATGTATGAAAAAAGGTAGGAAAGAATGATAAGATTGTGAGTAAGTTTTATTTTTCTTATTTAGTTATATTCTCTAACTTTTCTACATTGACAATATATTGTTCTTATAATATGAAGGACTTCTTATTAATAAACTATTTTTTAGAGAAAAAATGATACATGCTTATTATAAAGAATTCACACAATGTTGAAGAGCACAAAAAAGATATTTAAAAATCTTCAAGATCCCACCACTTCAAAATAATCATAGCCAGCACAAGTGAACTTCATTGCAGATAGCTCTGTCCTTCTATATAGGGAGAGAAAGACAGATAGTCAGATAACCCATAAGGGAGAGTGGATGGATAGTTGGATGGATGGATGGATGGATGGGTGGATGGGTGGGTTGATGAATGAATATAAAGAAATAGTTGATTAAAAAGAGATTATACTTTATATACTATTTAATAAAAGGAGAGGCACCTCACTGGTGGGGAACCTGGGTGGCTCAGTCAGTTAAGCATCTGCCTTCAGCCGAGGTCACGATCCCAGGGTCCTGGGATCAAGCCCAGCATTAGGCTCCCTGCTCAGCAGGGAGTCTGCATCTCCTATACCTCTGCTGCTCCCCCTACTTGTTCTCTCTCTCTCTCAAATAAATAAATAAAATCTTAAAAAAAAGAAAAAAGGGGGAGAGGAACCTGACTGACTCAGCCAGTAGAGCATGTCACAGGGTCATGAGTTCAAACTCCATGTTGGGTGTAGAGATCACTTAAAAAATAAAAATTTAAAAAAGGTATAAAAGTTAATTTTCCTTGAATGTAAAAAAAGACAATGACACTAAAGAAAAGCTAATAGAATTGTTTGACTTCCTTTATTCTCCATAAGAGATATTATTTTTCAAAGATACCTCTAAGGTTAAGAAAATATATTATAAAAAATACTAAGAGGCTGGAATCACTATGTTTTTTAAAATATGCTTCAATTTTAGACAGTATCTAGCAACTGATTGGCTGCTATGAAAGATAAGGAAATTAACACCCTTACACTTCCTCCCATTTCGCCTCCCCCCGCTTCCCGAATATTGTGAGTAATACTGTTTTTTTCTATTTTTGTCTCTTAATATGAGTCATTGTCAGTGCATATAATCAGGATTAAATCGTGCATGTAATGGAGAAATGTGTTAACATGGATGTCTATTATAGACTCCAAAGAATAACAAAAAAAGGGAAAAATTTCAAAATATTTTGGCAACATAAACATAATAATTTCAACCATTTACGTGAACCTCTGATCTTGTGTGCCTAATTACTATACATCACAAGAATAATTTTATATGATTATCTTCAAATGTCAGGCTTTAAAAATAATAACAAAATTAAATGAGTGAACAAACTGGATTATCTCTAAGGCTTTTTTGCAGCACTATGACTTTTGCTCATCTGAGCCACAACAGAGCCAGACTTGACAATAACAACAATTTCTAGCTTATTCAGCACTTACTGACTGCCAGGCAGGTGGTAAGTACTTTATAATATATTGGCTCGTTTAATCCCCCAACATTCCAATGAGGGACATGCTATGTCCTTTATTTTAAAAGTGAGGAAACAGGGGTCACTGGGTGGCTCAGTCAGTTAAGCGTCTGCCTTTGGCTCAGGTCATGATCCCGGGGTCCTGGGATCAAGCCATGCGTCAGAGCCTGCTTCTCTCTCTCCTCCTGGCTCGCTATCTCTCTCTCTCTCAAATAAATAAAGTCTTTAAAAAAAAAGGAAATAAATAAAAAGAAGTGAGGAAACTGAGGCAGAGTGGTTAAATAATACTCAAGATCCCACAACTAGTGAGCAGGGAGCCTAGATTCAAATGGTCTTCCTAATAAATAGCAGAGCTAGAATTTGAGCATTACAAATTTCCCCAATCAGTAATTCACTGGTTGTGTGGCCTTGGGTTAATCATTCATCCTCTCTGGGCCATAATGTCTTCTACAAACTAGGGACTAATAAGGATTTCCCTGCCTGTTACCCAGGGATTCACTGGGGACCAAGTGAGCAGTGCTTGGCAACGAGCTTTATTAAGCAGCAATACCACCTTCTTCTCCTCCTGGGCTCACTCCGGCATGCAGCCGGTGGCCTTGGGCAGGACTCGGGCAGGAACCAACCTCTGCTGATGAGAAAAACATTACCACAAGGCCACAAAAACAAAACAGTCCTTTTGCCAGAGGACAGTTAGATGGGATAGGTGGGGAGTTCCAACGGCTGTGAACACTTT
The DNA here is from genome assembly GCF_009762305.2 of Zalophus californianus. Lineage (NCBI taxonomy): Eukaryota > Metazoa > Chordata > Mammalia > Carnivora > Otariidae > Zalophus > Zalophus californianus. The sequence goes on along the minus strand of NC_045605.1, from coordinate 65,714,973 downwards.
GCTGAGTTCATGTTCAGGGTGAATTGGAGCAAGACACTATGTGTTCATTGGGTTCATTGTCAAACTTGCATGGAGAGAATGTCAAGAGGGCCACTGGCTCTTATCCCCACTCCCTCGGGCCAGAGCAGACACTCTTGGCCTGGACAAGCTCTCAACCTGCCTTTCCAGATGTGATGCCAAAAAGGTGAGGATCAGAGAAAGGCCATTTCAAAACATCAGGCGGCATGAAGAAGGAGGCCACCAGGCCAGCATTCTGAGCCCTGGAACTCCTAGGAGGCAGGAGAGCTGACTTCTGGCCCAGACTCAAAACCATGACCTTGGGCAAGTCCCTTTTCCCCTCAGGGTTTTTTTCCCCCCATCTTTAATACAGGGCTTCCTGGATATTCTCCCAAGGCCCTTCTAACTCTGCCCTCATGCTGGATATTCTGGGGCGAGGTGCAGCACCGGTATGGCTGGCTGTGATTTATCTGGGAGATGGCCAGACAGAGAGGAATCCAGCAAGAATCTAGAGTCCACAGACTAAGGGAAAGTGCAGTGAAGGGACGCCTGAGTGGGTCAGCCGATTAGGTGTCCACCTTCAACTCAGGTCATGATCCCGGGGTCCTGCGATAGAGTCCCATTTTGGGCTCCTTGCTCAGCAGGGAGCCTGCTTCTCCCTCTGTCTGCCGCTCCTCCTGCTTGTGCTCTCTCTCTCTCTCTCTCTCTCTCTCTGGCAAATAAATAAATAAAATAAAATAAAAAGTGCAGCTGAAGAGCTCTGGCTGACAGTATAAATTTATAAAGCCACAGCCCTTGGTTTTGTAGGGCAAAGAGGAAAAGACAGCACAGCCTAGAGTAGCATCTGGGGACAGCGGTTTTTAACCAGTGGTCACCGGGATCCTCTAATTTATATATTATGCAAGGCACAGGAGAGACAGAGGGAAAGAGAAGCCCCAGGAGCTCCCAAGATGAATAAGACATGGTGTCTGCCCTCATAGGAATTATAATCTAGGATAAGAGAGAGTTGTGGACTGAGTTGAAGAAGGAAGGGGATGTGAAGCCGTTCTCAAATCCTGTGCTGGGTGTGGCATGGTCAAAGGTGGAGCTCCTCCCTGGTTTGGGGGTTGGAAAGCTAGCTAAATAGGAGGGATACTCTAGGATACCATCCCAGAGCCTTTGCAGAAAGGAGAGAGCTCAGAAGCTCTAGGAATCAGATGTCACTCCACTTTCACACCTCAGTCAAGCCCTGTTTCTCTAAAGGATGGCCGTTTCTCGGGGAGCCAAAAAGGAGCCACGGCTCCCCTCTCGACTGCCCAACTCCAGCCCCAAGCCCTCATAACCTTTCGGAAGAAGCCAAGATTCACAAACCTATTCCCAGACTCATCACTTACCTCATTACCCACTGGGCTTCTCTCTGAGAGCCAGGTCAGGGTAGGAAAGAAGCCAGATTTTCCCACTAGATTATCAAGAACAAGGCTGTTCCTGTCTTGCTGGCTTTCTGTGCTCTTCTGTGGGTTTATCGTGTCAGCCGGCCAGATAGGAACAGGGGCAGCTCATCTGGGACATGCCCCCTCAGCCCTGGAATGTTGACTACGTGCTGTGGGTCCACCTATGCAGGCCTCCCTCTGGAGCAAATCTGAAAGGCCTCTGTGACCCAGGACTTTGTAAAGGTGACAATAGGGTCATTTGAAAGACCTGCACCCATCCTATGTTATCAACCATATATTACTATTTATTAATTATGTAGGTATACATATATATACATACATGTATACATATTACATACTACACATATGTGTTATACATTATAATGGAATACACATTACATTATATAGTGGGGGGGGGGTAACTCATGTACAGCAGTCCTAGCCACACTGGGAGTTTAAGATTAACTACCAATCCCTCCTCACAAGTACTGGATCCAGGTGGAGTTTCTTTGCTAGTCTTACCTGGTTTTCTTGCCATGACCTGACAGTGTATCACCTGCTCACTCACCTCTCCACCTGTTGATCCACATCTCACACAGACTCACACTAAACCTCCCAAGGCAAGTCATTTCCTTCTAGCAGATTCCATATACTAACTGATGACAATTCCCCATATCCCCTTTTTTTAATTTTTATTTTTAATCATGGTAAAAAAAAAGCCACATAACATAAAATTTACCATCATAACCATTTTTCAGGGTACTTTCAGGAGTGGTAAGCATATCCACATTGTTGTTCCCCACCTCTCCTTTTGTCATTACCTGGAACTCAGTCTTGAAGGGACAGAGGCCTCATTCATTGTAACTAGATCGCTTCCAGGGATTTGACTCCTATCTGTAGAGACTGCTGCGTGTGGAGAGCTCAAGTGCAGGAGGTTCGTACTTCATCTCAAATGCATTTGGCCAACAGCTCTTATAAATTATCTGTACATTTTGCTAACTCCGTGTATAAAAGCAGGTCACTGATAACACAACTGGAATTGGGTCCTCCAGTCAGATGAGGGGACCAGAGGACTCTGCCTTTAACAGTGGAAGGTGTCGGGATGCCTGAGTGGCTCAGTCGTTAAGCATCTGCCTTGGGCTCAGTTCATGATCCCGGGGTACTGGGATCAAGCCCCACATCGGGCTCCCTGCTTCTCCCTCTCCCACTCCCCCTGCTTGTGTTCCCTCTCTTGCTGTGTCTCCAATAAATAAATAAATAAATAAAATAAAATCTTAAAAAAAAAAAAGAATGGAAGGTGTCAGGGCGCCTGGGTGTCTCAGTCGGTGAAATGTCTGCCTTTGGCTCAGGTCATGATCCCAGGATCCTGGGATCAAGTCCTACATCAGACTCCCTGCTCAGCGGGGAATCTGCTTCTCCTTCTTCCTCTCCCTCTGCCCCTCCCCCTCTTGTGTGCGCTCTCTCTCTCTCTCTCTCTCTCTATTTCTGTCATCAGTTTAATAAATAAAATCTTAAAAAAAAATGAAAGGTGTCTGCCCATGTGGTCCCTGCTTTGACTTTTGGGAAAAGTACTTGGAGGGAACAAGTTATGTAATGTGAGTTTCTTAATCTGTAAAATGGAAGTTACATCCACCTTATAGATTATTTCAGAGCTTGAAAATTATGATGTACATAAACTATTTACTCTGAAGTCAGACATAGCAAGTGGTTAATAAGAGGAAGAACAGTATTTGTTGTTAATTTTATTGAACCCCAAAATTCCCCCAAGCCCTGCAAGGCTACAAGCCTGAGTGAAGATGCTTTAACAGCAATAGTTCTGATTTCACCAGCTTATTGCTCCCCCTTGATAATTTAGGCCCTCAATCCTATGGAATGTGTCCCCCGGGGGTATCTCTGTTCACCTGTCTCTGACATCCATTACTCCACAGGGCTCTGGCTTCTGAGGCAGCTCCTTACACCCAGCACTACCACAGGTGTGCTGGGTTTCTCCCGGTGTCACACCAGCGCTCTCTCTCTCTCTCTCTCCATGGTGAACAAAGGTGTCCGAAAGCATTGTGGCTGGTACACCAATGTTTTACATTCTTTGTAAAATGGCTTCAGTGTTTGCTTAGAACTCCTTGTTCATCGCAAGACAGGCTTGAGCAGTCTCTTGGGACTGGGTTAAGAGAACATTTCTAGGTGATAGACACCAAGCTGTGTTCATATTTCCTGCCCTCTCCTCCCCTGGGTTGAGTGCTGTCCTGAGAGGTTCCTCAGCAACCATGCACAAAGGCATGGGACAGATCTGTCCCAGAGCAAGGGACACAACCAGGCCAAGCAGAGATGTACCATCATTATCATACTGTGCTTTGATATCCAAAAACACAACCTCCCTAGAACCTGGCCTGGATTAGTTATTTATTGCTGCATAATGAGTTATTCCAAACTTACTAGCTTAAAACGTTAAGCATTTATTATGGAATCAGGAATTCGGAAGAGGCTTAGCAAGGTGGTTCTAGATCAGGGCGTTTCGTAAGGCTGCAGTCAAGGCATCACCTCGGGCTGCAGTCTTTGAGGCTTGATTGGGTCTGGAGCATCACGCTTACTCATTGGGCAGGAGGCTTTAGTTCCTTGTCACATGGACCTCTCCATAGTATCTCATGACAGGCCTTCCCCAGAGTGAATTATCAAAAGAGAGAAAGAGTAACCAAGGCAGAAATTGCAGTTGTTTATAAGCTAATCTTGGAAGTGACCTACCACCACTTCTGCCCCATTCTATTGATCACACAGACCTACACTGTTACCAGGTGGAAGAAAATGGCACAAGGGTTTGAATGCCAGGCGGTGGGCATCACCAGAGCCATCTTGGAAGCTGGCTACCACATGCCCTCTGCGTGCTCCTGCTCTAGCTCTACAGTCGTGCCTGAGGAGAACCCACTTCTCTTCATGGTCAAAGAGGGCACTTTAGGGACCCTGAAGATGGAGCTAAGGTGGGACAAGGTAGCACTGGGATCCAGGAATATGTTTGCAAAGAATAGGAACCCGGAAAAGAGAGAGCAGGACAGAGGAGGACAGAAGTAAATCAAGTGGTGCAGAGTCTTGAAAAAAAGAAGAAAGAAAGCAGGTCTTGCAATATTGTGGAACAGTGAATCCTGGGAGTCCACAAGACAACTGGATCTTCAGTGAGGTAAGATTGATAGAAAGAAGTGGTTTAAAACAACAAAGGTTTATTTCCCCCTATGCTATCGGTCCATGGCTAGAAGTTCTGCTCCACATCTCCTCACTTGGGAACTTAAGCCAATAGATCAGCCATCTTCTTGAACATTACCTAAACCATTGCCAGAAAGAGAGCTCTGAAGGGTCTTGTATTGGCAACGAGATGCTCTGGACCAGAAGTGACGTATACGCCTTTTGTCTACAGCTCATTGGCCATAAATGATCACTTGGGCTCCAGCCAGCCACAACGGTGCCCAGAAGTACAATCTTACCACATGCTTGGAATGGAGAACTGGAAATATTTGGCAAATGGCACTCATGATTCCTCAAACTCTAAGAGAGGAAGAAACTTTCCAGAGTAAGTCAGGGAAGGGCTGAGGGCTGGATCCTGGGACCCAGCCTGGAGTATAGCAAAATGAGGCTTTTCCAGGGCTGTGTTCTGAAAGACTCTCTGCCATTACTCCATCACCTCTGGGTTCAACTCATCCTTTACTGCCTCACATAGCAATCCAAAGGAGCAAGCATCTCTTGAGTCCTCTGTGTCAGGCCTGGGTCATTCCCTGGCTTTCCCCTTACACTGCACCCCTTCATCTCCCACCCCTTTGATCCCAGAAGAAGATGCCTAGACACCAGGTCACACACCCACCAAATTTCATGCTCCAAAACATGGCCACACCCCTGGGATCCCTGGGGACTGCCCTCAACACACTTTCTAGAGATGAGTATACCTCTAGCCCTAGCCTAACCACCTAACCATGGTTCCCAGGAAGATAGATCTAGAACAAGCTCCCATCAGACCTGAGAGGTCCCTGGAGAAGTGAGGTCCTTTCCTGTCTAGGCCCCACTTCTATGCCTTTTGATTAGAAGCTCAAGTTCTCACCCACACTAGCCAGCCCAGTCAATCCACCCCAGGCGAATGTACCACACCTCCAGCAGGCTTTTCACAAAGGGACCTGGAGGTGGCTGTTGGACAAGACATTGTAACACTTGGGCTTGTTTCCCCAACAGACTCCACAGGACCTCCTCGTGTTTTGTTCAATTGTCTCTACATTCTCACTTCCAAAAACACCTCATGTTAGAGCTGGTTTGGTTATTGGCGAAACTTATGGACTCCATTCCCTCACTCACAGATTAAGAAACATCCATGGCACGCAACCCCAACTTCTTATCCTCTCCCCTAAGCCATCCCTGATGAGCATACGACACAAGTGAAATCAGTGTCCTTGCCAGACAAAACAAGATTTCTATCTTCCCCTTCCACCAGACTGTGTCCTAGCCCCTCCAGTGGAGAAATTCTGGCACCAACAGTGCCTCCAAGGCCCAAGGCATTCAGATATCAACTCTCCGGGGGGGGGGTGGCACATCCATAGAAACTCAGGACATTTGTCACATGAACTTTGTCATTACGTTTTATGCTCAGGTGCCAATCTCATCTCCTGGTTCTTGACTGAAAACAGTTACAATGGTAATGACCCAGGAGGAGGCAGAGAGAACCTCTGAATGGGGCAGCCAGGAACTCTTCTTGGGTTAGGTGGTATTTAACTTGGGTCTTGATATTTAGGAAGATTCTCAACACATGATGACAAGAAGGGAAGAGGTTAGTTTAAGGGAACAGCATGAACAAAAGCAAGGAGGTGAAACTTTGGCTGATTGACAGAGTAAGTGCAATGGAGCAGTGGAGGTAAGGCTGGAAAGACAGCTTGAAAACTGATCATAGAGAGTCTTGAATGTCAGCTAAGAAGTTACCTGGATGCATAGGAGAGATGCGGTAATAATCAGAAAAGGGGCGCCTGACTGGCTCAGTCAGAAGAGCATGTGACTCTTGACCTCGGGATCATGAGTTCAAGCCCCACATTGGGTATAGAGCTTATAAATAAATAAATTTTTTAAAAAATTTTTAAAGAATAAAGAAGTAGCTTAAGTAACATACATAGGATATTTACTAGGTTAGGCATTGGGCCAAATGCTTTATATGCATTATTATCTCACAGCAACCTAATATCTGTTATTTTCCTATTTTATAGTATATCTGTTATTTTCCTATTTTAAAAGATGAGGAGGGATGCCTGAGTGGCTCAGTCATTAAGTGTCTGCCTTCAGCTCAGGTCATGATCCCAGGGTCCTGGGATCGAGCCCCACATCAGGCTCCCTGCTCCGCGGGAAGCCTGCTTCTCCCTCTCCCACTCCCCCTGCTTGTGTTCCCTCTTCTGCTGTCTCTCTCTGTCAAATAAATAAATAAAATCTTAAAAAAAAGAGAGAGATGAGGAAAAATGGCTCAGGGAAGTCACATTAGTTGTCCAGGATCACACAGCTAGTAAGTGACATACCCAGGATTCAAACCCAAATCTGCCTGACTCTAGATGCAATACTCTTAACCACTAGATAATATTAAAGAGTGACAAACACAAAAGTGCCTCCCCATGGCCTTGGCCTTAGATGGCATCAGGGGCGAACGGCAAGAAAAGTGTCAGCCTGAGCCAGACAATTCACTGCATAGCTCAGGCCTCACCACCTGGCGTCATTCACAGCTGACAGCTGAACAGAAAGGCTGAACATACAAATTGTCTCAGGTGGCAGGAAAGGACAGGGAAGCAGCGGGGTGGGGGGGGGGTGCGAGCATAGAGGTGTAAGTCATAGACACCTCTTGGGCCACATCTGTCTCTGGGGACACCATATTCATGTTGGACAAAGGTCCAGACTAAATGTGACCACTTCCTCATTCTGGGATTCATGTCCTGCCACAGCACACCAGATCTCCTCAGAGGTACCCTTTGGTATAAATGTGATCTGTGTTTACCCCATAAGGGCAGAGCCATTGGGTTTATTCTAGCATTTTCTTCAGAGGCAGCCAGAACAACTCATTGCCTCACTACAACACCCCCTTCAAGCCAGTTGCTCTGGAGAATTCCCAAGGACTTCAAGACATCCATGAACACTGAACTTGTGAAAGTGAGTCCCATTCTCCACACCTCTGGCCGCAGGAAACCATGACAAGGACAGACATGGTGGCCAGAGGGCAGGTGAGGGCAGCAGAGAGCTGGCAGCGGAAGCTCAGGAGAGAGCTCTGAGTGCAGCTGGGAGAGAGCTCCAGGAGGAAGTGGGAGGAGCCCATGGAGAACCACCATCTGCCAAGGAAATCCCCTCCTCTGGGTTCACACAGAGGGCAGCTCAGGTTGAAGCTCAGATGCTAGGGGAGCTCACTGGGAAGTCAGCCTGAAGGAAAAGGGGAAGCAGAAAGATGCCAGAGACAACAGCCCTGAGAGTCAAGAAGAGGGCCCAGAACATGCTAGAGGTCGCCAGCGTCCTGGAGTAGCTCTGAATACAGGCCAGCCCTGTTCTCGCCAGCCAGGAGAACAGAGAGGAATTTAGGCAAAAAAGCAGAGAAGAAAGGCTGCCTCGTTCATTTTATGAGGTCATCATAATCCTGATAACAAAACCTGTCAAGAACAGCATATACACAAAAAGAAACAATAGTGCCTCACTTTTAAATGTGGACAGAAAATTTTTGAGAAAACCTGAACAAACTGGATTAAAGGACATTAAAAAATCATCCATGGTAGCCAAACAGGGTTTATTTTAGCAATGTAGAAATCATTTGGCCTTCGGAAATGTATTACAATTATACAGTTCATCAATAAGAAAAGTAAATCACCCAAATCTAGATTCTGAAAAGCTTTTGCTAGAATTCTACATCCATTTCTGGGTTTTTTTTTTTAACCTTTAAACTTGTAGGAAGAGTAGGATAATCTCTTAACATAATGAAGAGCAGCAATAAAATTGAAATACTAGAGACTGCTCCATTAAAATCAGTAACCAAAAAAGGATGCTCAGTCTCACCATTATTAAATATTATTCTAGAAATTAAGGCAAAAACAAAAGGTGCTGAGGCGAAACTGTCATTATCTATCAGTGCTACACCTTAGTTATCAATGCTATATACTAAAATTCCAAGATAACTTCCAGAAATGAAACAATAGTTAAAAAGAGCTTTTTTTTTTTTTAGGATTTTTATTTATTTCTTTGAGAGAGGGAGACAGCACAAGCAAGGCAGGAGGGGAAGAGGCGAGGGGAGGGGCAGAGGGAGAGGGAGAAGCAGACTCCCCACTGAGTGGGAAGCCCGATGTGGGGCTCGATCTCAGGACCCAGGGATCATGACCTGAGCCGAAGGCAGACGTTCGACCGACAGAGCTACCCAGGCGTCTCTAAGTAGAGCTTTTTAAAAAGCACTCATAATAAAAGAAATGTGAGTTAAAATAATACACTATGTAAACTTTCTTAACCTCTAGAATGTTAACATTCGAAAAATTTGAAAACATGTCCCTGATAAGGGTGTGGGTAAATAGGTACCCTCATACATTGCTGATGGTATTATATATTGCTATAACCTCTATGGAGAGCAATGTGATAATACTTAAAAATTATAAGTGCTCATGCCTTTTAATCCAGAAATTCCTTTTCTAGGAATTTATCCTGCAGATATCCTTGTATAAATGTAAAAAAAATGTGTGGCAATGTTACTCTTATTTATTGCTATCACATAAGAAAATGGAAAGAAATCTATCAATAGGAAATTGTTCAGTAAATTATGGTATCCACTCAATGGTATATTATGCAGCTGTAAAAAATGATAAGGAAGTTTTACAACCTGAAATGGAATGAATTCCAAGATAAAGTGTGTTTTTGTTTGTTTGTTTGTTTTTAAAGATTTTATTTATTTATTTGAGAGGGAGCATGAGCAGGGGGGAAGGTTAAAGGAGAGGGAAAAGCAGACTCCCCGCTGAGCAGGGAACCTGATGCTAGGCTCAGTGGTGGGACTCTTGAATCATGACCTGAGCCAAAGGCAGAAGGCTTAACCGACTGAGCCACCCAGGCGCCACCCCAAGATGCAATAAGTGAAAATGCAAAGTACATAAGACTGTGCATAGTTTGCAACCAATTGTGTGTATATATATATTTTTAAGCACGAAAAATTATATTTACATATTTACTAATCTATGCATAAAATATCTATGAATAAATGCACAAAAACAACAACAAAAACCTAGCAATTGGTGCATCTGGATGGCACAGTCAATTGGGCGATGGCCTCTTGTTTTCTGCTGAGGTCATGATCTCAAGGTCATGAGATCCAGCCAGGGGTAGGACTCTGAGCTCAGCACAGAGTCGGCTTGGGTTTCTCTCTCCCCCTCTCTCCGTCCCTCCCCCTGCTCTCTCTCTCTCAAATAAATAAATAAACTTTCAAGAACAAAACAAAACAAAAAAACCAGGGGCACCTGGGTGGCTCAATCGTTAAGCGTCTGCCTTCAGCTCAGGTCATGATCCCAGAGTCTTGGGATCGAGTCCTGCATCGGGCTCCCTGCTGAGCGGGAAGCCTGCTTCTCCCTCTCCCACTCTGCCTGCTTGTGTTGCTGCTCTTGCTATTGCTCTCTCTGTCAAATAAATAAATAAGATCTTAAAAAAAAGAAAACTAGCAACATTTATTGTATCTGTATACCCTTTTCTATGATTTGAGTTTTAAGCCAAGTAAATATATTACCTATTCATAAATACATTTAATATAAAGAAAGAAGAGCTGGGGGAAGTTTACAAGAAGAGTATTGAAGATCCTTTGTTTTGCCAGATAGAAAATATATTTAAATTACTATTATTAAACATTACAGAACTTCGTAATGGCGAAAGTACTGACAAACATGCAAATTACTAATTTTGGATATGATAAAGGACACATCAGAAATTAATGGGGAGCTTTTCCGCCCCACCCCCTCCACCGCCCCACCCGCTCCAGTGCGGCCCTGGCTGCACCGCACTGGCTCAGAGCTCCCAGCTCCTGATAAGCTAGCGCCGCCCTCCTCTCTCCAGCTGCTCCCTTGAGATCCTCCAGCGGGCCCTCATCAGCCAGGAGATGTTCTCAGACAACTACAAGATCTGGGAGATTGTGTTCGGCGGTGCCTGGAGGTGGAGGGGAAAGTTGGTGAGTAGGACAGAGGGTAACACTGATAACCCGTTAGTTGGTGGAAATGCCTCTGCTGAAGGCTCCGAGGTTGAAAGTACTGAAAGCGCAGTCATCACTGCTGTTGATAGTGTCCCGAACCATCCCTTGCAGGAAACCAGCTCCACTAAAGAAGGCCACAGGCACTACATCAAAGATGTAATCAATCAAAGGCAAACGTGAAGAATAGAGGCTTCTATGATGGGAACTGCAGAACACAACAAGCACAACCTCGCTGATTTCGAAAACTACCAGTTCTTTATGGGAGAGAACATGAATCTAGATGGCGTAGTTGCTCTGCTGGACTACCTTGAGGATGGAGTGACCCCATATATGATTTTCTTTCTTTCTTTTTTTTTTAAGATGTATTTATTGATTTGAGAGAGAGAGAACAGGGTAGGGGGGCAGAGGGAAGAGGAGAGAGAGAACCTCAAAGCGGACTCCCCACTGAGCATGGGGCCTGAGGGGGGGGGTCCGATCCCACAATCCTGACACCATCACCTGAGCTAAAATCAAGAGTCCCACCATCACTTAAGGGACTCAGCCACCCACGCACCCCCCATACATGATTTTCTTTAAGGATGGTTTAGAAATGGAAAAAATGTTAACAATTTGGACATTACTTTGGATGTATCACCTGTTGTCATAAGTGACTGCTAGTCTTCGTCCACACAACACCAGGACTTAGACAAACGGGACTGATGTCATCTTCAGCTCTTCATTTATTTTGACCTTGATTTATTTGGAGCGAAAGGTATTTTGTTAAGAAAAAACATGTCACATAGGTTGTCTAAAAATAAAATGCATTTAAACTCATTTGAGAGAATGCCTCTTAGTTTCATACATTTTTAAATCCACCCTGGTAGTGTCCTGGAGAAGCTAGAGCCTGGTTGGAGACTGCTGCTAGAAAGCAGATAACTCCTGCAGTTAAAACTACTTCTGGGACTGGAATATAAAAAACAAGAACCAAAAATCTTAATTCTGAATATATATAGTATATATCTTTTTCTATTTACTATTTTCTATAGTATATATTTTTTTCTACTTTTGACTGGAGTGTCTGACCATTTATGAGTACTTCTAAATGCATGGGCTTAAATTTATCATGTTGTTTTCTACTTGTCCCATTTGTTCTTTGTTGTCCCTTTTTTTTGTTTATTTTCCTCACATCTTTTTGAATACTTGATAGCTTTTTCAGTATTCCATTTTATCTTCACTTACTTGGAGTTTTTAAGCTACACTTATTTGGAGATTTGTTTGGTTTTTGCCTTTTGTTTTGTTTTATTTTTGGTTTTTTTGGTTTTTGCCTTTTGAGTTGTCTGGTTTTAAGTGGTTGCTTAACATAAATATATACATATTTATCCTATCACAGTCTACCTTCAAATAATATACTACTTCATGTATAACATCAATCTTACAACCATATGCTTCTATTTCCCCATCCGATCCCTTGTGTTATTGTGGTCAGACATTTTATTTCTATATATATTATAAGCACCATGATACAGTGTTATTATTTTTAAACAGTGAATTATCTTTTAATAAAATGTTAAAATGAGGGAAAATTATTTTCTAAAACCCAGGACCCTGGGATCATGACCTGAGCCAAAGGCAGACACTTAACCATCTGAGCCACCCAGGCGCCCCTATTTATTTATTTTTCTAAAGACTTTATTTATTTATTTGAGAGAGAGAGAGAGAGAGAGAGATGCCGGGCTCTATCCTGGGACTCCAGGATCATGACCGAAGGCAGAGGCTTAACCGACTGAGCCACTGAGGCGCCCCTAAGCCATTTTAAAGGACATTTTTCATGGATAGAGAATTTTAGATTGACAGATGTTCCTTCTAGTACTTTAAAGATGTTATTAAAAACAATGGCTTAGATTTTTTTTTTACCCTATCTTATCCATTTTTATTCCTCTGATAGAAATTTTCCAAAGTGTGGGGCCTTGTCTTTAAGTGGCACCCAGGTTACTCAGTTTCAAGAGTTCATGTTTGAAAGGCTAGAGTGCCTTGTACCTTTAGGCCTTACCCTAAAGCCCTTTGTTCTCATCCTTGATTGGAGTGGGCAAGGTCCTTCCAGTTTTAGCAGCTGCTCTGAAATTGACCTTATGTACGTTGCATCATGTCTGATACTCTCTCATAGTTGTTCAGGTCCATCAGATGCCCTGCGGTTTCCCTCTGCTCTCTCTTGCACAGATGCCCGTAACACATCATGGTTGTCGGTGCTTGTAATTTGTCACTTAGTTTTGTTGTAAATGTCGTTGCTAGGTTTTTAATTTGGTTAACCAGTTGCTCTGTTTTCATATGATGATTTCAAGAAGATTCAAGTCTATGCTGCCCCAACCCTGCCATCTTCCCAGGATTCTAACATGTATCATTTTTAAATCGGAGGAAAGGTAGGGAACCTTAGATATTCTGAAGTACCTTTGACGTTCTTTTTGGAATTTAACCACAGCAATAGGAAATTGTACAAAATAAATTGATTGACATGAGGAACAGCACGCAACACATTTGCACTAATAAGGTATGGTAGCATTTTGCACGCTTCTTTTTTATGGTTATTTATTATGTGTTTGGTACATAATCTTCACAGTGATCTTTTTTAATTGTTTCAGAATATTCCATTGAGTAGAAGTACCAAAATTTACTCAGCCTGTCCCTTATTGTTGGCCATGTGAGCTGTTTCCATTTTTCTGCTGTCTCAGATAATGTCATAAATACCTTTGTGCTCTTAGATTTTTGTTTTGGTTGAATTATTTCCTTAGGATGGAATCCCAAGAGTAGCATTACTGGGCCAAGGGTAGGAACCTCTCCCTGGGTCTGGCAATCTATAATCTGAAAATGTGTTTTGAGAATTATTTTTCTTATTATAGGGGAAAGGTTAAGACTCAGTTGTTGATAGTAAGGATCACATGAGGGCAACAGGACTATTTCCCAGGATCGCTGTTATTCTATCCTTCCTCCCAGTCATCAGTCTTTCCTGTTCATTTTACTCAACTTTGATTTTTCATTCATTTAAGCGACATATGTTGATGGCCTACCAGGTGTCAGACACTGATTTCTCTTCCCCACACGAGTGTGAGTCCCACAAGTATGCAGAGTGTTCTGCTCAAGGACAGATCCAACACACATGAATCAAAGGGGCCCAATCCAGGCAGGCACTGGCCTAGATTCATTGTGAGCATGAAGGGTGCTATGGGCTGTCCTCATTGGACCCCTCCTGACATATCTGAGACTGTTCAAAGAACCCTGGAATATCTGGCCCGGAGAGATCTGGTATCAGAAATCCAACTTCCTCCCAGGCAAGATTAACCCTATTCTAGGGCAGAATTGAACAGAAAGGGGAGGACCTAAGCAATTGCAATGCACTAGCTGGTATAGTTGCCCAGAAAGAATCTCGTTGTTTTTATCAAAAAACAAAAACAAACAAACAAAAACTAGGAAGCTAGAAATAACCCCATGGCCTCCTAGCCTCAACCTGTCAGCTATGTTGGTTCAGTCCATACTGCTGCCTTTTTCAGCTTCAGTCCCCCTGAAGGGGGTGACTTTCCATTGCCCCCTGAAACTGAGTGTTGCCCTGAGCCCAAGTCCTCTCGTCTTGGGTTCTGGTTGTGGTTACAAGTCCCTGTCTGCTCTGGCTGACACCCTCCTACAGCGGGGCCAAACCCTGCTCTACAACTCCCAGCCCCTGGCTGTGTTTGTGTGTTCCATGGCCTGAGTATTGAAAACCAAGATTCTGTGCCTGTCTCTACTTCATGCTCCACAGCTGCACCCTAACAGTGGATGGAGCCCTGCAGTCACAAGCCTTGCCCCAACCTGGCTACAATTCACCAGAGCTTTAGAGCCCCTGCCAGGACCAGTGAACTCCTGGGGCCCATCCCATCTAGTCCACGTTGCTGAGGAGCCTGCATAACTTGTGTTCAAGCCTGCTGAGTTAATAATCATCTTCCCAACCACCATGTTTTACAGGTGAGGAATCAAGTGCCAGAGAGTAAAAGTGACTTTGCAAAAGTGAAATAGCAAGTTTGTGTCAGATCTAGGCCTAGAGCTCAAGGTTTCTCATTCCTAACAGGAAACGAGTGGGTGGAATACCAGAGAAGAAATTTAGGAAATAGATTCCAAAGCAGAAATCCAATTATAAGTCCTGAGGTCCCTGGGGGGCGGGGAAGGAGAGAAGGCTCCAGGAATTGAGAATAAGATATAGGTTCTAGTTTTCAGGAAAGGGGCATAAAGTCAGGAAGTATGAGCAGCAAAGTTGACTTTATGTGGAGCCCTAGACCATCAGGTTGGATCTATTAAATGCCTCTTGCATCTCTAGAATGTCCCAGGGACCTGGAACAGGGCTGGGCCTATACGTGCAGGTCAGGGGGTCACATATATAGGCCAAATAAAAGGAAAGGGTAGAAAACTGAGGAAGGACATAGGAGCCAGAAACCAGGTTGGGCCTGACTCATGTAGATGCTCAGGTAGCTCCCATGTCAGCTGGGACCTCTCTGCATCATGAGGGTTTGGCAACATCTGCTCCAAATACATATCACCATGGCCTATGGAAATCCCAAGCTTCCCTTAGGATTTTTGAAAATGCACATGACACATATATTCCCACATCCTGATCTCTCAGGGGCAATGTTCTTTGAGTACAGTCTTCGTTCAGGTCCAAATCAATCCAGGCACAAAATTTAGCCCTTTCATGGAAAAAAAAATTTTTTTCTTAAGATTTTATTTATTTGAGAGAGAGAGAGAGAGCAAGCCGGGGAGGAGCAGAGGGAGAGGAACAAGCAGACTCCCCACTGAGCTCAGAGCCTGAGGTGGGGCTCACTCCCACGACCCTGAGATCATGACCTGAGCCAAAATCAAGAGTCAGACGTTCAACTGACTAAGCCACCCAATTGCCCCTTGTGGAAAAAAAAATTTTAAACACACCATGTATGAGATTGCTAGACTTTGCTGAAAATGTTGGGGGTGTCACAGGGAGGAGGTCCCATCACTCACCATACAACAGACAACCTAGAAACCCTCATTGTACATTCCTGCTATCCTCAGTCCTTGTTAGCCACCCCACCCCCTTATGGTGGTTTCCTCTATTGGCCCCAACAATACATTTCACTGTACCTACCCTCACACAATCTTCTGGTTCCTCTCTCTTCCTTCTCCCTTCTCTATCCTCTGTCTTTCCTCTCCCCTACCATCTCTCTAAAGTCAGAAACAAATTCCTTTCCTTATCTCAACGCAGAGAGGCTGGGGCAGGAGGTGAGGTCGGGGCACATTCTTACACCCCTACTGCTTCTTTACCAAACTCCCTTTTCAAACAAGTTACTTCCCTCCTATAGAGGAATTCTAGTGCCAGATAGTAAAGTAATTCAAATTTTTTTCCACCTGAATACACATGTGTAAACAAAAGTATGCAGAATTATTCTGATGCATAGTTCATGCCAGACCAAGCACTATAATTGTCCTATTCAAAATTGACTGAAAATAAAGCTTAGAGCAACCTGTCTGATTCAGAAGTATGCCTTTGGCCATGAAAGCTCAGCTGAATTCCAGAAATCCTGGGAAAACTCGGTTTGTCTTATGCCCCTTGAAGGTATTTTATAAACAGCTGCTATAGGAAAGACACCCAAAGTGGGTGCCACTTTTTTTTAGATAAGCCAAAAAGTAAGTCGTGCCTATAGCAACCAGAAAGTTTCAAGGTTTTTCAAACCTGTGTGGACTCTCAGAGTATTTTCAGGTTACAGACTTAGGGCTGAAATATGATACCAATTTAGTTGCAAAAATTGTGTAACGGGTGGGTCAAACCAGGTGACCAGGTGATCAATGAAGCTTCAGGATATGTGACTTGTTCTAGTCACTACCTAGTGGTATAAGACAACAACCAGTTTATTATTCTCAAGGATTATACGGGTCAGGAATTCAGAGACAGCACAGCAAGGACAGTTTATATCTACTCCCCACGTCCGGAGCCTCAGTTGGGAAGTCTGGAGGGCTGGAGGTTACTCAGTGGCTGAGTGCTGGAATTATCCAAAGGCTCTTTCACTCATGTATTTAATGCTGTAACATGTCCCCTCCCCACCTGGGCTTTCTCATAGTATGGTGATTAGGTTCTGTGGTAAGAGGCCTCTAGGATGTCTCCCAATGTTCCCTACCTCTTGGTATTCCCAACCTTGTGTAATCCCATCCCCTTGAGTAACTTGCTTCTAACCAATAAAATATGGTAACATTGAGTGGATATTTCTTCCATGATTAGGTTATGAAAATTGTGATTTCTGCCTTATGATCAGACTCTCTCTCTTTTGCTCACTTTGACGAAGTAAGCTGCCACGTTGGAGAGACCCCCATGACAAGGAATTGAAGGTTACTCTGGCCAACAGCCAAGGAGGAAGAGACCCCCAGCTCTGGTCAAAACCTTGATTGTAGGGGCACCTGGGTGCCTTAGTCATTAAGCGTCTGCCATCGGCTCAGGTCATGATCCTGGGGTCCTGGAATCGAGCCCTGTGTTGGGCTCCCTGCTCGGCAGGAGGAGTCCTGCTTTTCCCTCTCCCTCTGCTGCTCCCCCTGCTTGTGCTCTCTCTCACTCTCTCTGTCAAGTAAATAAATAAATAATACCTTTAAAAAGAAGAAGAAGAACTTGATTGTGGCCTTATGAGAGATCCTGTAGCAGAGGAGGAACAAACCAAGCCACAGCTGAATTCCTAACTCAGAGAAACTGTGATAGCATGAGTGTGTTGTTGTATATTGCTAAGCTGTGGGGTGATTTGTTACACAGCAATAGGTATCTAACATCGGTTCTAAGAGTATGCATTCCACAAGAACCAGGCAGAAATTGTATCATTTGTTATGACCCAGGCTCAGTCACATAGCATTACTTCCCCCAAAGTCACAAGCCTGCCCAGATTCAAGGAGGTGGAACATAGATCCCATCTCTCAAAAGGAGGAATGTCAACGTATCATCATAGGAACAACATGCGAGGAGAGAGGGTGGCATGGCCGTCTTTGGAAAATACAATATGCCACATGGCTCTTTGGCCTTGTCCCACAGCATGGCCTGATCTGCTCATATGTAAATTTTAAAAAAGATTTATATTGTTTTGCTATTTTAAGATTGAGGTTTTGTTTATGCTCCTCCTGAGATATCTCTTCTGCTTTTAAGAAATGCTCAAATCATATCTCAGCATGCCATAAGATAAATGGGAATTGGCCCCCCTGCAACCAGGGAGACTTCAGAACCATCACTTCCAAGAATGTGACTGACAATCTGAAGCACAAGATTCTCTCCACTTAAGAATGACTCCTCGTGAATTACAACATTGCCCTGGCTGCATATTCTGGAACAGTCCAGCATTGCCCCACACGCCGTGCAGGTTGAACAGAAACAGGATGGTGAGTGAGGAGGATGTGGTGGGGAGAACCGACGGATGCTCAAGCCAGGCTGGACTCCACTAATGCCTCCAGAATGCTGAGACTTACAGAATTTCTGAGCAAGAAGACATCTCAGAGATCAACCAATTCCACTTACACTAGTAATGACAGTGGCTGCACTGAGTAAAATCTGACTAGGATGGCAAGTCCTTATAGCTGAATGAAGTCAACATCAGTATCCTGATGTGACTCAAATACGTCCCACTACCAGGTTGTAAACTCAGATTGATGCCCCAGTCATTAGAGCTTGAGATCTCCAAAAATCCAGGCTTTTATCAAGTTCCCCGGGGGCATGTCTGCATGGCCCACCCATCTCTCCTGTGCTTTCCACCACAGCCGGCTGCCTGGCTCCACAGGCAGATCCCCTGGGTCTGAACATCTGCTTCCCATCGGGTACTACTTTCCTAAGCCCACTGCTCGGCCCCAGCAAGAGCTGTACAGACCCTTTCCCCATTTCCCATTGTGATAACCCAGACTTGGAGAGGAGAGAAAAGAATTACGACAGAGAGAAACTTAAAACCCAGTATGATTGCTCCAATTTCCCAGGCCCTGGGTTTGACATTTATACTCCTCTCTGCTGCTGCCGTGGGGCAAGGGCCAGCCTGCCTCCCACAGTGGGAATACTCTGGATTCCCCAAATAGGTCCAGATAAAGGAGGTTGTTATTTCCCCACACTTCAATCTAAGGCCCATCTCCTTTGTCCTTATTTCCTGCTTTTGGATTGATCTCGTTCCAAGAGGCCAGACAATTGAAGTGTCCATTCCAGGGAAGACTCCAACTTTGCAACGCTTTCAGAAACAGGCATTCTGACCATAGAACGGCATTCGTATGAAACTGCAGCCCAGCCCGTCCTGAGTCCCATCGAGCCTGGTCAAGTTCTTTTTCGCATTCTCTCTTCTGACATGAGTTTATGACCAGCTGACACAGTCTTCCCGGCGTCTTCAGTGTCTCAGCTCTGTAATTGACTAGTTGAAAAATGGCTCATCCATTTTCTAGAGGCAATAATAAAGAGACAGATGGCAGTCTAAATGCATACTTAGGAAATAAACACTGCTCCAAAAGAAACCATTCAGAGAGATTAAGTCCGCCTAATATAAGGACAACACCTTACACAATTTTGCCAACCATTTTCGTTTCTTGGAGCCACACAATATCAAACCCACCCCATTTCAGAGTAAGATCCTTGACCCATATTTGCATAAGACCCATAGGAAGCATTTTCCTAGATATTTCCTCTTTTAGGAGGCATGACCCTTCTTGTGAATTTTAAATGACAGTTCTTTTTGCACGCTCTACTTATCAAGAAATCAAAAAATCTTTGGTTTCAATCTCAGCCAAACTCACCTTCTTGTACCCACTTTATGGACAGAGGAAACTGAGGTTCCATGAAATCCACTAATTTGTCAGAATTACACAATTAGAAAGTGGGAAACCTGAAATTTAGAACGCCAACAGCCCTGAGCGCTCTGGTTCTTGCCACGATACCAGGCCACACTTGGTCCCAAAGGAAATGCTACGTATCACAAAAACATGCTGTGTGAAGACCAGCCAAGCGTGCAACAAATTGGTCCCATTCAGTTTGGGATTACAAGCAGTACGAACAATAGAGCAGCCTTCAAAATGAACTTCCGTTTCCAGGATGAAGAGGAAACGTAGGGACACAAGCTCTTAGGAGACACCTGCAGTGAGCGGGGACCCACGCCAAAGAAAGGACATAAAGAAGAGCCTGAAAATAGAGGACTCAAAGGAGGACACTACATCCATGTTTCATCCCACAGGTTTTCGTCAAACGCATCCTTCGTGCCTGGCGTGATGCTAAGCAACAGGCATGGAACAGGGAGCAAGTCCGAGTTCCCGCCCTCTCAGGCATCACAGTCTGGCAGAAGAGGCAAACGAGTAAATACTGAGCTCGCATTCCTCCGATTCAAATGAAAGCTTCATCCTGATTAAAATATCTACGGCAACCCTGGGAGCATTTGTGGCCCAGGACAGCAGGGGCCTGAACTTGTCATTTCCTTTCTCTACCTGGAGGAGAGTCCCGGCCTGGACCCCCAGCACGATCCTTCCAGACCCCTGGAGTGGCTCACCTACCTCGCAGTCCTGTTACCCTGGAATGTTTTGGTCTCTGCGGTACAATGTGTGACTAGGACCATTGTCAACAGGCAATGACACAAAGCAACTGTCGTTTTTGGCAAAGGCCAACTGAGCAAATGCTTAACTCAGAAGGCTGTTGGAGTTCTTGTGAAAACAAATTACATCAGTGCTTACCCAGGAGTCTCCCAACCGGGCTAACGAGTGTTTCCTTTGAGTGTGCGCATGTCAGCTGTGCTCTCACCTCGCGGGCATGCAGGAACTCCACACAGAGGGAAATGGCACAAAAGTCTCCCTAGCTCAGCGCTTTGTCACATGTCCAGCAGAGCCCTCGGAAAACCTGCTTGGCAGGGAGGCAGCTTTCTGAGAAGTCTCTGCATGCCAAGCCCTGTGCTGTGTGTTCGGGGAGATGCAGGAGGTCAGCCAAGGTCATGGACTCCCAGGGAAAGAAACATCCACTGAGTGACTTCCGGGGGCCGGGTGCTGGGCCTGAGATTGCACTTACCTTATCTCATTGAATGGTAACCGGTGTGTGCTCAGCCCCATGTCAGTTCCCCACCTCGAGGTCATCGCTTGACAAATCCACCATTACAGCAACAGGGAGCAATATGGATGTTACCCCAGATACCATGGGGCAGAGAGGGGACATTTACATTGCAGACCACTAATAAATCTGAGTCCAAGGGGCGCCTGGGTGGCTCAGTCGGTTAAGCGTCTGCCTTCAGTTCAGGTCATGATCTCAGGGTCCTGGGATCCAGCCCCACGTCAGGCTCCCTGCTCCGCGGGAAGCCTGCTTCTCCCTCTCCCTCTGCTGCTCCCCCTGCTTGTGCTCGCTCGCTCTCTCTCAAATAAACAAATAAAATCTTTTAAAATTAAATTAAATTAATCTGAGTCCAACACCTTGTTGTCTTCTCTCACCTCTCCTCCCACCTCTCTCTGCCTCTCTCTCCCTCCCCATAGACATGGCTTCTTAAAAATCCCCTCCACATCTCTCCCTGTCACTCTCACCCAGACACAAAAGCCTAATAGCCAAAAGACAAGAAATGTCCTAACATTCCTCAAACAGGACCCTTGTGGGTCTCACTTTGTCTCATTCATTCATTTAACAAATAGTTACCATGGGGCCAAGCTCTGTTTTGGGTGCAAGACATGAGTGGCGAACATAGTAGACAAAAATATTTGCCCTCATGTAGCTTCTGTGATCCTATCATGACCCTTTTTTACATATAAGAAAACCAAGGTTCAGGGTCAATTGATCCCACAGAATCAGACACATGAAGTCCAAGGACAAAATCTAGGCCAGAAAAAGTAACTGGCAAGACCTACACAGGGTTTCAAAGGCCCAGCCAGCATCTCTGGGATTTGTGGTGAGAACTAGGTATGGGTGTCATGCCACAAGAACAGCCCTTGGAAACAAGTAAGCCTGGGTTCAAGTATCAGCTCAGCTATTTACTTGGACTAGTTACTTAACTCTGTAAAAGTCTCCTTTTTCTCATTTGTAGAAAGGGGAAAAAATTAAACTTACCTTATAAACTATGATATAAATATAAATATATAGGTATATAGATAAAGATATACACACTCTTGAAATCCTCACAACAACCCTATGTTGTGCTAGATACCATATATGTATTTGGTGTCTAGCACATAGTAAGCTCGATAAATATCAATTATTATTTATTTCTTCATTTACTTTTGTTACTATTAGTAGGCAGAAAAACTGGACTGCTTAGTAGTAGACACTCATAATTTGTCAGCCCAGCATCCTTCTTTTTCTTCTGGGAACAGACTTTCTCACAATCACCACCCCACGCATTATCAACCTCCTAACCAACCAACTCTATCCGTGAGGTTTTCATGGAAGCCACCATGTTAGTACAATATGCTCCCCCATCCCAAACATTGAACCAAGCTGGACTAATCAGAACTCTTCCTTCAGGAAGTTTGCACCTGGAACAGGAAAGAGATATCAATCTCCAGGTAGCTAAAGCTGCTACCACTAGCGGCCATGCTTTCAGCAACATGAACTGAGGAGCAGAGAAGATCAGTCTACAGTAAGAACAAAGAATGAAATCAATGTGCAGAGAGAAGCAGAAATGGGATATGGAAAGCTATGCCGCCATTTGAGAGCCTGGTTCTACTTCATTCCTCAGGGCCAGCTGCAGCCCCATCCTTGAGTTCCAGAACACAATTCCATGAGTAAATTCCTTGTTTTTCCCAAGCTGCTTTGATTTGGGATTCTATTCTCTGCAATTAGTAAGAGTCCTCACTAAAAACAGGTCTAATTCAGCAAACTTGGCCTTAATACATGGGGCACACAGGCCTCTAAGGGCTCCTCTCTGAGGAAAAACCCAATTTTCCCTTAGTAGTCAGCATTAAATATTCCCAGTCAGTTTAATAACCCCATTCTTTTCCTGTTGATTTATTGGCATGAGGAGCTCAAAGTAGCCAACTGGTAATCTTTACTTCCAGTTTAAGAGTACCATTGAGGTGTTCCCTGGTGGAAACACTCCTCCCTTGTGAAATAAGACTTCTAGACCAGCAAAGCCTAAAATAGTGGAGATAGGAAGTGAAAATTTTGCTAGTGGACCACTAAAAGTAACAGGAAATAGGAGGAACCATTCCCATTTTCACCCCTTGATTCCTGGACCCATTCAAAACTGGCTATTAGCAAAAGAGGAATTGGTTTTCACTGATTTAGAGCACATACTATATCCTGGAAGACTTTGCCCCAGCTCTGCAAAGTGTTTCCACCCAACTAGTAACATAACTAAGTTGAAAATATTGTTACTATTACTAAAAGGTCATACCACAGCACTTTATCAGGCCAGTTGTCTTAAGGTAATGGAAAACATTACAAGACCAATGAATTCCATGAGCATGAGTCATTACCACACTTCATTTTCAGTGAATTCCATGATCAGAAGCAATGTTCTATGAAATACCATGTGAATAAAACATTCTGTAAATCCCGGGATGGTGGTTTTGGTAGAAGCATTGTGAATAGGGAAGGTAAATTTGTATTCAGAGTGTCTATTTCATTGACAACAAAGTTCTGTCCTTTCCGTGATGGAGATGATCTTTTGTAATCAACCTTCTTTTTTTTTTTTTTTTAAGATTTTCTTTCTTTATTTGACACACACACACAGAGAGAGAGAGAGAACAAGCAGAGGGAGTGGCAAGCAGAGGGTGAGGGAGAAGCAGGCTCCTGTTGAGCAAGGAGCCCAATGCAGGACTTTGATCCCAGGACTCTGGGATCATGATCTGGGCTGAAGGCAGCCACTTAACCTACCGAGGCACCCAGGTGCCCCTGCAATCAGCCTTCTAATAGGTGGCTTTCCAGTGCTCCCAGAGAATGGTGCCATACTGAATGCTCAGTGTTGGTCTCTGCTATTGGCAGGCTGGACATTCAGTAGTGATGATTGGAAGTCCATGTTGCTGAGCCTATTAATAAATAACCCCCATGGACCATTTCATTTGGTTTCCACTGGAATAAGACAGGGCTGGCTAAGGAAAGAGATAAACAGATATCCACAAACAGATCACCTCATTCATCTGCTTAATATCCTCTTCTGATGAAATTTGTTTGGTGCGCTTTCACACGGGACAAAATATCATAACACTCTGATCATATTCAGAGATTTCTACACACAGGCCTTATCATCAGTTTTTCAGTCATGATCCTTCTAAGTCTTGACTACCCAACAAAACTATTAGCCACCACTCGTGTGTCAATACAGATCCACACTTCTGCTGACTGGGAGGATTTTCCTTCTCTCTCACCCTTCGAAGCTACCCCTATTGGCAGGCCTGCGGTGCTACAACCATCCACTTTGGGGTAGCACCAGCATATTATACAAACTCATCTTTAAACCAGAATTTTTCCTCCTTAGCCAACTTGTCATAGGGAACTCCCCAAGAGGCCACAGATTCTGGTTAAGAGCGAAGAGGCAATGTGGTAGGAGCATGTACTGTAGGAATATGTGCCATTTATTTCTACAACTTATTTGTGCCTTCAGGACTTATTTGACCTTGATCTCATATATACCACTTCCGTCTAATGATTGAATGCTGCTGTGAATGCCGGATTTTATGGCTTGGAGGGTTAGACAACATCCAGTTCATGATGGAAAACTTATATTACACAGTAACTTGGTGACTCATGGTCAATCATTCAGTCTCTGCAAAGGCCCAGTTACAACCTAGAAACTGTTTCTTCAAAGAATACTTGTCTTCAGAGGATAGTAAATCTTTGCCCTCGAATCCTCAAGGTCTGGGCTGTGATTCACCTATAGGAGCCTGCTGATGTTGCCCCACAGTGTTCCTATCTGCCACAGGCACTCCAAGTATCACTGTGCATTATACAGACCAAGCGGTAGGGCAGTTTGTATGGCATCCTGAACCTGATGCAGAACCTTCTGTTGTTGGGGGTCTCACTCAAAACTGGCAGCTTCTCAGGGTTCTCAGTAAATGAGTGAGAGTTGCATGCCCAGATGAGTTTTATGTTGCCTCAAAAACCCAAAGAAGCCCAATCAGTAATTGTATCTCTTTCTTAGTGGTAGGAGGGGCCAGATGCAACAACTTTTTCTTCACTTTGGAAGAGATATCTCACCATGCCCCGAATCACTGGGCCTCTAGAAATTTTACCAAGATGACAAGCCCCTGAATTTTTGTGGAATTGATTTCCCACCCTCTGCATGCATCTATCTTTCTAATGTATCTAGCATAGTTGCTGCTTCCTGCTTACCAGGAAGCATGATAGCATCAGCATGATATCATCAATCTAATAAACCAGGGTGATTCAGAATAGAAGGGCAATTAAGGTCCCTTGGAACAAGATTATGACATAGGGCTGCAGAGCTGATACGCCCCTGGGTAGGATAGTGAAGGTATATCGTTGGCCCTACCAACTGAAAGCAATCGGCTCCTGACAATCTTTACTAACAAATACGGGGGCGGGGGGGGGGGGGAGGAAGCATTCAGATCAACAGCTACATGCCAGGTATGTTGAACTGTTCCAATGATAAAACTACATCTGTAACCACCACCCGATTAGATTTATAATAATTCATGTCATGCTTCAAGATGAATCTGTCAAAAGGTAGGCATTATTTCACACATTTACAGATGAAAGGGCAAACCATGGGGTGCCTCAGTGGCTCAGTCAGTTAAGTGTCTGCCTTTGGCTCAGGTCATGATTCCGGGGTCCTGGGATCAAGTCCCACATTGGGCTCCCTGATCAGCAGGTAATCTGCTTCTCCCTCTGTCTGCCACTCCCCCTGCTTGTGCGTGCTCTCTCTGTCAAATAAATAAAAAAGAAAGAAAGAAGGGAAAGAAGGAAGGAAGGAAGGAAGGAAGGAAGGAAGGAAGGAGGAAGGAAGGAAGGAAGGAAGGAAGGAAGGAAGGAAGGAAGGAAGGAAGGAAGAAAGGAAGAAAGGAAGAAAGGAAGAAAGGAAGAAAGGAAGAAAGGAAGAAAGGAAGAAAGGAAGAAAGGAAGAAAGGAAGAAAGGAAGAAAGAAAGAAAGAAAGAAAGAAAGAAAGAAAGAAAGAAAGAAAGAAAGAAAGAAAGAAAGAAAGAAAGAAAGAAAGAAAGAAAGAAAGAAAGAAAGGAAAAGAAAAGGCAAACCACAAAAACGTTCACACACTCTTAAGGGGAAAAGTCTGAATTTGTATCCAGCATCCATTATGCTTTACCATTATCCTTCCACAGCCTTTATACCATAATTGTTCCCATTTGGACTTTGATCTAAGTCATGTAAAAACCTACCAAACCTTCAAGAAACTATAAGAGAATGAGTTATCAGAAAAGATATGCTGTTCCCAGAAGATATAGAGGAAGGGCCTGATAGATACTGATTACACAAACCTTGTCTCTATCAAGCTTTATCTGTTTCTCCCTGTAGTAGGTGATATAGATAAATAAACAGGTAATTACAATATAGTGTGAATAAGTGCAATGATGAGAATGTGTCTTACAAGAACACATAGGAGTTACTTTAAGCCAAATGTGGGAGTCAAGGAAATTTTTCTCAGAGGAAGTGATACTTGAACTGACATGTGAAGAATCAGTAGGAGTTAGGCAAAGTGGGGCAGGGCAAAGATGGGGGTCTGGGGCGGGGGCAAGGAGTAGAGAAACTAGTAGAGGGAAGAGCAAGTGCCAAAGCCCGAAATGGCAGACAGCACAGTGGACTCATTCAGTAAGTCTGGGCCTCAGAGTGTGAAGAAGGGAAGGACAAGAGATGAGACTGGAAGGCTAAGCATGGGCCAGATCATGAATGAACTTACAAACTTTGTTAAGGAGTTTGTATTTTACCCTGAAGAAAATAGCACGTTATTGAAGAGATTTAAGCAGGAGATAGCATGACAGTTCTACATTTTAGAGATATTACTAAAGCTACAGTGTAAAGGCTGGACTGGGAAGCTACTGTAGTAGTGGAGAGAGAAGACAAGGGTCCCAGCTGGGGTTGTGACAAAGGGGGTGAGAGAAGTGGATAGACTAGAGATGCAATTGACAGGCTGTTTGACAGATGTGAAAGCCACAGGAGTCTGGAGTGTATGTAAAAAAAAATTTAGACTGAGCTTCAGATGTGGGAGCCATGCAGCATATGGTGATAACTAGAGATCAGGAAGAATATGTAAAGTGAGAAAAGGAAAACAGGATATTAATGTGAAATCCCAACAAGGAATTCAATAGAAATTGAGGGGGTTATGGGGAGGAGAAATCCATGTCCAATGAAGGTCTGGAGGGGGGGGGAATCCCACAAAAAGGAATTCACTTTTGAGCATAAGTATTCAAGATTAAGTTTTCAGATTAATACAACTAATCATAATGGTTAATATTTATTGGACATTTAATATGTACTAGGCACATTTCTAGATGTTTACATGTATTATCCCCTTTAATTCTCACAAGAATAGGCTTACTTTATGGATGAGGAAAGTGAAGCATAGAGATTTAGTAAAACACCCCAAGTTACATAAAATATTTTTTAAAGATTTTATTTAGGGGCGCCTGGGTGGCTCAGTCATTAAGCGTCTGCCTTCGGCTCAGGTCATGATCCCAGGGTCCTGGGATCGAGCCCCACATCGGGCTCCCTGCTCAGCAGGAACCCTGCTTCTCCCTCTCCCACTCCCCCTGTTTGTGTTCCCTCTCTCACTGTGTCTCTCTCTGTCAAATAAATAAATAAAATCTTTAAAAAAAGATTTTATTTATTTATTTGTGAAAGAGAGAGAGAGAGAACATGAGCAGGGGGAGGGGCAGAGAGAGAGGGAGAAGCAGACTCCCTGCTGAGCACAGAGCCCAATGCTCGGTTCGATCCCAGGATCTTGGGATCATGACCTGAGCTGAAGGCAGATGGTCAACCAACTGAGCCACCCAGGCACCCCCCCTTTTTTTATTATTGAAATATAATGATGTATAACATTATATTAGTTTCAGGTATACAACATAATGATTTGGTGTTTGTATATATTGCAAAATGATCTCCACAGAAATCTAGTTAATATGCATCACCATACATAATTATGAAAATTTTTTTACTCTCTTAGCAACTTTAATAAACAATAACACTATTAGTAACTATAGTCACCATGTTGCTCATTACATCCCCATGACTTATTTATTTTACAGCTGGAAGTTTATACTTTTTAACCCCCTTCACCCATTTCACTCACCCCACCATCCCCATCCCCACTTCTGCCTCTGGCAAACACCAATCTGTTCTCTGTATCCACAAGTTCTTTTTTACTCTTTATTACTATTATTATTATTATTCCACATATAAGTGAGAACATACTGTATTTGTTTTTCTCTGAATTATTTCACTTAACATAATGCCCTTAAGGTCCATTTGTGTTGTTGCAAATGGCAAGAATTCATTCTTTTTTATGGCTGAATAATATTCCGTTGTACATATATACCACATTTTCTTTACTCATCCATCAGTGGCCACTTAGTTTGCTTTCATATCTTGGCTATGGTAAATAATGCTGCAATAAACCTGCGGGTACATGCAGTTTTTAGAGTTAGTGTCTCATTTCTTTGGGAGTAATACCTAGAAACGGAATTGCTGATCATATGGTATTTCTATTTTTAATTTTTTGAGGAACCTCCGTAGTGTTTTTCTTTCTTTCTTTTTTTTAATTTATTTATTTGACAGAGAGAGCACAAGCAGGGAGAGCGGCAGGCAGAGGCAGAGGGAGAAGCAGGCTTCCCGCTGAGCAGGGAGCCCAATGTGGGGCTTGATCCCAGGACCCTGGGATCATGACCTGAGCTGAAGGCAGACGCCCAATCAACTAAGCCACCCAGGTGCCCTGTCTACAATGTTTTTCATAATGGCTCCCACCAGTTTGCCTTCCCACCCACAATGCACAAGAGTTCCCTTTCCTCCACATCCTCACCAACACTTGTTATTCCTTATCTGCAGCATTGGCACTTGAGCCCATGCCTAGAATTTGCCACGCAGTGCTGCCTCTTAGAAACAAATTAGCATATATATTACATACTTTGTAAAGTCACAAAATTAATACTTGTTGCACAGGCATCCTTCCTCTGGAACTAGGTCTTTTCATCAGAGAAATATTTTTATATACATTTTTAGAAATGCTATCAAGTGTAGCACGGCTGCTAAAAATATTATCAAATGCCACTTGCAACCTCTCCTGACTCTTAGAATGACCTTCAACTTCAAATAAAACAAAAATGAACCAAAGAAGATGATGCTTCTTCAAAAGAACCAGCCCTCAAACACCTGAAACTTGAGGCAGGAACTCAAAGAGGATTTTACTACATAGAACTCGAGGGTTACAGTCGTGTTGTAACTTGTATTAATTCCTGTCACTCACCTTAAAATGGCTCTCCACAAAATGGAGTCACTTAGGCTTAGAGCTGCATCAGCTTTGTCACCATGCCAAAAGAAAAAGGGGTTTTCGAACAGCTGTGTCATGAGACCAGCTGTTAAGGAACAGTTTTCCATGCCACACCCCAGTGGAACACCTGGAAATAGCAGGTGTTCCACCTGATCCCACTAAGGTCGGATGCAGTCCTGGAGGGCTGGGTATGAGTTGACCTCCTTCCTCCTAGTGGACAGAAAAACTGGACTGAGAAAGACTTCAGTGAGACCCCGACACGCTGCGAGTTTTCGCTCTGACGCCGCGGGGCGGAAGTGGACTGGCACTTGCCCACGGGAACCGCAGGGCGCGATCAGCAAACAGCGCGCATCCCGCCAGGTGCAGGTGCACCGTGGCAGCGACCCGGACTGCTCCGCCCACCGGTGGTGCGTGCTCACCCTTCTTTCGCGTCTAACCCTATTTACTCTGTGTCTCAGCCTGTGTTTACATATGCAATAGTGTCCACCTGGAAATAACAACAACGACGACAACAAAACAAAAGCAAAAAGCAGTGGTTTCCACCTTCAATAGCCAAGCAATCTTGAAAAAGAAAAAACTAAAGGTATTCAGACTGCTAGTTATATTACAAAATGGTAGTAATTAAAACAGTATGGTACTGACATAAAAATAGACACATGGGGCACCTGGGTGGCTCAGTCAGTTAAGCATCTGACTCTTGATTTTGGCTCAGATCACAATCTCAGGGGATCCAGCCCCATGGCGGGGTTCCCGGATCAGTGGGGAGTCTGCTTATCTCCCTCTCCCTCTATCCCTCCCCCTGCTCCCTCGCTCTCTCAAATAAATAACTAAATCTTTTTCTTTCTTTTTTTTTTTTTTTAAATAGACACATAGCCTGGGTGGCTCAGTTGGTTAAGTATCTGCCTTCAGCTCAGGTCATAATCCCGGAGTCCTGGGATGGAGACTTGCATAGGGCTCCTTGCTCAGCAGGGAGCCTGCTGCTTCTCTCTCTGCCTGCCACTCCCCCTGCTTGTGCACTCGCTCTCCCTCTCTCTCTCTCTCTCTGGCAAATAAATAAATAAAATCTTAAAAAAATAAAAATTAAATTAAATTAAAAATAGACATATAGATCAATGGTATAAAACATAAAACCCAGAAATAAACCCACAATTATGTGGTCAATTAATCTTCAACAAAGGAGGACTGAATATACAATGGGGAAAACTTAAACTTAAAGCCTCCATAGGTGATTCTAATGGGCAGCTGAGTTTGAGAGCCAGGGTACTGGTTTAAAGATATAAAGGCTTTTCTTCCACGGAACACAAAATCTAGAACTGGGTGGACCAGAACCAGCATAGTTGCTAAAGGATGTCATTAAGGAATCAGCCTCCTTCTATCTCTGCTCCAAACTTCTTAGCTTACCACTCATTGTCTTGGTAATAAGATGGTTGCTCCTTCCAGGCATTGTATCTAAGTTCCATGCTGGAAGAATGCAGAAGGGCAAAAAGGCTGCACCTCACAAATCTTTGCCTTTCCATTCAGAAGTGAAAGCCTACCTCAGGGACCTCTGGGAACTTCTCATTAACCCAAACTATATTTCATGGCAATCTCAGTTTGTAATGAGGTCTTGGAATTTGTGTGTGTTGCTTTCCAGACTCTATGGTAGAAGACAAGGGAGAAGGTGATTAAAATGAATATTGAGTGAGCCAACCTACAGTGTCTGCAAAACATGAATGTACTACTTTTGTATTTTTTTTTTATTTTTTAATGTAAATACAGTAGCATAAAGACTGTAAGGAAATATCATACCTGGGAGAAATTTCATCATGACCTGGCCTGTCCATCACACTATTTTATACTCATATAAGTCCAATCAAACCCTGAAATCCTCTGCTGTTTTTTTTTCCTGAGGCTATATTAATTAGCTAATACAGCAGCCTTTTCAAACCCAAAGTTTTATTCCAGTAGAAAAGAAGCAATCATTAGCCTAAGCCTGGTGAGTGGAATGACCACAAAATCCTCCCAAAAGTCCTGGCTTCCTTTTGCCTGATAGTCTCCAAAATCAAGTTAATTTCTCTAGTGACCTGATGTTCACATTAAACTATTTGCTGCCAAGGGTTTGAATTACTGCAAATATGTCCCTTGGGTTTATCCCAGTTGAATTAATAATCAGAGCCCCCACCACAATCTCTTGTTTGGCAGTTATTCTTATTCCAACCTCCCTCCTGAATTTGAAATTCATGATTTCCAACTGCCTGCTGGATAAGAACATCTCAACATCCCACAAGCAAACCAAAGTTGATGTGTCATCATGATCTCATGATGTCCCCCCACCCCCAACCTCCTGCATTCCCCATCTCAGTGATTAGTCAAGTCCAGTGATTAAGTTGTTCAAACTACAGATCTCAGAATTGTGCTCACATCTTCTCCGTTTCCTTATCTCATATTTCCAATCAGTCAAATTCCGTCAATTCTACCATATACATGCTTTCCAATCTGCCTCTTCTCCTCTAATTCACGCCCAACTCATCTTCTACCTGGA
This sequence comes from Zalophus californianus, assembly GCF_009762305.2. NCBI lineage: Eukaryota > Metazoa > Chordata > Mammalia > Carnivora > Otariidae > Zalophus > Zalophus californianus. The sequence goes on along the minus strand of NC_045605.1, from coordinate 65,683,484 downwards.
TTATAAAGCGAACATCATTCAAATCATTCCAATGTCCCGAGGATAGCAAATATTGTGTCTTCAAGAAATGGAAACAGAAGCCAGTGGGATCAAAGCATAAAGAGCAAGGAGAAGATCAAGAGATGAGGTCAGAAAGGCAAGCTGGGTCCAGATCCCAGGCTGTCTAAGTCATATTCAAGAGTAAGACATGTCAATATATATAATTGTGATGGTAGCCATTGCAGGGCTTGCTAATGAAAGTGTACCAACTCAATACACTCCATGTCATTCACCCTTTATGCTGGCCTCAAATCACTTTTGTAAAACATATATCAAATTATATTGAAGACCCAGTGTACCCATAATCCTAGTCTAATCATGAGAAAGATATCAGACAAATTCCAATAAAGGGGCATCCTACAATATTCTCGACTGTACTCTTCAAAACTGTCAAGGTTATCAGAAAGAGGAAAGTCTGAGAAACTGTAACAGTCAGGAGAAGCCTAAGGACACATCAATTAAATGTAACATGAGATCCTGGCACAGATAAAGGGCATTAAGTAAAAACTAAAGAAATCTGAATAAACTATGAACTTTAGTTAATAATAATGTATCAGGGCGCCTGGGTGGCTCAGTTGGTTAAGCCACTGCCTTCGGCTCAGGTCATGATCCTGGAGTCCCTGGATCGAGTCCCACATCGGGCTCCCGGCTCGGCAGGGAGTCTGCTTCTCCCTCTGACCCTCCCCCCTCTCATGTGCCCTCTCTCTCGTTCTCTCTCTCTCAAATAAATAAATAAAATCTTTTTTAAAAAAATAATGTATCAGTATAGGTTAGTTATTTGTAATAAATATATCATACTGGGGTACTTAGCATGTGGTGCTGGATATGGCTACGGGCTTGAGCATTCCTTCCCACATCCTTCTCTGTGCCTTCCAGTGCTACAGAGGCTAAAAAGTTAAAACAACTCCTCTGCAGCCAGGATACTAAATTCAATTAAGTGTCCTCATATGAAACTAGGAAGGCATAAGTAGGATGGAGAGCATCACCCTGCTGCCATTTTCACTTGGCAATCAAGGTCATGAGCATGTGAGTATAGAAAGCTAGAGGGGCAGCTGATCTCAGCTTTTCGGTGACTGCTCACCACCTTCCTGGATGTTAAGAAGCAGCTGTGATGCTCATGGCAAAGTTGACAGAAGAGGTATCAGCTTTGTGATCCCCAGAACAAAGCCACAGTAGTGCATTCTTGAACCCATCAGTTCTGGCCGTTGTCCCTAACTCTAGCTACTCCAGCTCTTCCAATGATTTTGAAAGCACCTAACTCCCTATATTAAATCCTTCTGTGCTGAAAATATCTAGAGTGGTTTCTATATCTATATTAGTCTGTTCAGGCTACCATAACCAAATACCACAGACTGGGTGACTTAAACAACAAAAATTTATTTTCTCATAATTCTGGATGCTGGAAGTCCAAGATCAAGGTGTCAGCAGAGGTCTCCCGACACCTCTCTCCTTGGCTTGCCGGTGACTGATATCTTGCTGCCTCTTCACATGCTCACCGCCCGCCGCCCGCCCCCCGCCCCCATGCATATACACCCCTGGTGTCTCTCTGTGTGCCTTAATTTCCTCTTCTTATAAGGACACCGGTCAGATTTGATTGGGGCCCACCCTAACATCCTCATTTTAACTTGATTATCTCTTCAGATGCCCTCTCTCCAAATGTAGTCACATTCTGAGATAGTGGGGTTTAGTTAGAGCTTCAGTATATGAATTTGGGGGGAGCTCCAATTGAGTCTATAACACTATCCTTCCCTGAAACCTGACTAATACGTATATTTTGATGTGTCTGCCCATGCTTCCAATTTAACATCCTTTAACAAACAAATGAACGAATAAACACGGCAGGGCTTTACTGCAAAAGTTCACTGTTTAGTCATTTTCTTTTCTTCGTAAACGTTGCTAAGTCTCCTTTCCAACCTCTCTACCCTCTCACCATTTTTTTATTCTGCAGTTCTTATGGAAGGCAGAAGAGACCTGCTTTATTAAATGCCTGTTGCTGTTTAACAATACTACCACAGTGCCCACTTCGGCAGCACACGTACTAAAAAAACAATATAACCACATATTTAACTGCTTAATACAACCCATGCTTATTATCTCACAGCTTCTATGGTTCAAAAGACCAGACATGACTTGACCGGACCCCCTGCTTAGGGTTTCAGAAGGCTGCAATTAAGTGTCAGCCAGGGCTCTGTCCTCGTCTGAGGCTAGCCTAGAGAACAAGCTACTACTCCCAGCTCACTCAGAAGTCAGCCGGCAGAATTCAGTTCCTGGTGGCTGTAGGACTCCAGGCTTCAGGTGCATGCTGCCTGTCAGCCAGTGGCCACCCTCAGCTCTTAAAGGCTGCTCACAGGGTCTTGGCACACAGAGTTCCCGCCACAGCCATTTGCTTCCTCAAAGTCAAGAGGGAAGTTCAGCAAGACAGCATTAAGATCATATGCAACATAATCAATGATTACTGTACATTCCATCACTTTTGCTGTATTCTCTTGTTTCGAAGGAGTCACAGTGCACACCCACACTCACAGTTCACAGAGGTCACCTTAAAAGTTGGCCTGTCACAGTTGGCTTCTGCTTTCTTGGCTTTTTCTCCTTCTCTCTCTTAGGGTCTCTGTAATCAGGACCCTGTGCCTATCTGATAACCACAGATATAGGGGAGGGGCATGGGGCCCTCACTCAGAGCAAGTGCCTCTTTTAGTGCCCACTTGCCGTGCAGGAGCTGTCTGAAAGCAGAGAGCCCAACTGTTTCAGCTGTCCCAGGTCTAAGAGTGGCAGAAGAATTCAGGCTGTCATGAGAACCTCTGCTACCTGAACATCTCCTGGTTGCTACTCCAAGCTCCAAGGAGCCCCCAAAAGAGAGACAGAGAATTACAGTCCTCTGCATTTAACCAAGGCCCCAGAGCACGGGGGACGCTCCTCTGAAGCAGCCCTTAATACAGAGGGCCTGTTCCTCTGAAGGGCCAGGACCTTGCTCGTTTTTCTTTTTAAGTCTTCACTGCTCTGATCCAAGGTCCAGCATATGGTAGGTGCTCGGTATACTTTAGGAAGAATGGATTAGCTCCCTAATTTAAAGACAAATGACTGTGAAATCAGAACCTAAAGTACTTAGGGAATGTGTTAAAGACTAGGAAAAGAATGTACATACATTAGAATTCTACTCAGTCATAGAAAGGTGGCCAGAATAGGTTAAATGAAAGATGAAGTTTCCTGTGATTATGTTTTTTAAAGAAAAAAAATATAATAGTGGGTATTAATAATGATAATTATTGGCATAATGATTGTTGTCAAGTATAGTCTACATTTTATTTTTCTATCATGTGTGACATTTTTCTCTTCTGATTTAAAACAGCGAGAAGGATTACGTAGAATACTAGGAAGCCAAGTGTCTCATCAATTAATCATGCCTCTTTTCCCTGTGTTTAAATATATGGTTATGAAGCTGATAATTCAGGGAATTCCATTTAATTCAACAAACATTTATGGAGAGCTTATGAGGAACAAGGTATTAGGAAGGGCCAGACTGCTAGGGGTCAGTGTAACTTGATTTCAGTAAAGCATTAGACAAAGTGTCTCATGATCAAGTGATGGATGAGGTCGGGAAGGTGAGCGGTACAACAGTGCTGTGGTTTTGCGTGGTTTTGCAGCTGCCTGAATAGCCATATACACAGTTGATAAGTAACTTCCATCAGCGGGAAGTTTCCCATGCAGAGTCACTGTCACTCTTATACCCTGCCCTATGTTGACTAGATGACTTCAGTGAAGAAGATAAGCACAAAGGCTAGAGTAATATCTAATAGATGAAAGAAGCAAGATGCAAAATAACCTGAACAGCATGAAATCCAACGAGACTCATTGTTAATTTAGTTACAAATTCGTGGGGATTCTTGCCTTGGCAGTAGCTCATGTAAAAAACAACTGGGTTTCTTATTGACCACGGATTCATTATGAGGCATTAATGGAATGTGGCTGACAAAAACAAAGGCCAGGGCAATCCCTGACCATGGTCATAAATCTAGCGTCCAGATAAGAGGCTGGCAGTTCAATCCTGTTCTAGTCGGATCACACTGAAGCTCTATTTTCACTCCTAGGCACTCATTTCACTGTTGGAACGTGGTGCCCTTAACCCGTTTTTGCGAAGAAGTCTTTTCTTACACTCCTGCTCCATGCTGTGTCCTCACGTACTCCAAAAGCAGTGTGCTAAAATGGGACAATGAGCTCTACTCTTCTTACGTGGCAAAGTTATAAAGCAGCGAGGTCACGTGAGCCAGGTTTCTTACACAGATGTCAGCCATGCTTTGTGTTGACTTATGCTTTTATTGCACCCTCCTTTCCCTAGACTCGGGTCTAAATCTGGGGATGATGAAATGACCAGAAATCTGACTTAGAACCACTACTTGCACTCCAGATGACTCCTCCCTCCTACTACAGTCACAACACAACCTTTGTCCTTGAAACAGCTGCCCTGCCTAGATTCTTATTCTTCATGCAAAGACTCCAAGACACCAGCCTTGCCAAACTCCTATAGGAGTCTAAATCCACCATTTCATCTGAAAACGGAGATCTCTGCTACTCTCAAATGCCAAGAAGTCATCAGAGTTTGGTAGCAGACGATCTCCTTTCCCCCCTCCTATAAATGCCTTCCCTGCCTTACCAGCAATCCCTCCTGACTCTGGCTTCCTGAGAATTGGGAATGTGCAATGTGTAAGGAAGTAAAAAGGAAAAGGAGGAGAGAAAGAAGGAAAGAGATTTACCCTGATCCCAAAGACAGATCCTTTTGCTATTGCTCCAGCAAATCATGGTTCTCTCCTTCTCTCTTTGTCCCAAACCCTCTTCAGGGCACATACCTGTCCAGCAGCTTGGGGAACCTCAGGCTTACAGGGCCTACTCCCTCCAAAAGAGTTGATCCTAAAGCTAGAACAAGTCCAGCAGGGCCACCTCCCCATCCAGGCAAGATGCTCAAGGATCTGCTGAGCCAGAACTTCTTCCTTATCCTCAACAAAGGCCTGAGAGACTGTGATCTGTCCAACTGATGCCCTTGGGCTGGAGGGGTGGAGGTCATATCTCTAAGTCAGGCTCCGGGCTCAATACTGTGAATGCTTTATCTCATTTAAAATCCATGGTAAATCCTGTGCTGTGACATATTGATCAACATGTCTTCCATCGTAAGAACAGAAAGCTCAACTCAAAATGGCATAAAGTGATGGGGATTACTGGTTTACACACTGGAAACAACAGAAGTAGAACGGGCTTCAGGGTGGGTTGATTTAGGAGTTCAGCAATGTCTTCAAGTAGTCCTGCTTTCCATCTCTCCACCCTACCAGCCACAGTAAGAGCTCCCATCTAGGGCTGGCCCCTGTTGCAGTCTCAGAGTGGCTCTGTGTTGCTACTGGGACCACATATATCCCCCATCTTCTCTAGCAGGAGACAGGGAACATTTTTTTTTTTTCCTGGAAGTAACCAGGAAACTTCGGCAAACTCATTGGCCTGAATTAGGCCACACCAACCATTACATCTACAAAATGGCCTAGACATGGAAGTGTACTAGGCCCAAGCCTTCAAGAATGGAGTAGGCTGTTGGTCAGAGATGTGAATACCCTGACAAAAGTCATGGTAGTTACCAAGAGAAGAATAGGTGTTGGAGACGCAACCCCAAGTCTCTCTTAGTTATACAGTACCCCAATTTTGCTGAGGAGAAACTGAAGAGCCCATGCACCTATATAAGTGGGGGAGCCAAGATTCTCACCCAGGCCTGTCTGGCGCAACACCAGGATACCTTGAGGAATGAAACTAAAGAAAAACTGGAGTAGTAACCAGCCTGAAGCGTGTAGGTGGGAAAGGGGAGCAGGGGCTTCATGAGACTGGAAAGATCTCGGCCACCGTGTGGGCACCCAGGAATCACTGAATTAACCCATCCCACAAATCTGAGGCAGCTCTCAATGTGGGGACATCAACTGGTACCATGCCTAGCTCATCAAATGTCTGTAAACTGAAAAGGGACTACAAATCTATTACCCTTGATGTAGAGTTCTAGAGCGCTGCTTTCCAAATCCATTCTGGGTTAAATCAATGCTGTGGTCTAGCCTGGAAACCTCACCACAATGCATAACATTGCTCCTCCTGGGAATGTCTTCCAAGTTCCAAAGGACAGATTTGCAAATAGACCTCTGGAGCACAGCCCCATCCATGCTGGGAATTGCCTTTCTTTGACTTGTTTATTCAGGAAAGCTGTTCTGGACTTTCACCCAGCAGTTGCCTGGCAGGAGGTGACCTGGCTTTGGCCAACACAGGGTGGAGCCAGCAGGAGGGTAAAGCTGATAGCTACTGCTCAGTGCTAACTGGGCACCAAGCTCTACCCTGGGAAGGGAGAAGGGCAGAGCATTCAGAGGCCATGGTGCAGCTGGTCTCTGACAAGAGACTCTATTTAAGGAGTGCGAGTCTCCCCTTCCCACCCTGCTTACATTTGGTGGAAGAAGCAAAGACAAGGTTACAAGCACTTGTGAGGCCCGAAAGGCTTTTGCAAGTTTTGAGGGTCAGCGAGTATAAATTCTCCTTTAAGCAGCTGCCATTTCTCCTTCCCCCCATGCAGGTTTCTCACGAGGCAGCGTCAGGTTCGAGCACTGTGGCCCACGGCGGCCGTGGTGGCTTTAAGGAGTTCTGTGGTCTATTCTGAGTGATTTTCCTGGTCCTGGTACTGGCAAACTTATCCATTTTCTGACAATATTTAGAGTCTGATGTAAGTGTGAACTAGATAATGACCTTTAAAGTCATAGCATGTTGTTCTGCTTAAAGCTTTAATTCTTCCTCAGAGCATCTGCAAAGTCCTCCGACCCCTCCGCCACTTGGTGATTTCCCCAAGTTTCTGTCCACTTGTTGGGGTGGGGACAGCTGTACGCTGGGCAGAATCTTCACATGTCTTGGGCTGTGAGGAGTTTCTGAGCCAGCTAAAACCATTCCTTATACTTCGGAAGCTCTTGCAGCCCATTCTGAGAAGCAAAATATTGACCGGCTCATCTCAGGCACATCTTTCTCTCTGGATATTTTAGGATCTTCCCCAAAACACATATGAAAGCATACAACTAGCTCCCCCCATGAGCAGTTACTAGAACTTGACTAACATTTCAAGCCTGATATGGCTAAAACAATGCCATATCTGCAGCTTAACTTTAGGTGACTCACCAGAAAAGCTATTTTAAACAAAATTTGTAGAGACTGAGATTACATTTGTTCTAGGAAAAACAGCCTGAAGGGACAAAAGGCTAATGTAATATTTTGAAATGCTCTTTTTAAGTTCATAGAAGCCCTGCTGTATTTTTTTGACGGCATCCTAGTTACCAAGCACAACAGGAGGGGCAAAACTGGTGTCTAAAACACTCAAACAACCATGTCCTGACACCATCCAACAGGAGTGTATGTTCATCAGAGAACAGGTTTGCAGAAATAGCAATGGTCTCGTTCATCTGGTCACCAGGGAGCCACATAAATTCTCTTGCAAAATAACATTTGTCAGGGGGAGTTGGGGTGGCTCAGTTGGTTAAGCATCTGCTTTCAGCTCAGGTCATGATCCCGGGGTCCCGGGATTAAGGCTTTAGTTGGGCTCCCTGCTCAGTGGGAAGTCTGCTTCTCCCCTCTCCCTCTACCACACCCCCCACTCATGCTCATGTGCTCTCTCTCTCTCAAATAGATAAATAAGATCTTTAAAAAAAGAAAAAAAAACAACATTTGTCAGAATAAAGCTCTGGTAGCCTCATGAAGGAAAGAATTTTCCAGGCACCTGTTCTACCTTATGGTTGTCTTCAGTTCTCCTGGCAATTACTACACTCTTTTCCCCACTCCAGAGAGTAGAACCAGACTAGGTTTCTAGCTGACATTTGGGCTGGGGCAGAGTTTCTAGAGGGAACAAGGGATCAACAGATGCACAGGACAAGGGGCTCCCATGGTACTAAAATCAAGCACACAGGTAAGCACCAAACTCATTATTCTCCTGAGAAGACAATTTCTTTCCTGAAAAGATATTCATGGCCCAAACACTATCAAGATCATCTCCAGAAGACAAATACTGTGTCATACTGTATGATCTCACTTATATGTGAACCCTAAAAAAGAAAAAGAAAAAACTAAACTCATGGAAATAGAGAGCAGAATGGTCATGGCCAGGGGCTGTGGGGAGGCTGAGAAAATGGTAGATGTTGGTCAAAGGGTATAAACTTCCAGTTATAAGATGAATAACTCTGAGGATTGAATGTACAGCCATGAGGGCTGTAGTTACCAATACTGTGTCATATACTGGAAACTTGCCCAAACGGTAAACCTGAAGCATTCTCACCACATACATAGATCCCAAACGTAACTAACTATGTGTGAGGTGATGGGTGTGTTCATTAGCTTAACTGTGGTAATCATGTCGCAATATACACATAGGTTCCATCATCACATTGTTTACTTTAAGCATATGAAATTTGATTTGTCAGTTATACCTCAATAAAGCTGGGGGAAGGGGACAAGAAAAAAGAAAACCTAAAAACTAGAGAATCTCCAGGAGAGGAGGGGAATTTGAAATCACTACTTCAATCCCGTCCTCTAGAGTTTTCCTTTCTGCTTTGGGTCTCCACTTCACTTTCCATGACCATCACTACATTAGCCCCCTCTGGGAGATTCTGATATTTCTTTAGTAGTACACAAACCCCTTCCCTGAACTCTGCTTTACACAGCTGAGACAGGCCAGAATTTTTCCAAAGCCTTTACGAGATTCTAAGAAAGACCAATGGGGACATAAACAAGAAAATATGTGGAACATAAACAGGCTTATGCAAAACAGGAACAGTGGTAACATTTGAAAATAAGACATGGAAGGAGGAATTTTGTACATTATAGCCTTCTTGTTTGGTTTTCTTCCCAAGAATTATATTTAATTTTTAAGTAATACACATATATTTTGAAGTTTATACGGGTATTAGTTTTGGTCCTACCATAGCATTCTAGTTGCTATGATTTACTCTACCCACTGACTTTGTGCCTTGTTAACTCTGAAAGTCTTCCTTCTGCTCCTTGCTACCCTCATTCTTCCCCAGTAGGTCTCACAGACCTACCGGCAAGAATAATGGGTGATAAATTTGATCATGCTACCACATGCCAACTATCTTGTCAAACACTGAGTAACAGGTATCACAGGGCTTCAATGCCTATTAGTAACACTCAGACAACTTCTCTCTTTGATAGGAGAAAGATCAAGCATCATTTCCCTCCATCTAGGAGATGGGATCTGGGACTAGGAAGTCCCAGATCTTACTTTTTTTTTTTTTTTAAAGTAGGCTCCATGCCCAGCATGGAGCCCAACGCGGGGCTTGAACTCACAACCCTGAAATCAGCACCTGAGCTGAGACAAAGAGTCCATCGCTTAACCAACTGAGCCACCCAGACACCCCAGAGCTTACCTTTTTTTTTTAAAGAGGAAGAATATGCACTTAAAATTATATGAAAACACACTTAATAGATTCATTAACCTCTGCCAACAAAAAGAGACTGGTCGAAAGAATTCTTAGAAGACAATGGAAAGGAACTCATTTACATACAAATGGATCTTCCTGGAGAATGCGAGAGGAAAATCCCACTTTCTGATTTGGAACAGCAACAACGACTAATATAGTCAAAATGAGGACATCTCTGTGCTCTGGGTGTCTCAACTAAGATGACTAAGGGCCCTTCCCAGGCCCATATAAGCTTATGACTACTAACTCTTCCTATGCTCTTCACCTGCTCTTCTCCCTCTGTTCATCTAACTTGAGCTCAAGAATTCTCCTGAGAGTGATTCAAATTGGGCTACCTTCATTTTCCTGAGGCACCCACTTTCTTAATCAGCTTCTGTTTCTTCAAGGAAGACAAAGAAAACATTTGGACACATCACAAAGGAATCTCATCCCAAGGTTTACAGCCACCTCTGCTGAGGAAAGTGCTTCCCAAGGAATACCACCCACCATCACTCCCCTGGGAGAACAGTCTGCTTGGGGAATGTGACTTCAGTTAAGACTTCCATGACATGACGTCATGGCCCCACGAGGAAAGGACTTCCAAACCTAAATCCCATTGTCCAGAGCCCTGTGTGGACTCCTTTGGAAGGTTGTTCAGTGTTAGTCAGGGACTCTGCCCTTCCCTCCTGTCCCCTGCCTAGCTTATACCAAGGGATAAGACAGGCAGGACTTAATGGCCGAAAAGAAGGAAGCCACCTGTGTGGTCCAACGATCCATCCTAGGAAATGACAAGCCAGATGGTATCCAACTACACAAACATATATTCTGAAATCCCCCAAATTCTTCAAGGCATTTTGCTAAAATAAACCAATGCATAACCAACCTAGAATCATTTCAAGAATTTATTCCTAAGAAAACAGCAGGTGGCAGCAAAGTTTCACATTTTTTTACCCTTTGGGCTGGAATGAAAACAAAGTGTCACGGAATTATCTCCTCATCTCTGAGTCTGCCAGCTGGCCCAGAAACTGGCATGCTGCCATCTTGTAAAGTGGAGAATATAGAGTCTTCTTGAGTGGACTCTGTGCGTTTTGACAAAAGAATCCAAAAAAAGTCTCCTCCCAACCTCAAACCAGATGCCTGCCTGGGTCTGTAGGTCAGGCAGCACAATGACTGCCACCGAATGGCTGGATCACAGAGGCAGAGGCTCTGGCCCTGTCTCCTGTTCCCTTGCCCAATGTCAAGGAGCTACTCACACTCAATGGGGAAGGCTTCAGAGAAACCCAAGTATGAGTACGTGGAACTATGCCTGAGAATCGTGTATACACCTCACAGCATTTTCGCCATCTCTTATGATGTAACCCGCGGGGTGAAATGTGTGGGTGGAGAAAGATAGGGGTTTTCAAAATCCGGTCTCTGGTGCACCTAGAGATTTAGGGACCTCACCACCTCACAGCCGCTGTAGCTCTGGACTCAGGAGCAGGCAGTGCCAAAATCACTGTCTGGTTTGGCCTCAAATGTCTTCCTTGCCTTAGTGTTTTGCTTGGCTCCCAACTTCAAGCTGTGGCTGGAAAGTTTCCATTGCCACAGCACAGCACTGGTGTTTGGAACCCAAATTTTTGCTGAACTGTTTTTGCAGAGTAAATCCAGTTTTGTCTTTAAGAAGTGACTGGCCAGTTTATTTTATCCCCAAAATGGTGCTTTGTGCTCTCTCAGACCTCCTTTATTTATTTATTTATTTATTTATTTATTTATTTATTTATTTATTTATTTAAAGATTTTATTTGAGAGAGAGCACGGGGTGGGTGGGGTGCACAGCAGCAGAGAGAGAGGGAGAAGCAGACTCCCCTCCCAGCAGGGAGCCTGACAGACGATGCAGGGCTCGATCCCAGAACCCTGGGATCATGACTGAGCTGAAGGCAGATGCTTAACAAACTGAGCCAGCCAGGCACCCTTCTCTCAGACCTACTTTTAGATTGAGCTGCTTAATTTTCATCCCGGAGGAAACTCTCTTATTGTTTAAAAGAGAGGTGGAGGAGGGTGTAGATGGGCTGGAGGATTTTGTGCAGTCATTATTTTTAAAGTTACAAAACTTGTTACAGAAAAAAAGACAAAATTGAAGACCTCCTTCCAAGATCCTAAACAGATGTTACAAACATATTTATGGGTTTTCTTTCTGGAACTGACAGAAAAGTGAGTGGTTTTGGGCTTGTGTAAGTTACATAATTACATCTGCAGCATTAGCAGCTCCTGGTGACCAAAGAGAACGTTCCTGAAAGGTGCAATGGAGGTAGGAGAAGTTCATTTATTTATTCATTTATTTGGTGCTTCAGCCCCAAGCACATGATTTTTTCTTTCCTGAAGAAAATGTGATCTTGTTCTGAGCACTTAAGGACAAACTTCACAGCTCTCTGCACGGAAAGGGCCCTTTAAAACTATCTACTAAGGAAAACATTCTATAATTCCTTTGAATGTAATAAACAATATCTTTGGGGGCAACTTGCAGCAAATGTTCCAGAATTCATATCAACATTTAATTCCCTCTCTGCATGTATGTTCTACACTCCCCAAGTATGATGTTAAATCATTTTATGCAGAGAATTGACAGCACCAGGAAAATATTTGGATAAGTGTCTGGAGTTGCCATTATTGGCTTTAATTATGACCTACTGGCTCTTGGGTCCTGAAGCAGCCAGAAAATGAGATATGTATGCCAAAATATTCATTAGAATTCCCTTTTCAGTCATTGTTCAGAAAGAAAAAGTTTCCTTCTGGCTCCCATTTTCAGTGCTTTTAAGTAGTCATTAATATGCCAGATTTTTTTAAAGGATTGGTCAGAAAACAAGATTATGTGCATACCTTGTATTCTGCATTAAAAAACATCTTGAAAAGGTCAACCATCCCTTTGCTCTCATTCTATTACCCTGAAGAAAGAATTGTTTTTGCAGCCATGAAGTTAACTGGTACTCTCCACCCGGGGCCTCCTCCTCCAAGGTCTCTTGAAAAGACATAATCCTATAAGCTTTGGAACCGGATGTACTAATGAAGCACAGCTTGACCCTCCAGAGCAACTAGTCAGAAAAGATGTTTTAATGCCTCTGCTCTTCACTGCTCGTTTCTCCCTGAATAGAAGATCTTAGACTGTTGGAGCTATAGGGGAGGATACTTAGAAGTCATTGATTTCATCTCTTCATTTTAAAGATGATTCATCCAAAGTGAAGTGGTAACACCCACTGTTTCAGCATTGGGTTCTGGCAGGGGGAAAAGCAGGTGCTTTTTTTTTTTTCCACCAGCGCATCCTTGTTACTATTAAAAACAGTTCGCATTTGGGCGCCTGGGTGGCTCAGTCGTTGGTCGTCTGCCTTCGGCTCAGGTCATGACCCCGGGGTCCTGGGATCGAGTCCCACATCGGGCTCCCTGCTCTGCGGGAAGCCTGCTTCTCCCTCTCCCACTCCCCCTGCTTGTGTTCCTGCTCTCGCTGTGTCTCTCTCTGTCAAATAAATAAATAAAATCTTAAAAAAAAAAAAACAACCGTTTGCATTTAATGAGCATCTACTACCCTGCCAGGCACAGGGCTGATGCTTTCATACACGTTGTCCTCACAACAAGCCTGTAAGGAAAATATTATTATCCTCACTTTATAGCTAATGAAACTGAGACTCGGGTTAAAGAATTTGCCCAAAATTACAGGGTGAGGAGAAAGAAGAATCCATTTGCAAACTCAAGGTTGCCTGACTTCAAAGCCTATGTCCTTTACTTTCCCCCCCATGCCATCTGCTGAAAGCAACAAGGCCAGAGTGCAAATCAGTGTGGGCTCTCCCATCACTTTAATTTTTCAAATAATGGGGTGAGTAATGAGTCCTCCACAGTGATAAAGGAGAAAAGGGTGCCAATATCCAGGCAGTCCCCTGTTACCAGAGTCTGCAAAGGTATCAACAGGGGCCACATAGATGTCTCTATTTCCCATTCTCTACTTGTCATGTTTAACAGGACAGTTTATTCTGAAAGCTTTTGAAAGAATTCCCAGCTTTTAATAAAAGTTGGATGATTCAGTGTTGACAATTTTTCTCTCATTTAATAGAAAATTGGTGGTGGAAATTCGGGATGAATGCTTATTTTGGGAAAAAATAATCTGGAGGGTTGTTTTTTATGCTCCAGGTCATAGAGAGCTGGGAGAGCAGATGTGGTATGAATTAGGGAAGTTTATCTGATGGTTGTCTACAGTGGCACAGATGATGGAGTTATTGCCTGGAAACACTTGAGTTTTCCACTGAAACATGGGCTGGGAAAGAAACTTTGACGTTTTTGAAAAACTAATAAAGTTAAGATAAAGTTGGAATGTCATGTGTTAAATTAAAGAACATGAGATGGAGACATTCAGGGGAAGCGCCCACGTTTGTTAACCCAGTGCCAGTGAAAACTTTGTGTAAACTGAAACTTTACTTTCTCCCAAAGAGACAAATCATTTACCTGGATCAGCTATAAGTAAGCCGCCTGCTCCCCACTTGCACAATTCCTTCTCTCTGAAAATGAAGTTATTCAAACCCCTCTGTAGATAGGTCCATGCCAGGTCAGGGAGGCTTAAAGGAGCATCATCTCCATGTTGGGTTGTTTGCGTGTCAAATTACCTCATCCACTGCTACCCTCCTAATCCAAGCCAACATCATCTTTCATCTGGACCACTGCAATAGCAGTATATCCAGTGCCTGGAATGGGGCCCATGACAGAGTAGGAGCTTAATAAAAGGTTGTGGGTGGATTGATTGATTGATTGAATGATTGAATGATTGAATGACATCCTGCTAGCATTTATAATCAGTGACCCAGTGCTGGTTCCCTGACTCTTGTTGTATGTCTGGGACACGACACCCTATCTCTAGGACTACTGCCCTGCCCTGTTCTCGCCAATCTGTTTAACAGCAGTTATTTTTAGTCTACTACTGCTGCCATAATGAGATGCCATAAATTGGGTGACTTAAACAAGGGATTTTTTTTTTTCTCCCTCACAGTTCCGGAGGCTAAAAGTCCAAGATCAGGGTGCCAACTGGTTTGGTCTCTTCTGAGGCCTTCCTCTTGGCTTGCAAATAGCTGCCTTCTCACTGTGCCCTCACATGACCATCCTTCAGTCTGTCTGTTATCTACATCCTAATCTCCTTTTCCCATAAAGACACCAATCCTGTTGGGTTAAAGACCCACAAAGAACTCATTTTACCTTAATTACCTCTTTAAAGACCTTACCTCCAAAGACAGTCACATTGTGAGATTCTAAGGATAAGACTTCAGGGAGGGGAGACACAATTCAGCCCATGACAAGTTGTCACGAGCAGGGTCCTCTCTCTGCCTTCTCCAGGTGAACTTCCCTGGGGCCTGCCTATCATTTGCTCCTAGAATGCCCACTGCCGTGTTCTCTGCCATTCTTGATGCCCTGTTACTTCCTGCTGTTCCTTCTTAATGCCAATTCCTTACAGCAAAACCATCTGTTGTCTGTTACCTCACCCTGGGCTGGCCTTCTTCCCATCACCTGCAGCTGGTCTTCTCTCCAAACACCTGTCCCTGCTGGCTGCAGTTAACCCTTCTATTTCTGGCTGTGTTACTGGACACAACCCTAAATCTAAAACTAACAACTAAATAACTAACTAAATGAATAAACCAACTCTTAGTCTCAGTCTGTTATGATCACTGGGGTAGATTTTTGAAATGGCTTAAGAGTGATAATGTCAGGGGCGCCTGGGTGGCTCAGTCATTAAGCATCTGTCTTCGGCTCAGGTCATGATCCCAGGGTCCTGGGATGGAGCCCCATATCGGGCTTCCTGCTCAGCGGGAAGCCTGCTTCTCCCTCTCCCATTCCCCCTGCTTGTGTTCCCTCTCTCACTGTGTCTCTCTCTGTCAGATAAATAAATAAAATCTTAAAAAAAAAAAGTGTGATAATGTCTGGGCCGAATAAAGTTAAGTGGTCTCACACCGATAAAATTTTACCCACGATCACACAATGGCATTTTGCCCCACAGAGACTCTAGTTCAGTTGCTTTGGGATGGGACCTGGTGTCAGTATTTTTTTAAAAGTACTCCCAGTGATTTGATTTGATTTTTTAAAAAACAGATCTTATTTTTAAGTAATCTCTACACCCCACGTGGGGCTCAAACTCACAGCCCAGAGACCACGAGTCACTTGCTCCACCAGCTGAGCCAGCCAGGCGCCCCTCCTCCAAGTGATTAACAGGAAGAGGCTAAGGATCACTGCTTTAACTGGAGAAAGAAACCCATCAAATTGAGACAAAAACTAGAACACCAGGAAGTAGGCTGGGAGATCCCATCCCACATGTGACTGTGAATATAACGCTTTGAGTCTTCCAGTGTCCAGTCCCCCATACAGAGGTGGGGGGCTCTCTCTTCAGCTCTTACTGCCTCCTTTGGTGTAAAGTACCCATCCTTTGATCTAAGAATCTGGGGGTGACTTATTAATGTCTTCTACCACACTGAGCAATCAAGATGGGGCTCAACAATGACTGGACAGAGGTAAGTGTCACTTCTGCTGGGCCACCTGAGTATGGCTGATGATGATGAAAGACACCCCCACCACCAGCCCTGCAGTGGTAAAAACAAAAACAAAAACAAACAAACAAACAAAAAAACAAAAAACAAAACCCACCAGCCAGCATGGCTCTTTGGCTCAGCAAAGCGGGACTCACTACTCAAAAGGCAGATGAGTTCCAGGCATTGATCAGCCTCCACAGCCTTCCTGGGGCTGATGGGCAGTCTTTGCAAGGTGCTGTCCTCTTCTTTTTTTTTTTTTTTAAGACTTATTTATTATTTATTTGAGAGAGAGAGACAGTGTGTACATGAAGGGGGGAGGGTCAGAGGGAGAAGCAGGCTCCCCGCTGAGCAGGGAGCCCAATGCTGGGTTCGATCCTGGGACTCCGGGATCATGACCGGAGCCGAAGGCAGTCACCTAACCAACTGAGCCACCCAGGCACCCCTGTTGTCCTCTTCTTGGTGGGGCTCTTCCCCAGGCCTCCCTCCAACCTCCTAGGTCCCGGCCCGCCCCCCCCCCCCCCCCAGGGAAGGCTTGGGTGAAGTCTGGCTCTTTCTAGACTCTTTCCAATATGTCCTGAGGGCAAAGCCCAATCCCTCTCGCTTCCATTTTGTTTCTCAAGGGCTTTTTCTTCTCTCAGCAAAACCTGGTTCTCTGCAAATAAAAGTCTTTGGCTTTCAAAACTATTGTTTTTGATGTGGGCTTTAAGAGGCTATTTTAAAAGTCAGAAAACTGAACATTGACTGTTTCATTCTGTTTCTTTCTCTTTGCATTCCCGGTGTACCAATCCTAATTCTCCTCCCGGCAATGCCTCCGATTTACTAGGAGAAAGGTCAAGTGGAAAGAGTGTAGCAAAGAAAAGCACAAAGATTAACATTTCAAGATACTCACTTTCAGTAAGAAATACTACAACATTGACCACTCCAGGGCCCCACCCGACCCTGACAAGTGAGCAGGCCAGGATGTTCTGGCTGAGTTTACCCAAGCAGAGTGAAGTGGAGAATCAGGATTTATCTTGATAATAAAAGCTCTAAATGAAACTATTAAAACATTGTTTTCTTCAATAAGTCAACGGCATGAAAACAAAATGGGAGGACGGTTGCTCTAGATTAAAAGAAACTTTGGAGATGGAACAATCTTGTTTGGAGCCTGTTTTGAACAAACTACTGTCAAAAGACATTTTTGAGGCAATAAGGCAAATTTGATTACGGACTGGGTATGAGGTGATACCACAAAATTACTGTTAACGTTAAGTGTGACAATAGCATTTGGTTATGTAAGAAAATGTTTTTTAAAAACCAGATGTATACAGAAGTGTGTGTGGGTGAAATGATACAATGTCTGGGGAAAAGAGAGGAGAATGAAGGATGGAAGGAAGGAAGGAAGGAAAAGAAAACCAGATTCTTTGGCAAGATACAAAACAAAAGAAAAAGGGATAGATGAATTAAGTACAGCAAAATCTTGGTGTTAGATTTTTTTAATTTTTAATTTTATTTTTAAGTAAACTCAATAACCAATGTGGGGGGCGCCTGGGTGGCTCAGTCGTTAAGCGTCTGCCTTCGGCTCAGGTCATGATCCCAGGGTCCTGGGATCAAGCCCCGCATCGGGCTCCCTGCTCAGCGGGGAGCCTGCTTCTCCCTCTCCCACTTCCCCTGTTGTGTTCCTGCTCTCGCTGTCTCTCTCTGTCAAATAAATAAATAAAATCTTAAAAAAAAAACAAAAACCAATGTGGGGCTAGAATTCACAACTCACAAGAGATCAAGAGCCACCAACCAAGCCAGCCAGGTGACCCTGATAAGTGTTAGGTTTCTTGTTTTTTGTTTTTGTTTTTGAGAGGGGAAGAAGCAGGGGAGGGGCAGAGGGAGAGAGAGAATCCCAAGCACGCTATATATGCCCAGTGCAGAGCCTGACAGTAGGCTCGATCTCATGACCCTGAGATCATGACCTGAGCCAAAATCAAGAGAGGGATGTTTAACTGACTGAGCCTCTCAGGTGCCCCTAGATTTTAATGATAGATATCTGGGAGCTCATGTTATTATCTCTATTTTTTGTGTAAGTTTGAAAAGTTGAATAATAATTATTTTAATTGTTAAACTGGTACAGGAAAAGATGGACTGAACAATGGAAGAGAATAAAAGGACCAGAAACAGATTCAAATATTTACTGTTTAAGAATTGGGGAGGGGGGCACCTGGGTGGCTCAGTTGTTAAGCATCTGCCCTCAGCTCAGGTCATGATTCCAGGGTCCTGGGATCCAGCCCCACATCGGGCTCCCTGCTCAGCGGGGAGCCTGCTTCTCCCTCTCCCACTTCCCCTGTTGTGTTCCTGCTCTCGCTGTCTCTCTCTGTCAAATAAATAAATAAAATCTTTAGGCGCGCCTGGGTGGCTCAGTCATTAATCTTCTGCCTTCGGCTCAGGTCATGATCTCAGGGTCCTGAGATCGAGCCCCATATCGGACTCTCTGCTCAGCAGAGAGCCTGCTTCTCCCTCTCCCACTCCCCCTGCTTGTGTTCCCTCTCTCACTGTGTCTCTCTCTGTCAAATAAATAAAATCTTAAAAATAAATAAATAAATAAATAAATAAAATCTTAAAAAAAAAGAATTTGGGGGGGATGGGTTAAATAGGTGATGGGGATTAAGGAGGGCATTTGCTGTGATGAGCACTGGGTGTTGTATGGAAGTGTTGAATCACTGAATTCTACATTTGAAACTAATATAACACTGTATGTTAACTAACTACAATCAAAATAGAAACTTAAAAAATTTTTTTGTTATATTACTGATTTGCAAACAGATGAACTCTTTCTTCAAATAAAATCTGAAATGGAGGGACATCTGGGTAGCTCAGTCAGTTGGGCATCTGCCTTCAGCTCAGGTTGTGATCCCAGGGTCCTGGGATCAAGCCCCACATGGGGCTGCCTGCTCAGCAGGGAGCTTGCCTCTCCCTCCCCTCTGTCTGCCGCTCCCCCTGCTTGTGCTCTCCCACACTCTGTCAAATAAATAAATAAAATCTTTAAAAAAAATAAAAGCAAGAGATTTTAAATAAATAAATAAAAATAAATAATAAAATCTGAAATGGAGCCCCAGCATATAAAACAAAAAGAGTAGAACTGTTCCGTCTGGAAGTAGCAGTAAGAGTCTGGCTCTTTTGCTTCCTCTTTGTCTCCCCAGGAATCTGCAGAAATAACTCAGGAAAATCCTGTGGCTCTGTAGAACACAGCTTGAAAACCTCTGTAGTATATGATGGAGGAAAACTCTCAAATCCTGCAGAAAATGTGTACTACTTAGTATATGTATTAGGCAACTGGCTAACAATTTGGGAGAAAAGAAATCGAATTAAATCCCTACCTCACATCATATACCAAAAGAAATTCCAGTTGCATTAAAATGTTCAAAATACAAAGTGAAATTATAAGAGTGTTAGAAGAAAAATAGGTGAATATTCTAAAATAGTGAGATAGAGAAATACTTCCCAAGGAAGCCAACAAAGGCAGAAATTGATAACTTTGATGATATAAATATCTATAAGTTTTATATGGCAAAAAATAAAACACACGCACAAAAAGGAAAAAAGGAATGTGTGTACATGACAGACTTTAATATTCTTAATCATTAGGTAGTGTTTCAAATCAATAGGAAAAAAACAAACACTCCAATGGAATAAAAGGATCAAGAACAGAGAGAGAGAGATAACAATTATCATAAAGATATGTGAAAGAGGGTTCCTCTGAAGGAGATGGAAAAAGGTATGGAAATTAAAGGAGAAAAAAAATAATTAAAATAAAACAAGAGAGAAGCCCTGAATAGACTGGTAATGACAGTTTGCCTTAAACTGAGGAGTATGTTTAATTCAGCTCTGTGCACTTGAGTTCAATTTTCAAAAGTATATGCATAAATGGATATGTATTATATATATACATGTCTAAAAGAGTACATACTAAGATATTAATAGTGACTATCTCTAGGAGTGGTATGAAAGGTGAATCTTTTGTTCTGCACTGAGTATCATATAATAAGTAAAATGTATTTTTTGTGTTTTAAAAAATTCATCTTAATACTCAGAAGTACTTTCCTGCTGTTGGATAAATGTACAATAACCTACTAAATTCATCTGCCTGTGTGGTCACAGTCATTTTATTGTTTTTCCAGAATGTTCCAAAATAGCTCTGGAACAAGACCAGTGGGACCACCAGATAGCTATCTAGCCTCACCCTTCTTCCCATACAAATGGAGACCAAGCCTCCATCTGGCTTTGGCAGAAACCTCAGTGAGACCCAGGATAACAAGGCCCTCTCCTTCTTGGCTGGGGAAAAGAGAAGAAAGCAGTCAACTTACAACAGCCTCTGAAAAGCTGCTTTGGGCAACAATTGTCAAAGACAAAAGGTTCCACCTCAAAGGTGGAAACTCTATTTGTAGCTTTGTAGACACAGGTGTTCTTACAGGTGACTCAAGACATACAGAGTGGGACTGTGTTTGGCCAGGAATAGCTCAGAAGGCCTTCTCCTCAGAAACCAGCTCTTGAGGCCTTCAGGGCATGTTCTAACTATATTTGGCAATGAAAACCAAAGAGGTCAGTGGCTTCGCTCAGGGGGGAAAAGCTATTCCTGATTTATAACCCCTGCTTCAAACCGGGACCAAGAATTTCAATCCTCACTTCATTTATTTATTTTGCATTCACTGAGCATACCGCCAAAGTAATTTTCCTTTCCCAGTCCTACCAACCTCCTGTAAATCTTCCAGAACCACAGGTGTAAATCACCTACCCAAGCCATCCTCATATTAGAGGACATTTGGGGACATCTGGCTTGAGAGTCCAAATGTTAAAATTACACCACTTACTCTCCATGGCTTTATAGCATTAAAATAGCCTGGAGTGCTTGGGTGCAAATCCAGACTCCAGCACTTACTACTCACTGTGTGATCTTGGCTGAGTTACTTTATGTCTCTGAGGTTCAATTCTCTTATCTACAAATAGAGATAATAACACCTACTTTAGAAAGCTGCCATAAGAATTAAATGAGATAACATGTACAAAGTGGCTAGGAGAATGTCTGATACAAAGCAGGTGCTAAAAAAAAGAACCAAGTTCCATCTTCCCCATCACTCTTTTCCACCCTTAACTGTTCAGCCAAGGTATTGGCTTCTCAAGAAATTGCCAAGTACTCTTTGTCTGATTACAAATGGATGGTACCATTCCCACAGCCAGCAACAGTAGCTAAAGATAAAAGCTGTGACTACTCTGAAAGCTGAGGACATGTCCAATCAGCTCACAAATGACTCATCACTGTTGATAAACGATGTGTTCTTGGCATCAGGAGGTCTTATCCCGACAGGCTTCAACACCTTATGAAAAAAAAAATCCAGAAGGTAGGTTGAAAGGCTCACAGAGAATGTCCCAGGGCTTGATGGTGACCTTCAGTCAATTCAGACCTTGTACTCCATTTAAGAGGGTCTCTTTTCAGACAGGTCTCTGATCACAAAATTTTCAGTTGGGAAGGACTCCAGCTGAGCAGCTGCCTCTTTCAGAGCTGAACCATCTCCTTCACTTGCCTTGGATTCCCTGAAGGGAGTCATAAGACTCCCTGGGCTAAAGGCTAGATGCCCGATCCCTGCTCAGAACAGCCCTAAGCTAGAGCCCGACCTGCCTTTGGCAGCTTTGTCTGCCGCCTGAAGTTCTGCCAGGGTGAGGTTTGGCTGGAGGGCTCTGTGGCTGTACGACAAATCTTGGTGCAAGGAAAAGGGTATTTAATCCTGATCACTGTCTGTGAAGCTGAAGCGTTTGCTGCTCTCTGAAGCTTCTGTCGCCCCTTTAGACCACCCAGAACCACTCACTGGCATAGAAATTCCATGACTGGAGTTTTTAGTCACTCTTTCATCCATACATGCCCTGTACTTTTTACAATGCCTGGCTCAGAGTTCTCTCTGAACATTTATTAAAAGGCCCTTGAGGATGAGGATGGTTGGTTGCTGCATTGGTAACCGCCTCAATTCTGATGAGTCTCACAAAACTGTTGAGATCAAATAGGACAATGAACTGTATGAAAATGGACACCATCAAGGGCCAGGTGTGCAAAACTGAGGCTTTGTGTGTGATCTTAAGGAAATTCCAGGTGCTAGGATCTACTTTCTTCTGAATTAAAACTGCTTCAGAAGCAGGTTGTCCCTGGACCCTAGACCTAGGACCTATCTCTTTTACTGCACAAGCAGGCTTTTTCTGAAAGGAACCATTTCTGGCCCTTAGAAGAAAGGCAATTGGTGCAAAAGGTCCAGAGGAAGGTAGGCTGCCCTGGAAAAATTTCCATTCCCCAAACTCAGATTTTCTCAGAAAGGTTTCTGAGATCACCTATAAGCACCAACATTTCAGCCATGCTTTGACGTGGAAAGGCCAGGGAAACTTTCTGAAAAGGGCAAGCAGTTGGTCACCATCCGGGGTCTTCAGGATATTGGATGACACAAATGGAGCAGGGAAATCAAAAGTAGGGGGGCTTCCCCTTAGCCTCCCCTTCGGTCCTAACTGTTCCCGTGTCCCCTGACCTTCTAGTCACTCACTGAGCCTTAGTGTCCAGCTTCTATGCCTGGAACTGGGGTCAACCTTCTAAGATGATTAAGGCATAAAGAAAGCAAGGAGGGGAAGGAAGGAGGGAGCAAAAGGCAGCCTGGGGAGAAGTGAAGAAAAAATGAAAAGGCTTGGGGAGGAGGAAGGAAGAGGAGAGCGGCAAGGGGAGGCGGAACAATGAAGGTCTTAGGCCGTCAGAGGCGCACGATTCCGGCGGCACGTCCGTCCGTCCCCGCCTCCGGCCAGCAGCTGCACGCTGCGCAGCGTGTGGGCGCTGAGTCACGGTTCCAGAACTGGGAGCCGCCGTGCAGGTCTGGGGGGGCCGGCCCTGGTTGGCATCTGCAAACTGTTTTTTTCTTTCCTCTCTCATTAAGGCTGTGTGCTGACTCCCACGTAGGAGGACTTATTAAACCGCACGTACTGCCTGACGGCTCTCGGGCCGCTCCCAGGCGGCCGGCTGGGGGCGCCACAGCCTCGCTGATGAGCCCGCCGGCTCGCTGGGACACCAGGCAGGCAGAGGACGGGGGTTACTGGCGCGGCTGCCGGATTCCCGGAGCAGTGCGAACATTTTGGTGGAGTAGCTTCTAACTTTTAACACCGCGGCAGCCTGGAACAGCTCCTCACTTAGAAGGCCTCGGAGACCACCCCAGCTCTCCGAGGCGCGCTTTTGCGCGGATCCGCGAGCAACTCCATAAAATCTGGGACTCTGTTGCGCAACCCGGAGAGTCCAGGCTCGCTTCCCCACTAGAGCTCACCCTTCCCCGCCCGGCCCGGCCGCCACGCAAGGCTGCGATCTTAGGCGCCTCCGCGAAGCCCGGACCCGCTCGCAGGACAGGCGCTCCGCGCGCCCCGCAAGGAGAGCGGCGCTCGGGACAGCTCCGCCCGCGGGGGGACCAGCCAGCACACGCGCGCGCAGCCGTGCCACCTTCCCACGCAAGGCGGCGGGAGCCCGAGGCTTCTGGACGCACTGGGACCAGGGGTACCCTCCCTCCCAAGACTCGTGAGCCCAGAATTAATCAACATCGAGACAGTTTATTTATTTGCTATTTCGCATATCACCCATTTTATGTAAATATACAGAGACACTGTTTCCTTCTTCCACAAGAGGTAATCAGTCTCTCACGCACACCCTCACACATTCCACGCAGCAAACAACGTTACACCTCGCTGAGACATTCACGTATTAAAATAAGTGGGGAGGGGGGACAATGCAATTGCTTTAAAATGCCCTTAATACAATATATAACGTACAAAAATATCTCTATATTTGAAGTTACAAAAAAAAAATCTTGACAGCAAGGAACTTAAATATTGATAGTTACCTCTGTATATATAACACGCATTGCACTTTTCCTCTCTAGGTTTTGGAAAGTTCAAGTAATAGTGAGGCTTGCGCCCCGGTGGGGTGACACCCCGTGATAAATCAGTTTGTGGGAAGGCACGGCAGTGACTCAGACCCCTGTCCCTGGGGGTCTCAAGCATTTAATTCTCAGTTTCTCCCTTCCGTGAGCCTGGCAGACACTCCCTCGCATTCCTCTGCCCCCCTGGGCTGGATTGGGACGTAGGGAACGGAGCTCCAAGGAGAAGGGGCTCCTGCAAAGCCAGGGCTCGCCGCTGGACCGTGCCTCCCGGACTCCTGGTCTCTGCAGGGCTGTCTCAGCCCGGTTTCCATCCGCTGAGGGGCTTGGCCCTGCGAAGCCCTCCGCCCCGGGGGAAGCCAGCGGGATGCATACGCGCGCCAGTTCGCTGCTGCCACAGGCGCCTAAATCTTAAAGAGATTGGCGAGCACCTGATGCACCCGGGAGGCCGGAGCCCCGCGTGCCTGTGACTCTGGGAACAACAGAGTCCGGCTCGGGCCGGTCATGGGCAGGGAGCGCCGACGCCGGCGGCCGTACCCCTGGGGGCTAATCTTGCTCCTGGGGGCGACGCCGTCCTTGTCCTTGTCTGTGAACTGGTAGATCTGGTGCGCCAGTTTCTGCACCGTGCACGTTCCGAAGCGGCAGCCGAAGCTCCGCAGGCCCTGGAAATTGTTCATACTCTGGCGGTAGCGTTTGACTCGGATGCGGGCGGCGTCCGGACTGCTGGGGAAGGGAAGGAAGGTAACATGAGACCCCCATCAAGCAGGGCTTTGGCCCCAGCCACCAGGAATCTGAGCCATTCAAGGACCGGAGGGGACTGGAAACTGCTACGCCGTCTGAACTGCCAGAGAGCCCGGACGATCCCCAGGGCCAGGGTGATGGAGGAGAGCTCCCCTAGCCCACCCCTCTTCAGCGCAGGGCATAGTTACCTGGCCTGGGGGTTGCGAGAGGCGCCCTTCACGTCCTGGGGCCGAATGAGAGTCTGGGCAGGCCCGGCCTTAGCGTCAGTGAGCCCGGTGGCATAGTTGCTGGACGCTCGAAGTTCCCTCTTCCCGCGACTTAGAGCCCACTTATTCCACCTAGAAAACACACAGACTCGTTTCGCATGCATCCAGGAGAGGTCCCGGTCCCGACCGGCTCCCATCCACTTCTAACCCCTCGTCTCCCAGGTGCAAGGACTGGAAAAGGAGCTGCCTGCGACTCACTTCTTTCGGAATTCTGACGCCACGTCGAGCCGTGCAGTGTCGGCGCCCAAGAAGGCGAGCGAGCCCAGGTACATGAGGGCGACGGGAACCAGCTTCATGCTGGCGGCGATGCGCGGACCCTGATAGGAGAGAGAGGGGCCGAGCGTGAGCACCCAGCCTGCAGCACAGCCCGGGCGGGGCACGGAGGGCGTGTGGGGGCCCCCGCGCGGGCAGAGTGAGCCCGCGCTCCGCCTGGCTCAGACGCTTATCTCGCCCGGGCGCAGAAAGGCGCCAGCGGCATTTGCACCCGCCGGGCGGGTGACAGGCCCCGCAGGGGAGGCCTCTGCCCAGCGCCAGGCTTCCCAGAGGTTTCCTGCTCGACTTCTCGGAATTTGGGTGGCGGAGGAGAGGGGACTGGGTCGGTCTCTGCACTTCTAGTTGTGTGCACGGCTGGGCCCAGTGTATGGGACGCAACCCGCAGAGGACCTTCCAAAATGGGTTGTGCCCCAGTTTCCAGGACTCTAAAGTGCCCCCCCCCACCTCCCCCACCGCTTATCTCCGCCTCGCCTGTGGCGCCTACCTGCTGAGGGGGTGATCTGCCAAGATCTGGAAGAAGAAAGTCTGAGACGTCGCTCTGGCACTGGCAAAACCCCAACGTCCCAGCTGCGGTGAGAAACCAGAGGTGGCAAGGCTCGAGTTGTTCCGCCTAGTGTCACCAAGAAACCACTGAGTGGCCGGCTCTGGTTCCTCGGCTTTATAGGCGCACAGGGGGCGGGGCCTGAGCTGCCCTCGCACCCTCCCATTCTTCCCTCGGGCGCGCGCGGGCTTCTGCCCTCCAGCGCGCGCATTGCTTGTCCGAAGGTGTGGGGGGGTGGGGGTGGGGGGGTGGGGGCCGGGGGGTGGGGGTCGGGGGGTGGGGGGTGGGGGTAGGGGTCCCTCGTGCCCAGAGGACTCAGAGATGAGCTCCAAAGATTGGTGTAGGAACTGCCACAATCCTGACTCTCTGGGCACAGGCTTCAGAATATAAACCAGGGCGAAGTGGGGCCGGTACAACCTCTTGGGGTCGTTACTTAGGACCTATGCAACCCAGAGTGCGAGGCCTACTGGCACGGAACTGCAAGAGCCAGCGGGAGGTACCACGCGCATGGCCGGAGCCCCGGACCTCGGGAGCGGTGGCCTCGAATGGACCGCGCCCCCTGCCGGCTCGGCGCCTGACCTGAGCGCGACCCCAGACTCCCGCGGAGTCGCGGGGGCAGGACACCCAGCAGAGACTAGAGGAGTGGGGCTCGCCAACACCCCCAGAGAGGCTGAGACTCCAAGGTTCTCGGACGGGCTCGTAAGATTTCGCAATAGGGGCACGGCTCGAAAAGACTGATTTGAGAATTGGGATTTGGAGGGGAGAATGATCTGAAGTTTCAGAATTTAATTGCCTATTTGGAAATATGGGAATAACCAAAATTAGAACGGACGATACCGTTTCGTTTTTCCCCCACCCCCCGTAATCCAGTTATTCCTTACAAGGTTACAACCTGAGAGTTTGCTTTGCTGCCCTCTGAGACTTCATTCACCCATTTATGAACGGGAGGATTTACTGCCAGGGAGCACACTAATGTTTCACGTATGTTAATCGCTTTAGAGTTTACAAAACACAGCCACATCCTGATCTTTGATCCTGACACCTACCCTTGAGTTAGGCGAGGAAGGTTAACAATACTGTTCTTATCTCACCAAGTAGAAAATGAAGTTCAGAGACGGGAAGAATTTGACCAAAGTCACGCCAAACGCAGGAAGCAGTAAAGTCCTAACTCGGCCTGGCAAGCAAGCACCGCAGACTCGGGCGCGGCGTGGATATTTCTAGGCTGGGGTCATCATGCAGTCAAGGGGGAAAGGAGAGTCCTAGCCCTCGCCCAAGGATTTATGCCTGTTCATGATGAATCACCCCCAAGCACGTTTGTCACCCATTTGTGTTCTTCCATCACCGCTTTTTTTTTTTTTAACGATTTTATTTATTTATTTGCCAGAGAGAGAGCGCACAAACCGGGGGAGCGGCAGGTTTCCCGCTGAGCAAGGAAGCCTGACGTGGAACTCGATCCCTCATGACCTGAGCTGAAGGCAGATGCTTAACCGACTGAGCTACCCAGGCGGCCCTCCATCACCCCTTCTTGACTTTACTTTCTTCTTACTTCCCTTCTGAGGGCCAAGCTGGAAGGGAACTCGGCCCCGCGAAGCTTGAGTTCTTGCATTCGGGCCTCTGGTATCCTATCAACCCCTACCCTATTCTCAAGTCCTGCAGCTCTGCGCCTAGACTAAGAGGCGGTGGGCGCGGGGCCACTGGACTCGGCGGACCGGCTTCTAGTACCCACCCTGTGGCTGTGTGAAGGTGGGTACATCACGTTTCCCCTCTAGTTTGTTTCCCCATCTGTGACGTGCCCCCTGCAGACCTCTACGCTTCTTACTTGCTCTGCCAAACTGGTTCTGAGACCCAGTGAAAGGAGGCTGGGTGCTGGGTAGCGGGTGGGGGTTGGGGGGGAACTTGCCTGGTCCGGGCTATACACTGCTTGTTCACCGGCCTTTTCATTATCAGGACTGAACCGTGGACACTGCACCCGGGGAAGGAATGACCGCGGCTGAAGTTATTCATTCTGGGGACTCTTCCCCAAGGGAGTCACTTGAATGGATCTGAGTTCCAGCTGAGGATAGGGGACAGATTCCTGGCTCCGGAGCTGGGTCTGATTCTGGTAAGAGCTCGGGGTCAGAGGGGTGCAAAGCAGCGTAGTGGCTGGGTTCCGGCCGCCTGGCGGGCCGCAGAGCTGTCATTGCAGCAGACCAGGTCAGGCGGCTAGTCCGTCGGCACCTCAGACAGTATTACTGTGCGCCTGCTCTGTGTCCAGGAGCCACCCCCAACGAACCTAGTCTGCTTTTCTCCCGCTTCCCATCTCTTCATTTCAGTTTGTTCCCTGAGAGTCAGGCTCTTCACACCAACCCTGTCCAAGACATTCTCTGCGGATGCGACTTGTCGCCAGCTTCCAGTTGGGTCCGCTCCAAGACAGGTTTTACTTTCATTTCCCTGGCGCGCGCGCCTCAACTGCTGTAGAGGTCAAGGACAGCTGAGCGCCGGCCCACAGCCAGGGAAGGTCCCGTGGTCTGGACTCGTTCCTTCCAGTTCCCACCAGCCCTGGGCGGGGGGGTTCGGTCTGCAGAGGTCTCTGTGGCTGTGCCTCGTTGCCTCCTTTCTGTGTCTTTTTGGAAAACCCATGATTCCGTGGGAGCGGGGTGGGGGGGGGGAATTCGCTCTAGCTCCTCTGCAGGATCGCGAAGCGTGATCTAGATGCAAACTTCGCTTTGAGCTTGGGGCTGCTTCAACAAGCACAGCAAACCCAGGAGTGGAGACTGGGCTCCGCTCCTCCTGGCTCCAGTGCCTAGTCCAACGACATAGCAGCGACGCCAGGAATTCCCACCTGACAGCCTTGGCACACTTCTTATCAGCTCAGGTGCGCCTTGACGCTCTAGCGTTTAGAGACGCTTGAGAACCCCGCCAATTATTTTTTTTTTTTTTAAGCAAAGTATTGGAGTGGCAGCTCAGGATTTTGCTAGAACACGCGTATCTTCGAAAGTGTGTCCGCGTGTGCGCGCGCGCGGTCACGCGCGTGTACGCGTGTGCCTGAGTTTGCGTAGGTGGCGGACAGGAACCAGAGTGTTCCCCTTGGGGGTCGTGGGGTATAAATTGAAAAAGTATATAAAATTTGCTAAGTGTTGCCATCTGTTGTGTAACCTCCGGTTCGCTTACTTAAATATCCCTAAAGACACCCCCCCCCCCACACACACACACGACTGAGTTTTCAGTTAAACGGTCGGATGTAGAAGGAAACACCACAGCGGGAGTTCTGCTTCTGGTGATTTGTTAACGTGGAGTTTCAGCCAAGTTGCAGTGATTGTAGATTCACTGTTGAGTAGAAGGAAGGAAGGGAAGGAAGAAACATCTTTAAAATCTCACTGTCAAGAGAAAGACAAAAAAAGAAAAAAATTCTGGTTAATGAAGATCCACTTTTTTTTTTGTGCCCAAGAATTCTTTAAGGGTCAGATCGTAAATAAACCCCAGAGCAGGGTAATAAATGTATGTATCCTGAAATCACATATAAAGACACAAATATGCTAAATATTTGTTGTATTGGTGTCTCAATTTCTTCTTCACATTCCAACTGAATTATTTTTAGGCCCTCAATCCAAGCCTTACTCTTAGTAATGTTTGGAGTTTAAAAAAATTTGTGGTGGTGGTTTTCAGCTAAAGCCAGTGTAACCACACTCAGGTCATGAAGAAAAATAAGAAGCACTATATGATATTAATGATATTAATAAGAATAAAAGTGAGTAGCTAAGTGCATTGCATAGTTATCTCAGATGCCTCTTTTTTTCAAACAGGAAATTTTATAATGCATTTATTATTCATGTTTCAAAATGACGTTGCTGAGCTGAGGGCTTGTTTACAAAGTTCATTTGAAAACAAGGTTTAAGAAACTTCCTGGAGTCATAACACAAAATTGTTTAGGGAAAGGACACAATCAGCTTTGCAGATTTGGTCACTCATAGGGAGAAGTAAAACAGGATTCAAAACTTGACACTTTTTTGGGACCTCTGACTTCTCCAAGGAGCTAATAAAATATAGATCCTTTCTAGAAAAATTCACATGTACATAAACCAAATTAAGAATAAAATAGGCAGGGCGCCTGGGTGGCTCAGATGGTTAAGCGTCTGCCTTCGGCTCAGGTCATGATCCCAGGGTCCTGGGATCGAGTCCCGCATCAGGCTCCCTGCTCCTTGGGAGCCTGCTTCTCCCTCTGCCTCTCTCTCTCTCTCTCTGTCTCTCATGAATAAATAAATAAAATCTTTAAAAAAAAAAAAAAAAAAGAATAAAATAGGCATACAGTTTGCTGCCTCATTTTTGCACTTTTGCACAAAATAGATGGACAGAAACAATCAGTTCTGGAGCACCTGGCTGGCTTAGTCCAGAAAGCATGCGACTCTCGATCTCGGGGTGGTCAATTTGAGCCCCACATTGGATGTAGAGTTTACTAAAAATAGTATATATATATTTAATAAAAAAAATCAGTCCTTGTATGTGATAAAGCCAGAAGACAAACCTACCTGAAGCTTAAAGAATGTAAATTGCTATTGGACAAATGAAAGAGAATATGGAGAAGAGGGTAAACATAGGGAAGCTTGTTATACTAACAGCTATAACAGAACAAGACAAAATGACTTCAAGAAATTTACTATTGATGACACAATGAGTGGCATAATAAATGGATTATAAAAGAGATGATTAGACCATCTGGGTTTCATCTGTAGCCAAAGATGTTAACAGGAGCAACCGTTATGCTACCTGCCTCCAGGTGGGGACCCTATACTATCCAATTAGAACCGCTGTAATGAGGCAATTCTTATATATGGGCCTGCATGATTTGAAAGTGTGTTTATTCCTTTAACAAATATTTCCTGAGCTTGTATCACATGCCTAGCTCTGTGCTACATGTTAGGCATACAGAAATCATCAATACAAACATCATTCTTACCTTCAATGAGCTACAGCATGGTGGGGTAGGCAGACATAAATAAATCTTCAAAAGAATAAATACACGATTATAAACTATAATCGTAAGTAAGTGTTCTGAAGGAAAAGCAAAACTAGGGGATCTAATGTTCCAAATGGAGGAAACAGCATGTACAAAGCCTTAGGGGTGAGAAAGCACTTGGTACATTAGGGAGAGATCAGTACGGTTGAAATGTATTGAGTGAAAAAGAAGAGGGGCATGAAATGAGATTAAAGAGGTCATCAGGATTAGAGCAAATAGGACGCTTTGGGACATGATGAAGATTTTGCACTTTATTCATGATGACATGGGAATCTATTGACAGGTTTAAAGTTGGGAGAGACATGATCTGACATACATTTATTTAAAGGATCATTTTGGCTATTTACTTTTTTTTTTTTAAGTAATCTCTATCACCAAGGTGGGGCTTGAACTCATGACTGTGAGATCAAGAGTCCCTCGCACTATCCCCTGAGTCACCCAGGTGCCCCTATTTTGGCTATTTAATGTGGTGAATGGATTAAAGAAGAGCAAGAAGGGAAACAGTTGCAGTGGTGGCACCCTCGAGAGACAGGTGAGGGCCTAGTCCCCCCAAAATCTCTATTACCGTACCCCTACACACACATACACACACACATTCCACCCTAAACTTCACCAACAGAGTCAGCTTCATGAACATGCACCATGTTCTGCCTCACAGGGTCCTACACTTGGTTTAATGCCTTGTTTGTCACTGTTTTGAAATTCTTTTTTTTTTAAGATTTTATTTATTTATTTGACAGAGAGAGAGAGGACAAGCAGGGGAAGGAGCTGGCAGAGGGAGAGGGAGAAGCAGGCTCCCCACTGAGCAGACAGCCCAATGTAGGGCTGGATCCCAGGATCCTGGGATCATGACCTAAGCCGAAGGCACTTAACCGACTGAGCCACCCAAGCGCCCTGCTGTTTTGAAAATCTTTTTTTTTTTTTTAAGATTTTATTTATTTGAGGTAGAGCAAGAGAGTGAGAGCGATATGCGCGTGCGCGCACGGAAGCGCGCGGCATGAACGGGGGAGGGGTAGAGGGAGAGGGAGAAGCAGACTCCCTGCTGAGCAAGGATTCCCAACGTGGAGCTCCATCCCAGGACCCGGGAGACCATGATCTGAGCCTAAGGCAGATGCTTAACCAACTAAGCCACCCAGGTGCCCTGTTTTGAAATTCTTTTTTTTTTTTAAGATTTTATTTATTTATTTGACAGAGAGACACAGCGAGAGAGAGAGCACAAGCAGGGGGAGTGGGAGAGGGAGAAGCAGGCTTCCCGCTGGGCAGGGAGCTGGATGCGGGGCTTGATCCCAGGACCCTGGGATCATGACCTGAGCTGAAGGCAGACGCTTAACGACTGAGCCACCCAGGCGCCCCCCCTGTTTTGAAATTCTTGTAATTTTTGAACAGAGGGTCCTACGTTTTCATTTTGCACTGGGTTCTACAAATTAGGTAGCCAGTTCTGCTCACCAAATAAACATGCAAGCTAAGCAAAAGCAGCCTGCAAACTCTCACAGCACTTATATACACTTATATACTTATACTATAACTGCTAATGTCAGGGGTACTTAATGTGTGTCAGGATTCAACTATTCATATAATCATGTGTGAAAGCAACTGCAGGAAGACTTCCATCAATCATCTCTGAAGCCTCCTTCCCGTACCCCAAACATACACCCCGGGTAGAAACAGTGTCTTTGCTATACAAATTTAATTTGAAGGGAAGGTTCATAGCTCTCTGTCCTTAAGTTTCACCTACATGGAAAGTCTGGAACCACCTGTGAAGCAGGGACATCAGTTAGGAAGTTACTGCAATAGTTAAGTTGGAAAGTGATAGTGGCTCAGATAGTGGGGTGGCGAT
Organism: Zalophus californianus; assembly: GCF_009762305.2. NCBI lineage: Eukaryota > Metazoa > Chordata > Mammalia > Carnivora > Otariidae > Zalophus > Zalophus californianus. Next base: position 65,650,893 of record NC_045605.1, on the reverse strand, counting down.
GGGGGTGGAGAGAAGTATACATATTTGGGAAGTAGGATCAATGGGGCTTAGTGATGAATGTAGGGCTGAGAGAGAGGCATGTGTCAAGGGTAAGGATCATTTAAGTTTATTACTTAGGCAACTGAATGGATGGAGATATGGCAATGAATCAGGCAATTTTCTAAATGGTTTCCTTTGTTATTGGTTGTAGAGACCATTTGAAGAGGCCCCAACCCTGCCCGTGGACATTTGGTTAAGTCTAACTCTCAGACTGCCTCTCTGAACTGTGGTGGCTAACCACAGGAAGCACTTGAAATGACTGTAGAGATCAACCACTCACTCCACAACAGCCGACTGTAGGAGCAGAGGACTGATAATTCTTGCTCGCTAGTAATTGGCCCTTGTTTCTTCTAAAGCATGAATGAAAGGCATCTGCTGTGTACACATCATCATTGTGTTGCATATTCTTCTTCCCTTCCTGCTCCTGCCAGACATCAGTAAAACAAATCTGGGATTGCTTTACTCCCTCACTCTTTGGTGAAAGGTGATGGTGGTTATCTCAAGGGGATGGTCTGGCCTTCAGCCAACTTCAGTAATCAGCTGCCTTGTCAGGGCTTATCAGTTTCAGCAGACTGGCAACTGTTGGCTGAGAAGCAAAGCACAGCTCCAGTGTATGCTAAATATGTTCACATGTGTATATAAACATATGGTACCTTTATACATATAGCTGGGATATGTCAAAATCCCTATGCCACAGAACACACATTTGAAATGGAATGGCAGCCCACCTATGACCCAGCAGATGGAATATGCCTTAGAGCACACAGCATTTAATTCTAGACCTTGAAAACAACTAAGCTTCAATTTAAAAAAAGTTTAAATAATTTGCACCAACACTTGTTAATAAAATAAAGCTCAACACATTTAAAAAGTAAAATGGGACTCTTGTCATGTACAAAAACCTAAAATGGCCTAAACACAAGAGCTAAAACTATGAAACTCCTAGAAGAAAACAGGAGCAAATTTTTCTGACCTTGGATTTGGCAATGAAATTAGATATGACACCAAAAGCACAGAAAACAAAAGAAAAAATAGATACACTGTATTTCATATGGGTATATACGTAAAATGGAATGCTATTCAGCTATAAAAAGAATGAACTACTGATACATGCTACAACATAGATGAAACTTGAAAACATTATACTAAATAAAGAACCCACAAAAGGTCAAATATTGTATGATTCCATTTATATTAAATATCCATAATAGGTAAATCCATAGAGAAAAAGCAAATTGGTGGTTAAGAGGGGTTGGAGGAGGGGAAATGGGAGTGGCTGCTTACTGGGTATGATCAAAATTGTTTTGGAAATAGAAGTGGTAGTTATACAACATTGTGAATCTACTAAATACCACCCAATTGTACACTTTTTATTTATTTATTTTTTATTATGTTTTTTCAAAATGTTTTATTTATTTATTTGTCAGAGAGAGAGCACAAGCAGAGAGAGGGGCAGGCAGAGGCAGAGGGAGAAGCAAGGCTTCCCGCTGAGCAGGGAGCCCGATGTCGGGGCTTGATCCCAGGACCCCCAGATCACGACCTGAGCCGAAGGCAGATGCCCAACCGACTGAGCCAACCAGGCACCCCTATTTTTATTTTTTTTAAAGCTTTTATTTATTTACTTAGAACATGAGCAGGGGCAGAGGGAGAGAGAAAGGGAGAAGCAGACTCCCTGCAGAGCAGGGAGCCTGATGTGGGGCCCCACCCCAGGACCCCAGGATCATGACCAGGGCTGAAGGCAGATACCTAACCAACTGAGCCACCCAGGTTCCCCCAATTGTACCCTTTAATGGGGTTAATTTTATGATAGGTAAATTTCACATTTTTAAAAAAGTTTTATTTATTTAAGTAATCTCTCTACCCAACATGGGGCTGGAACTCAAGACCTTGAGATCAAGAGTCACATGCTCTTCCAATTGAGGCAGCCAGGTACCCATTTGCCTTAATTTAAAGAAAAGTAAAATGGGCAAGGAACATGACAGCTGCCTTAAAAATGTCAAAGTCTAACTGAAAGATTGTTTTTTTTTTTTTCTGGGTAGTTCCAGAGAGCAAAATTAAGGGAAGTTACAGGACAACTCTAACATAAATGAGGAAGAACTTTCTAACAATAGGGCTTTTAAACAGTGGAGTGGGCTGCCTCCCAAGGAAGAAAGGTTACTCCTTACTGAAAGTGATCAAGTTGGATGATGAGATCTTCAGGGAAGTTATGGAGAGGATTCTTACGTGAGGCGTGAGGCTCATGTAAGAGGCTTTTTTGGGTTTAATTATTTTTTGAGTTTAATTATTTTCAAGATTAATCTGTTATCTTCCCTCTGCCACTGTAACTAGGCTGATTCAGTTTGACCACAATTTGCAAACAAATTCTTAGAGTTAAGGTATTTCTTCCTGGGAATTTCAGTTCTTCTAGTGTAGCCCAGCCCTCTCATTTTGTAGATGAAGATAGCATGGCACAGAAAGAGGAAATGATTAATTAAACTTTCAGAAGATGAAACTCCAACCCTCTGGACTCCCAGTTCAGAGTTCAAGCTATTGCAACTTCCTGTTGGTAGCTGGGGGGAAATTGTACAATCACCCATTAAAAATATTTACGCACCTACTGTATATCAGACACTGGTCAGAGCTCTTAGATATAAATGGTAAGGGTCAAGTCCTCAATTAATAGGTAGCGATAAGCAACTGCGAGGATGATCACATTTGCAAACCACGGAGATTCCCAAAACTTCAGTCTACCACCTGTAACTTATCCGACTACTAAAACTTCCTCAGATACTAACAATTGACAAAACAAAGTCATCTGGATGTCTCACCAGCCAGATTAGAAATGATCAATACAAGCAGCAAACAAGAAAGTGACCTAGGTAATTCCTAGATTGGATGATGAGACCCACTAATTCATTTTGTTGTGTGCTGGAGTAGGGAAGTTGGAAGTCACCACCTGCTCTGGCTACAAGAACCCTGGGACCGCTGCAAGGAGAGAAAGGAGAGGAGAGAAGGGAGGGGTCTCCCTTGGGAGAGAGACAAAGCCTCCTCCCTCCTACCCCGTTGGATCCGACCAGTTTAGGAGGATCCCGTGGATGCCGCGTTCTTCGGTGGAATCCAGCCCCCCCTACTTCGGGCACTCCGGGGGAAGCCCAAGCCAACCGCCCCAGCCCACCCAGCACTGAAGCACGAGGCGCCTCAAAATTGCGTAAAAGCCTCTCCCTCCCCCCGCCTGCTCGGTGGCATGTTCCTAAAATTCCCATCTGCACAACATAAACAGGAAACGTGCAGCAAAAGCCCTGGCAGTGCAAATTCCATGCTCCAGTCGAGGGCGGGAGAATCTCGTCTTCGGCAGGGGAGTGGAGGGGGGAGGGGAAGAAGGAAACTTTCCAGGAGACCCCTCAATCATCCCTGTCTCTTCTTCCCAGATCCAGAAAGATTAGAGAAGGCGGAAGGAAGGACTCCCCGCTTTGGAAAAAATAGGGGGGGGGAGAGGTGGGCCACGAAGGAGCAGCCAGGCTTCAAAGTGAACCGCCTGCAGCGGCCGCGGTGGCCGCGGTGGCCCAGAATACCTCTGGCCGCCTACTCCGCAAATCCAGCGGTCAGAGCTGCCCTAGTTGCCGCGAGGTGGGCTCACCGCCCGCTTGGGGTTCCCGAGTCAGCGCGGGTGGGGGAGGGGGAGGAGCGGGCGCTCCGCGAGGCGCAGGCGCACAGTGAGCCTCGGTTGTCAAACATGGCTGAAGTGCCGCCGCTGCCGCTACTGCTGCTGCAGGGAAAATGCTGAGCCCTCCCGGGCCGGGTGGGCGGCGGCGAGGGCGGCTACGGGCACCTGCTTCCCGGGCGCGGCGGCGGCGGCCATGGCCCGGCTGGCTGACTACTTCATTGTGGTAGGCTACGACCACGAGAAGCCAGGTAAGGGTGTGGGGCGGGCGCCGCCCCCAGGCCTCCCCGCCCCCGTCCCCCCAACCCCCTCCCCCAGCTGCTGTCCAGTGGGCTCTGCGGGGCTGGGCGTCGCAGCCGGGAGGCGGGGAGGGCCCGGCCCGGCGGCGGCGGAGCTGGCGGTCGGTGTCCGGCCTTCTTGGCGGGGCTGAGCCTCGCGGGGGGCGTGAGGGACCGGCACGAGGGGAGGGGGAGGGGAGAAGAAGGGGAGGAGGCCGCGTCCGCAGGGGCCCAGGGAGGCCCAGCTGGGCCATCTGGGGGCAAGTCTGGGTGCTGCGACCCTCGCCCTGGAGGAGGTCGGGTACTAGGGGCAGCGCCCTGGTGCCGGAGGGATTGGGCCAGGACTGCAGGGCTCGGAGGGCGGGAGCCAACTGTGTTAAGTTCCTCGGGGATAAACTTCTGCCCTGCATCCTGAGTGAGTAACGAGTGACGCAGGGGGCTGTCCTCTCCAAAAGGAAATGCTGAGAGAGTCCAGTGCTACCTCACCGCTGCGTTGTTGGGGGGCCTGTCTAGTGACCGCCCCAGTGAACGCGTGGGTACCGGGGAGTGGGAGAGGATCCTTGCACTTTTAATTTCTAGTAAATGCTCCCTGTTCTTTCAGGACAGATAAGACAGTCATTTCAGAGAGTCTAAACACTATCTTTTAAGGACAGTCAGCCGACCGCTTTAAAGTCTTGTTTCACGTTAAGTAAAAAATTTTTTTGGATTAAAAAGGTTTTTTAGAGTATAGTTGACATGCAGTGTTTAATGTGTGTTTTAATTATTCTTAGAATTCATCACAAAACTCTTCATAAGGAACAATTTGGCAAATGCATTGTATTTCAGTTTCATCATGGATTTCTGCAACTTAAGAAAATTCGGGGTTCATGCACGTTTATTTTTGTATTTGCATTTCTTTGTATTACTGTATAGCTAAGCGTAGTGTAATAAATTGAACTGGGGAGCACAAGTATTTCAGGGTAATTCCAGTTGCACATTTGCAAGGAATTTTAGAGAGCAGCAGACAGTCCCTTCATCTTTGAGGAGATGCTGAGATTGTGTTTTGCTGACGCTACAAATGGTTACAGCCATTTGTAGCGTCAGAATGTCATTGTTCTACCCACTCCTGGTCAACTGCCCCTTTTCAGTATTACTCTTCTAATAACTTCCTTTAGTGGGAACGTTTTATATTTTTAAATCTTTCGCTATTCACAACCTGATTGAGGTCAGTTGTTAAGAGAAGGGGTTGGGCTGTGTTTAAAAAAGTGTCTTCTGGCTCCAACATTTTATTTCCTAGTAATTTTGCATAGTCTGGTGTCTCTTACCAAGATTAATAATATGAAGAATCACGGTTTTTTAAAAAATACTTCATTTGTACCAACATTTTTTCCCCTCACTTAAAACAATCACATACTTGCAGAAAACTTGCAAGTAAGGTACAAAGAACTTTTTTCTCTGAACCATTTGAGAGGAAGCTGCTGACCTGATGCCCTATCACCCCAGAATGCTTTAGTGTGCATTTTTTAGAAACAAGGATATTCTCCTACATAATCACAATACAATTAGCAAAATCAGGAAATTTGTGCTGATACAGTACTCCATTTAGTTGTCAGACTGTTTCAGGCTTTGTTGATTTTGCCGTTAATCTTTACACTGGCAAAAGGATCCCATTAAGAATTATACGTTGCTTTTACTTGTCATGTCTCTTTAGGCTTCTTCATTCTGGAACAGTTTCTCCATCTTCTCTTGACTTTCATAACCTTGACACTTATGAAGATTACAGGGCAATTATTTTGTAGAATGCCCCTCAATTTGGGATTATCTGTTCTCTTATGATTAGATACATACAGGTTATGTACTTGGGTAGAAATATCACAAAGGTGATGCTCATTGCAGTCTATCAGGTGGTACACAATTTATCCCATTATTGGTGATTTTCACTTTGATTAGTTATAAGCAATGCCTGCCAAGTTTCCTCACTATAACGTTAATATGTAATTGTTAATACATAGTTTTGTGTGGAGTATTTTGAAACTATGTAAATATCTTGTTCCTCATCTAACTTTTAATGTATTCCTGTATTCCTATCTGTATGAATGTTTTTTAGTGGATTATATTCTGTTACTATTTAGTTTGATGTTTAGATTGTTCCTCATTTGGTCAATGAGAGCCCATTCAAGCTGGCTTTTGTATCCTTATGACATGTCCCCATCATTCTTTTACTTTTTGGCACAGATTTATCCTGTTAGTCCTTCAATTGGCTATTTCTCTGGGGAGTCCTGGATCCTTTTAGTGGAGAATGACATTTTAAAGCTACAATCTCAGTGCTAGTATGTTTGTTGCTGTTGGGTTGTTAATGCTCCCAGACCCTCTTAATAGATGAAGCTGGGGAATACTTACTTGTTCAAATCTAACTGTATTTAACCAGACTTTCATATTTGCTACCACCCCCTCTTCTCCTGGATGCCTTTTTTCTCTGCTGATTCTTCATTCTCTCCCTCCCACTCCACTGCTCTCAGGAGCTAACAGCCCATACCAGGATGTCCCAATTCAGGGAAACCTTCAGTCTGCTCTGCCTCTGACTCCTCATGTTAGCATCCCCACTGTTTGTGGATGTATTTCTCACCCCACTTAGGCTCTGATACCCCACATTGGGCTGCTTTCATGTGAAGACATCCTCTTCACTCTGTTCACACTTAGTGCCCCATGCAAGGTTGCCCCTCTGTGTTGACACCCTCCTTCCAGTGCTTGGGCTGAGCACATGTATTCTTCCCACATAGACTCCTTCCTTAGTTCACTTGGGCTCTGACAATCCCCACCCCACCCAGGGCTAACATGACTACTCACCCTCCCACAGGAGGGAAAGGTAAGATTATTTTATTATTTTTATTACTATTTTTTGGTGGAGGCAGAGGGAGAGGGAGAGAGAGAATCCTAAGCAGGCTCATGCCCAGTGCTTGGGTTGGATGCAGGGCTTGATCTCACAATGCTGAGATCACGACCAGAGCTGAAATCAAGAGTTGGACATCTTGGGGCGCCTGGGTGGCTCAGTTGTTAAGCATCTGCCTTCAGCTCAGGTCATGATCTCAGGGTCCTGGGATCGAGCCCCACATTGGGCTCCCTGTTCAGCAGGAAGCCTGCTTTTCCCTCTCCCACTCCCCCTACTTGTGTGCCCTCTCTCGCTGTCTCTCTGTCAAATAAATAAACAAAATCTTAAAAGAAAAAAAAAAGAGTTGGACATCTAACTGACTGAGCCATCAAGGTGACCTATTTTTTATTTTTTTAGTGAACTCTATGCCACATACAAAGCTCCAACTCAACCCTGAGATCCAAGAGTCACTCTACTGACTGAGCCTGCTAGGCACCCCAGGGAAGATTATTTTTTTAAGTAACAAAATCCAGAAGCTTTTATAAATTGTACAATCTGGATAATAAAATGTATGATTTTATTATAATTTTTTTACCTGGGATAATTTTTCTTTAGTCACGTTTATTGAAGTATAATTTACGTGTAATAAATTCACCTTTTTAACTGAATAGTTCAATGAGTTTTGACTGTGTATACATAAATGTAGCCACTACCACAATCAAGGTATAGATACAGAACATTTCTGTTCCTACAAAATGCTCTCTTGGGACACCTGGGTGGCTCGGTCCGTTAAGCCGTTAAGTGTCTGGCTTTGGCTCAGGTCTTATCTCAGGATCTTGGGATAGAGCTGGCTTCAGGCTCTGCACTCAGCAGACTCCGGCTTGTCCCTCTTCTTCTCCCTCTGCCCGTCCCCTCCCCCACCCCTCCCCTGCCAATTGTGCTTTGTCTGTCTCTCTTAAATAAATAAAATCTCTTAAAAAAAAAAGTTCTCTCTGCCCCTGTGAAATCAGTTCCCTCCCTAGCCTCTGGCAATCACTGGTCTGTTTTCTGTCCTTTTGTTTTTGTCTTTTTTAGAATGTCATCTAGGTGGAATTATATAGTTTTCTGTGGCTGGCTTTTTTTCTACTTCGAAAAATATGTTTGAGATTTATCCATCTTGTATGTATTGTCAGTTATTCCTTTTTGTTGCTGAATATAGTACAATTTATTTATCAATTCACCAGTTGGTGGAAATTTGAGTTTCAGTTTTCAGCTATTACGAACAAAGTTATTCTGGACATTTGCATACAGATCTTTGAGTGTTCATATGGTTTCATTTCTCTTGGGTAAATACATGGGAGAAAAATTGCTGGGTCATATGATAAGTGTCTGTTTAACTTGCTGTGAAACTGCCAAACTGTTTTCCAAACTGGCTGTGCCATTTTGCATACTTACTGGCAATGTATAAAGGTTCCAGTTAATCTTCTTATTTTATTTGTTTTTATTAAAATAAAAAAAAACTTTTAGCCATTCTAGTGGATATGTAGTGGTATCTCATATGGTTTCAATTTGCATTTTCCTGGTTGCTAATGATGTTAGTCACCTTTTCATGTACTTACTGCATTTGAATATTTTTTGTAAAGTCTCATCAAATTTTTTTTCCTTTTGATTGTTTAGCTTCTTATTATTAAGGTTTTTTTTTTAATTTCAAATACAGGGGTGCCTGGGTGGCTCTATTAAGCATCCTACTCTTTTTTTAAAAGATTTATTTATTTATTTGAGAGGAAGAGAGAGAGTGCAGGGGGAGGAGCAGAGGGAGAGGGAGAAGCAGACTCCCTGCTGAGTGGGCTTGATCCCATGACCCTGATCATGACCTGAGTGGAAACTAAGAGTTGACCCAGGCGCCCCAAGCATGAGACTCTTGATCTCAGCTCAGGTGTGAGTTCAAGCCCCGTATTGGACTCCACGCTGGGTGTGGAGCCTACTTTAAAAGAAAGGTAGATAGATAGATTGATTGATTTCAGATACAAGTCTTTATCAGGTATTTTGCAAATAACTTCTTTCAGTCTGTGGTTTGCCTTTTCATTTTCTTAACAGTGTCTTTTGAAGAGCAGATGTTTTAATTTGGGATAACTTTTTAGACATTTGAGTACTTTTATATCTTGAATTGTATCCTTTGAGTAGTTCTTTTTATGTAAAGCCCTCTGTAAAAACTTATCGGAAGAAAATCCATTAAATTTGTGTACTTTGAATTGCAAGTGAAGAATAAACCTAGTTGATTATGTAAGTCTTTATTATAAAGCTTTCTTTGGAAGTTAGTATGATTTTATTACCTAAATCTCTTTAAAGCTAATCAGATTATGATAATATGATACTGAAATGTGTGTTTAATACCATGGTATTCCTGGAATTAACCAATGCACTCTATATTTGTTCCTAATGTGTCTTTTCAATTAGTAATAGTTTTCAGTTGAATTTTTTTCATGTATCTATATTAAAATTGGATTGAAAGACAAAAAAAACCTTGTCTTTTTAAAAATTGCTTTTACAAACTGGGAAAAATAATCCATGCTATTTGAATTGTATACAAAGAAGAGTGCTTGGCACATAGTAGATGTTTAATAAAGACGTATTGAATGAACACACAATTGTTGAAAATATAAAAAGCTATAAGGAAGGAGTGTGGTTATAAAAGGATAACAAGAGGGATTTTTATGGTGATAGAACTATTTTGTATCTCGACTAGGTGGTGGATACATGAACCTACATTTGTGAAAAATTGCATGGAAGTAAATACACACACACACAAATGTGAATAAATACAGTAAAACTGGGAGACTCTGAATAAGCAAGTAGATTATATTAATGTCAGTATCTTGGTGTTGATATTGTACTATGATTTTACAAGATGTTACCATTGGGAGAAACTGGTAAAGAGAAATGGGATTTCTGTGTTATGTTTTACAACGATCTCAAAATAAAAAAATTAATTTAAAAAAGCTATAAGAAGGGGTGCCTGGGTAGCTCAGTTGGTTAAGCGACTGCCTTCAGCTCAGGTCATGATCCTGGAGTCCCGGGATCCAGTCCCGCATTGGGCTCCCTGCTCAGCAGGGAGTCTGCTTCTCCCTCTGACCCTCCCCCCTCTCATGCTCTCTCTATCTCTCATTCTCTCTCTCAAATAAATAAATAAAATCTTAAAAAAAAAAAAAGCTATAAGAGGGCGCCTGGGTGGCTCAGTTGGTTGAGCGACTGCCTTTGGCTCAGGTCATGATCCTGGAGTCACGGGATCAAGTCCCACATCAGGCTCTCTGCTCAGCATGGAGTCAGCTTCTCCCTCTGACCCTCTTCCCTCTCGTGCTCTCTATCTCTCATTCTCTCTCTCTCAAATAAATAAATAAAATCTTTAAAAAAAAAAAGCTATAAGATAGGGGCACCTGGCTGGCTCAGTGGGTAGAACATGTGACTCTTAATAGCAGAGTCAAGAGTTCAAGCCCCACATTGGATGTGGAGCCTACTTAAAAAAGTAAAATAAAATAGTCATAAGATAAAGCTATAAGATAAAAAGATACTAGTAGTATTCTAACTTTTTCCTTAATGTTGGTAACACAAGGAAAGGTTATTCTGTAAAATTCCAGGAAAACATCATCTTCAGTGGCTGAATTATTACATCTTATGGGTATATCAATTTAACTTTATCATTTATTATTGGATATTTAATGTGTTTCTAGTTTTGTGTTCTTATACTGTCATGCTGAGGAGAACATACCTTAAAAACCACTGATTTTTATGACAGTTTGATTTTGATAATTTGAAATTAAGGCTTTATTTTCCTGACTTTGCCTATGACTATGCACAGTTTTTAGGAAGTTAGGAAATATTTGTTTCTAAGAGGTGAAGTTATTTAGCCAACTCTCTCTCTCTCTCTTTTTTTAAAGATTTTATTTATTTGAGAGAGAGTAGAGTGAGAGAGCATGAGTGGGAGGGGGGAGGAGGGAGAGGGAGAAGCAGGCTCCCCACTGAGCAGGGAGCCTGATTCAGGGCTCGATGCCATGACCTGAGCTGAAGGCAGGCACTTAACCTACTGAGCCACCCAGGTGCCCCCCTCAACTATCTTTACTTTTCCTTTTTTTTTTTTTTAAGGTTTTTTTGTTTTGTTTTGTTTTTTACTTGTCAGAGAGAGAGAGAGAGAGCACAAGCAGGGGGAGTGGCAGGCAAAGGGAGAAACAGGCTCCCCACTGAGCAGGGAGCCGGATGTGGGACTCAATCCCAGGACCCACCTGAGCCAAAGGCAGATGCTTAATGGACTGAGCCACCCAGGCGTCCCTATCTATATTCTTCCTTTTGTTTTTACTTTGTTCTATGTTTACTGAGATTTGTCCAAGAAAAATTGATAATGACCACAGGGTTAAATCCCTTACATGACTTTACTTTTTAATTTTCTTTACTTTTTTTTACTTAAATATCTTTTTTTTAATTTTTATTATTTTATTTATTTATTTGACAGAGAGAGACACAACGAGAGAGGGAACACAAGCAGGGGGAGTGGGAGAGGGAGAAGCAGGCTTCCTGCCGAGCAGAGAGCCCAATGCGGGACTCGGTCCCAGGACCCTGGGACCATGGCCTGAGCTGAAGGCAGACGCTTAATGACTGAGCCACCCAGGCGCCCTGTTTTTATTTTTTAAAAAGCAGGCTCTGCAGCCAGCGTGGAGCTTGAACTCATGACCCTGAGATCAAGAGTTTTGTGCTCTACTGATTGAACCAGCCAGGCACCCCTCTTTTTGTTTATTTTTACTGTCCATTAATATATTTAGAATTTAATCCATTTATATAGTATTTAACCTGGAGTCAAGTATCTTAATCATTTGAAATTCTTGTATTCTTTCATAACAACCCGCTTAAGTATTTAGAGAAAGATTTGAAATACTTCTTAGGTATTTCATTAGTTTCGTTTGGGCTAGTGCGAGTGAGATAAGCTAAACTTACATGCACAATACCTGAAATATAGTTTGAGACATTTTGAAGATTGATAATTGGTTATTATTGAACCATTGTGATTCATAGTCAGCCTGGGTTCCTTTCCCTTCCCCATTCTATATTAAAGTACAGTGGCTGGGATTTTTTGGTTGCTGTTTGTTACCACCTGTCAAGCACCACTTGGGATTCATTGACTTGACAAGTATTTATTGCTTTTCCAGGCATTGTGCTATGTGCTAAAACAAAAATAAATGAGTAAGTGTAAGATGCTATTCCCTACCTTAGTCATTAATGGGGACAGTCTTGAAATAATGACAAAGAAGATGGATCCACTTTACTGAAAGAGAAAGAAAACTTCTTATGAGAGATGATGTTTAAGCCAAGTTATGTAGGATGAATAAGCACTGCCATGTGGAAAAGAGGGTAAAGGAGATTAAAGGCAGAGAGAAAAACATGTAAATGTGTGACTCTCTTTTGTTCCAGGAATGGAGAGAAATATAGTGTAGATGGGAATTGAAGTGAACTTTGCTGGAGAAAGATTGTGAAAAGTTCTATCAGGCTATGGAATTTGGCCTTGACTCTGTAGACAGCGGGGTCTATTGAAAAATGGGGGTCTTGAAAAGCAAGAAACAACATAGAAATATGACCCAAATGGCAGTGGACTGGAGGGAGAAAGACCAACGTGAGAAAACTCAGCAGGTTTTACAGTGGGAATGGAAAGGAAGGTATGGAGTCTAAAGAAATTTAAATCTCAAATTAGCAAAATTTAGTAATGAAATGGATGTGAGGGATAAAGGAGAAAGAGTAGTTGAGGGTAACAAAGTTTCTAGCCTAGTTAATTGGGTGGGTTCTGTGAATGTAAATAGGGAACTCAGGAGAATAAATTTGGATGCAGGAAAGAAATGCTGAGCTTAGTTTCAGATATGTGGAATTAAAGGTGCTTGCCTAAATCAAGGTAGAGATATCATTTAGGTGTTTAGATATATGGGTCAGGAGATAAGAGAAGTGAAAATTAGAGATTTAATTTGGCAATTACCAATATCCAAGTGATTGTCAGATATAAAGAAAAAAATAGGATTGTTGAAGAAATGTGTGTAGAATGAAAAGAGGAGTGGCCTAAGAATTGAACCCAGAGAAAATTCAATATTTAAGGGTAGATAGAGCAGTAATAGCCAGAAGTGGCCAAGATAATGTGGTATCATGGAAACCTTTGGTGTAGAGAACTTTGAGGAGGAGGAAATAATGAATGTCAAAGGTCTGAAGATGTCATGTATAATGAGGACTAACAATAGTGTCTTAGTCCATTTGGGTTGCTATAACCAATTACCATAAACTGAGTGGCTTAGACGGTTCTGGAGGCTGTGAAGTCCAAGGTCAAGGCCCAGGCTGATTCAGGGTCTTATGAGGGCTGACTTCTTGGCTCATAGATAGCAGTCTTCCCATCATATCCTCACATGGTGGAAGGCACAAGGGAAGTCTCTCGGGACTGTTTTAGAAGGGCACTAATCTCAAGTGACTTGACCTAATCACTTCCAAATATCATCACTTTGGCTCTACTTCCAAATGTTAGCACATTGGGGGTTAGGTCTCAACATATGAATTTTGGGGGGACACAAACAGTCAGTCTATGGCAAATAGGCTCATGGACTTGAAAATAAGGATAGTGACTTTAGAACATTACAGTAGAGTTATGGGGGGGCCAAAGCCAGTTTGATAAGTGTGTATCCTAAATCATATGTTGTATAAGTCTCACAGAGTCCAATTTATTTTCTTTTTAGAAGCTCACTATGACCTGCCTCCCGTGGCTTGTGGGAAGTGGAAAGAGGAGTCAGAGGTGATGTCAAAATTCCAAACATGAAAGTCTGGGTTGTGATACCATGACTTAAATAGGTTGAAAATATTTTTCTTTTGACATTTCTTGTCTTTGTAGGGTTGGCAGATGATAGGGTTTCACTTTATAGCCATCCAAATGGAGACCTCAGAAAAAGGGACAGGTAGGGGCTGGACACAGAGACTTGAGAGTCATTATGATAGAGCTATGACACTGTGAATGCCCTCAGAAAGTTGGTGTAGAGTGGAAGAATAAAGGACCAAGGATTGAGTTTTGGGGACTCTATTGCTAGGAGGATCAAAAATAGAAGGAGCCATAGAAGAAGGGTTGGAAAGTTTGGGAGAGACATCTACTCTTCCTCAGTAGCCATTCTACAGGGTGATGGAACTCCTGATTTTTGGTTGGTCATGTGGACATGCAGAAGAGGGACAATTTTTTTTTTCCCCTCTCTCATTTTCAAGTTTCTAAGAGATATAAATGTGAATAAGTTCTGGCCAGTTTGATGTAAGTGGAAATGAGCTCCGTATCCCAAAGATATTATTATTTTTTTAAAAGATTTTATTTATTTATTTGACAGAGAGAGACACAGCAGGAGAGGGAACACAAGCAGGGGGAGTGGGAGAGGGAGAAGCAGGCTTCCCGTGGAGCAGGGAGCCCGATGTAGGGCTCAATCTGAGGACCCTGGGATCATGACCTGAGCCGAAGGCAGACGCTAAACGACTGAGCCACCCAGGCGCCCCCACCCGCCCAAAATATTCTTAAAGGGTATACCTTCCTAGTTTTTCTCTTTTCTGAGATTGGCCTCCTGATATAAAGACTGGAGCTCCAGTAGGCATCTTGGCCGTGTAGATGAGGGCCCACACCCTAGAAAGAACCTGGGTCCTAATGACTTAAATTGTCATAAGTTGTCATAACTGCTCTCTGAATCTTTTTTTAAAGATTTTATTCATTTATTAGAGAGAGAGCACAAGCAGGGGGAGCGGCAGAAGGAGAGGGAGAAGCAGGCTCCCCAGTGGGAAAGGAGTCTGACATGGAACTCTATCCCAGGACCCTGGGATCATGACCTGAGCTGAAGGCAGACAGACGCTTAACCAACTGAGCCACCCAGGTGTCCTGGACTAGCATTTCTTAAATTTAAAACATTGCTATTGTCAAAACTGAGATCATTAAGTATTACAGGATTTAATGCTCTGCTACTTAATTATTGCTGAACTTGAGTAATGACTTGAAATTATTTATAAAGTAAAAGCTATTCATTTAGAATTCTCATTTCTATAATCTACATTGTGAAGGAAAAGATAACTTACAGTTTCATAATTATTTAACTTTTTATCAATGTCTTCATTTTAGAATTTTTCTTAAAATAGAGGATTATTTTTTAAAGATTTTATTTATTCATTTGAGAGAGAGAGAGAGAGAGAAAGAGCACAAGCAGGGGAGAGTCAGAGGGAGAGGGAAAAGCAGACTCCCTGCTGAGCTGGGAGCCTGACATGGGGCTTGATCCCGGGACCTTGAGATCATGACCTGAGCCAAAGGCACATGCTTAACCATCTGAGCCACCCAGGTGCCCCTAGAATTTTTTTTTTTAAAAGATTTTATTCATTTATTTGACAGAGACAGAGACAGTGAGAGAGGGAACACAAGCAGGGGGAGTGGAAGAGGAAGCCTGATGTGGGGCTCGATCCTAGGACCCTGGGATCATGACCTGAGCTGAAGGTCAGATACTTAACGACTGAGCCACCCAGGCATCCCCCCCCACAAGTTTTTTTAAGTTATATCTGTTTCATTATTTACTGAAAAGAATGAATGAAAAAGTGATTTTTCCCTATGGAAATATTTCATACAACTACTGCCTAAGTTTAGATGAATTTCAAACAGGCTAGATTTAAAAAAAAAAGTTACGTATGGTTTTACAGATAATCAATTATTCTGGAATATAGGAACAAAAAGATTAAGAAAAGAAAAACTTGTATTTTAAGGGAGACTCAACACTCTTATAAGAAATATCAGAGAAATAAACTTCACTTTTTAAAATGTTTGATAGCTGCAGTTTAGCTCTCCAGCACTATGAGTTTCCTAAGGCTGCTATAACACATCTTGCAAATTTGGAGGCTTAAAACAACACTTATTCTTTCACAGTTTTGGAGACTGTAAATCTGAAATCATGGTGCTGGGAGGGCAGTGCTCCCTCTGAAGATTCTAGGGAAGGATCCTTCATTGCTTCTTCCAGTTTCTGGTGGCTCTAGGCTTCCTTGATTTGTGACAGTGTCACTCTGCTCTCTGTCTCATCTTTACATGGCCTTCTTTTTTGCCTCTGTGTCTAAATCTCCTTTTCCTTTCTCTTATTAAGACAGTAATCAGTGGCACTTGGGTGGCTCAGTTGGTTGAATATCCAACTCTTAGTTTCTGCTCAGGTCATGATTTCAGGGTTGTGGGATCGAGCCTCTTGTCGGGCTCCACACTCTGTGGAGTCTGCTTGAGATTATTTCTCCCTCTGCCCCTCCCCCTGCTTGTGCTCTCTCTCGCTCGCTCTCTCTCAGATAAATAAATAAAATCTTAAAAAAGATAGTAATCATTGGATTTAGGGTACACCCTAAATCCAGCATGATTTCATCTTGAGATCCTTAACTAATTACATCAACAAAGACCCTATTTCCAAATAAGGTCACATTCTGCGGTTCCAGGGGGAATTTTGGGGGGGACACTATTCAACCTACTGTATACATGATGGTTCATGAAGTTTTTATAATGCTTGCTGTTTGTAAGTATTTGGAAATGTATCTGGATAGAGCAGTGCTAAATATAAGACAATTAAAAGTAATTTTGTAATATATGCTTTTAGAAATATATTTAAAAAAACATTCTCACAACATTACAAATTAAAACAACATTCAATCTAAATATTTGGGTGAATAATATGCTAAAGAAAAGTCAGAATTCTTTGGAATATGAATATATATATTATATATACATTCTATATATATATATTTAAATATTTTTTATTTATTTTTGACAGAGATTGAGTGTACAAGCAGGGGAAGCAGCAGGCAGAGGGAGAGGGAGAAGCAGGCTTCCCGCTCAGCACAGAGCCCAATGTGGGTCTCGATCCCAGGACCCTGAGATCATGACCTGAGCCAAAGGCAGATGCCCAGCCTTCTGAGCCACCCAGGCGCCCCCATATTCTATATATATTGCCCACAGTTTTTAGAAAGGTTTAGATCTATGTATGTTCTTTGTTCTAAGTTGTACTTGTGCTGGGTTGCCTGGCTGGCTTAGTCAGTGGTGGGCATGGAGCCTACTTTAAAATAAACAAATTTTACTGCTTGTTCTCTCCATATTATTGTGTTGGTAAAGTCAATCAGTATTTTCTTTAGATGTGTCACACAGCTTACATTTGTTACTTTAGGCATTTCCTTTATAAGCAGGCTATCAAGTTGGATCTTCGGTTCATTTATTAAAAAATATTGAGCATTTTCACATCCATTATCTCATGGACTCTTCACAGTAACACAGTGAGTTACCCTGGGGTCCATCAAAGTTAAATAATTTACTCACTTTCATAATGATTTTTAAATTGAATTAAATGGGATTAAGTGGGACTTGAAATTGGTTTTCTGACTATTTATTTTTAAAGATTTTATTTATTTATTTGACAGAGAGAGAGAGAGAGACAGCGAGAGAAGGAGCACAAGCAGGGGGAGTGGGAGAGGGAGAAGCAGGCTTCCTGCTGAGCAGGGAGCCCGATGCAGGGCTCCATCCGAGGACCCTGGGATCATGACCTGAGCTGAAGGCAGACGCTTAATGACTGAGCCACCCAGGCGCCCCAGTTTTCTGACTTTGAATAAAAATTTTTCTTTATAAATATATTATTGTAGGTTCTGGGGAGTGAAGAAGAGTGAGGGAGAGGAGTAGGGAGGGATTTTCAGGTTGGGGACAGTAGTAGTGGCAAATGCACTGAAGTGATAAACAATGAGTAGATTGTCAGTTTGGCTGAAATACTGGGACTGGAAGAGGAGAACTGAAAAGTAGTAATATTGGGACCTAAATAGGAGAACTGTTAAGTATTAAATGAAAATTATATTAGAGCCGTTAAGACTTTTTTTTTCCTCAGCTGTTTTCATAGATCAATCACTTTTCCTTGCATTTTTTTCTTGTCCTTTTGCATTTTATCTCTGGAGCTGAAATAGTTGATACTTTGGAAAACAAAATTTAAAAACCTGTTACATAGAATGTTTTAAAGTATTTCTATAGGAGAACTTGGGAAAAGTGCTTGTTGTCATAGGAAGCAGGTTAATTGCCTTTGATTTTAGACTCGTGGTCAGGTCTCCTTTATAATCTATGTATCTTGTTTTACTCATCTTGACTTTTCCTACTTAGAGACCTAGTTTCTGACTGATCTTTTTCTGCTTGGCTCTTGAATTCTTTTGTCCAGATGATTAGAAACTCTGCTCATCTATTTTCCTACTCAGTTTTTGATTCATACTGTCATGGTTCTAATACATCAGCACCTTCATGCTTTTACTCACCTGTCTATTGCTAAATTGTTTTATATTTGATTTACTGCAGTAATACATACTTGTTATAAACATTTTAAACATTACAGAGGGTGCTGAATCTTGACTGTAGTGCCTATCTCTTCAGACTTGTCACAGTTAATTTTATTCTAGGTACTTGTACAGAAATTTTCTAGTTCTTTTTTATTTACTGTTTTTTTATTGAAGTATAACATACAGTGTCATATTAGTTTCAGGTGTACAATATAATGATTCAACAATTCTCTACATTAGTGCTTATCATGATAAGTGTACTCTTTTTTTTTTTTTTAAGATTTTATTTGTTCATTTGACAGAGAGAGACACAGCGAGAGAGGGAACACAAGCAGGGGGAGTGGGAGAGGGAGAAGCAGGCTCCCTGCAGAGCAGGGAGCCGGATGCAAGGCCCAATCCCAGGATCCCAGGATCATGACCCCAGCTGAAGGCAGACGCTTAATGACTGAGCCACCCTGGCACCACATGATAAGTGTACTTTTAATCCTCCTGGTCAGCAATCCCTGCCCCCACCAAGTGGCAACCACCACTTTGTTCTCTACATTTAAAAGTCTGTTTTATTGTTTGTTTCTTTTTTCTTTGTTCATTTGTTTTGTTTCTTAAATTCTCCATCAGTGAAATCATATGGTATTCATCTTTCTCTTACTGACTTATTCCCCTTAGCATTATACCCTCTAGGTCCATCCGTGTTGTTGCAAATGGCAGGATCTCATCCCTTTTTTTATGGCTGAGTAATATTCCATTATATATGCCTATATATTTCTTGTAATAAAATAAAACCCCAGTCTTCCAAGGTTGGCAATGGAAGGAAAGCCACCACATGGTTGTTTTTCTAGTGTTCTTATGGAATGTCACTTTTTTCTTAACATTCTGGCCCTCTCCACCGAGTCATTTCTTTTTTATTTCCTCAGCCAGGCACCCCTAAAATGAGTTTTCTAAAAGCTGAAACCAAAACAAGGGTAATGAAGCCAGGGAGTAACTTTCAAGTCAGTCGTCTGGTTTGCAAGGTGTAGTTTAGAACTGTTTGGTCTGTGTTCTCCAAAAGAGATACTGTCCTAGCTAGTTTCTGGCCTGCCATCAGATGATAGAGGTGGTTTTTCCTTTTAACATGTTTCCTTAAGTCTAGGTCTTAGATGGGGGTCAAACAAGTCCATTCCTGTCAGATCTGTTTAAGGTACACTTTCCTGGTTCTAGTTACCTGTCCAAGGATCTGTCTCTTCTGGATGATTATGTCAAGACTGTGCTTCAGGAGACGTTTCCTTAACCACAGGCCTTAAACTACAGCACCAGCTGGTCTGCTCTATTAGAATTCAGCATAGGAAAAAGAGAATATACCATATACAGAAGTGTGGGAAGAGGGCATCTTTGTATTTGTACCTGTTTTCCACCCATGTTCTCAGCATTGACAAAACTTTGATGTTATCTAGAAACATGGTCATAATATTCACATACAACTCAAAGTGCAACTAAACAAGTATCATATTTTCTGTTACATTTAAAAGAAAAATAAGTTCTGTAGAACTGTGTTCATATTTGTTTTTAATTAATGCTTTGTAATCTTTCCTGTTTGATTTTAATCTGAACAAATAATGATACCATTTTTATTACTCAGTAAGCATGAATATTAATTGAAGCAGTTTTTAAAAAACAATAGTTCAAGTCCCCAAACATCTAAATCCTGGACTGACTTAATTTGTACAGTTAAACTGAAATAATGTTTTCTAAAAGCTCTATCACTTTTTTTTTTTGACAAATTACCCACAACTGGATCTGACTTAGGCCTGACAGAGAGTGTCTCTGCCTTCCTGATTTATTTTCAGCCCTTGAGGTTATCATTGTATCTTAGTGCAGTGGCCCCAGGAAGGTGACATATTCTTGGTAGTTCACCACTTGGTCCTTGTTCTGGTCCAGGTCCTCCATCACCTTTTCAGTGTCTGCATTCTGCATCTTAGGGCCGGTGGTTATCCAGTTCCTGGATCAGCTCCTTCAGCTCCTTCTCTGTTTTTGTTTTTGTTTTTTTTTTTTGTAAGTAGGCTCCACGCCCACCATGGAGCCTGATGCTGGGCTTGAACTCACAACTCAGCTCAAGAGTCTGACGCTTAACCAGCTGAGCCACCCCGGTGCCTCTCTGTTTTTTAAACTTAACTGCATATTACTGGCAACTTTCCATATTCTAAATATATATTATATGATAGCATTAACTTTTATTAGCTAGAAAGTGTTTTTATTATTTTAAACGTAATTTGATGTACATATAATCATTTTACCAATTAATCTCTTATAAGACATTTTGGTTATTTCTAAATTTTTGCTGTTAAAAATAGTGCTGTGATGAATCCTCCTGCCTAATCTTTGCATTCGTCTTTAATTTCTTGGGATAAGTAGAAAAGAGAGAGGCCAGTAAAGTTTAGTAGTTAAAAGCATGGGATTGAGGGGTGCCTAGGTGGCTCAGTTAAGTGTCTGCCTTCGGCTCAGGTCATGATCCCGGAATCCTGGAATCAAGCCCCGCATCGGGCTCCCTGCCTAGCGAGGAGCCTGCCTTTCCCTTTCCCGAGCTCCCCCTGCTTGTGCCCTCTCTCTCTCAAATAAATAAATAAATAAAATCTTAAAAAAAAATCCCAAAGCTGTAATCATCAACACAGTATGGTACTGGCACAACAACAGACACATAGATCAATGGAACAGAACAGAGAACCCAGAAATGGACCCTCAGCTCTATGGTCAACAAATCTTCGACAAAGCAGGAAAGAATATCCAATGGAAAAAAGACAGTCTCTTCAACAAATGGTGTGGGAAAATTGGACAGCCACATGCAGAAGAATGAAACTGGACCATTCCCTTACACCATACACAAACATAGACTCAAAATGGATGAAAGACCTGAATGGGAGACAGGAATCCTTCAAAATCCTAGAGAACACAGACAGCAACCTCTGTGACCTCGGCTGCAGCAACTTCTTGCTAGACACATCTCCAAAGGCAAGGGAAACAAAGGCAAAAATGAACTATTGGGACTTCATCAAGATAAAAAACTTCTGCACAGCAAAGGAAACAGTCAACAAAACCGAAAGACAACCAACAGAATGGGAGAAGATATTTGCAAAAGACATATGAGATGTCAGGCTGGTATCCAAAATCTATAAAGAACTTATCAAACTCAACACCCAAAGAACAAATAAATAATCCAATTAAGAAATGGGTGGAAGACATGAGCAGACACTTCTCCAAAGAAGACATAACAGATGGCCCACAGACACATGAAAAAATTGTGGATGCACTGGAATTGTGATGCACCAGTTTTGGTTTTTTTTTTTCAACATTCCTTTGGCTATTTGGCGTCTTTTCTGGTTCCATACAAATTTTAGGATTATTTGTTCCAGCTGTGAAAAAAGTTGATGGTATTTTGATAGGGATTGCATTGAATGAGTAGGTTGCTCTAGGTAGCATAGACATTTTAACAATATTTGTTCTTCCAATCCATGAACATGGAACGTTTTTCTATTTCTTTGTGTCTTCCTCAGTTTCTCTCAGGAGTGTTCTGTAGTTTTCTGAGTACAGATCCTTTGCCTCTTTGGTTAGGTTTATTCCTAGGTATCTTATGGTTTTGGAGAAACAGAACAGATGAAATAGGGGAAGGAAGGGAAAAATAAAATAAAATGAAATCAGAGAGGGAGACAAACCATAAGAGACTCTTAACTATAGGAAACAAACTGAGGGTTGCTGGAGGGGAGAGGGGTGGGGGGAGGGGTAACTGAGACTGGTATTAAGGAGGGCACTTGATGTAATGAGCACTGGGTGGTATATGCAACTGATGAATCATTAAACTCTACCTCTGAAACTAATAACACATTATGTTAATTAATTGATTTTAAATAAAATAAAAAATAATAAAAATTGTCTGGAACACAATAATAGTGTAAGTTTTAATTTCTAGAAGTAGAATTACTGGATCAAAGGATATGTTTATTTATATGGACATATGTTAATTTTTTGTCCAACATCCTTTCCTTTGGGAAGCATGTCTTCTCTTTCTTGTAGTCCCAGGGAAAATGCTATTCCTAGTTACTCCCACCCCCTATCTTAAACTGGGCTAATTAGAGCCATCTCTGGATCTTTTCTTTTGGAAGGAACAAGACACTCTACAAGGAAGACTAAGGTAGGAGACTGTGACTTAGTTGGGGCTGCCAATGTGTATTTTCCCTACTGTGTTTAGAAAGTCTGGCTGAATATTGAACAGAGTCAAAGATAGCCAAAACATGAGAGAGAGACACAGCTTTGGAAACATTACTTAAACTTCTGGTTCCAGCCATTCTTGAAAGCCAAAAGAACATTAAAAAATAAAAGTTTTGAGGTATATTGCTCAATTCTCTTCCAGAAAGATTGTGTTAATTCATACTCCCATTTCCTTCAGGGGGATTTTAATTAGAAAAAAATCAAGATTTATGGTTTAAATAGCAACAGCGTAAACTGAATAGCTTCATGAAGGTGAGAATGCTAAGGAACTGGAGCAGAGATGTTATACCTAATTCAAATTATGTCTCTGAAACGTTACAGACTGCTACTTGTCTTTGGACTTTGTATTGTCCTAAACATATTTAAAACTGGTAATTTGAGTTCTGAAAATTACAAGCTCTTCCCTTTTGTATTTGTCTGATTTATCTAGACTGAGAGTTCCCTGATGGCATGGTCCAAATAAATCCCAGTATTCTATGAACAGACAAATCTTTGAATCTGGAAAAAAATGCTTTCAGCAGAGATACTTATATTATTTTAGCAGACTATTTTACCTAATGGGAGGTGGATAATTATTTAGTCAGTATTTATGAAGTAGACAGATTTGTAGAACTTTCTTTTTAGTGATTTCCCTAATTTAAGACTGAATTAGGAGAAAGAATTTGTATCTTCTCATTTTCCATCAGTGAGACCATTCTGTAGATTACTTCTTTCCCTTGATCTGTTGTTTGTAGCTCTTTGTATATTTTATTAATTTACAAGATCAGCACCATGATTTGAAGAAAACAGTTAACTTGTTTGGGAACTTGACATGCTTTATTTTCTCCTTCAAGCCAATATCCTATCATTACACTTTATTTAAAATACAGACTTAAGTGCTCGCTTCGGCAGCACATATACTAAAATATAGACTTAAAAACTTGAAATTGAAGATTCTTGTTTAAAGAGAATAACTAGTTTTGGGACAAGTTTTTAAGTGAAAAAAGTGTTTATACTTAATGACATCTGCTTGTAGGTAAAAATACGTGCTTTGTTTTTTCCAGCTTAAGCTAAGTCTAGTTACATTTAGAGAAAGAAATTAAGTATCAGAGCAAGCTTGGAAAATAATAGTATGAAAATTAATTTGCAATGGAAAGTAGCAGTTGGGACTAGAATGAATTTTACAAATGCTTTGTATAATTGTCCCACGCGGTTGTATGGAATTTGAAAAGAATGTTACTTGTTTTTCTTTTGAGACAGATGTTTTACCAAATAATTTTAGCCTGAGTAAATGAAGATCCACACAGGACTAGATTAATAAAACTCATTTTTTTAAAGGAGAAAAGAATTGAGAGGGAACAACAGTAAAGATTGATTTAGATTGGTGAAAAACTGAAGGCTTTTAAAAACACAAGTTAACTGTATTACGTTTCTGTGTTCCCAAAATTTTCTTTCACTGCTATCATTCAGATTGTATGTTTGAGAAATGTGGTTGTAGAAGCATGAAGGATATTTGAAAATACTATAGTATTTGATAAAGTTACCACAGTATGTTTCAGGAGATTGTATGATAACATTCTCTGGTCTTTTTTGTTTGAAAGATGGAATGCATAGTTTCCATTAATATGGTTGCCATTTATCAAATACCATATGCCAAAAATTAATTTGTCTCAACAAATACATCAGGTAGGAAAAGTTACTGAGACTTGGAGACATTAAGTAATTTGCTTAGGGTTATATAGCTGGAACTGGTGGCATCAGTCTCTGAATCCTGTTTTTTTTTTTTTTTTTTTTAAGTCCAAGGCTCATGTTCTTACACTGTGCACAATCCTCTGTTGAAACTGGGGAATCCTCAGGTAAATATACTGTTTAGTTATTTGTTTATTCGAGAAATGTTTATTGGCTAGTATGTGCCAGGTATCTTGCTACAACAAAAAACAAGCCAGATACTGAAGGTTCTCTTTTACAGGTTGTTGTTGTTCTTTTTTTTTTTTTAAAGATTATTTATTTGAGACAGAGAGAGAGACAGAGAGAACAATAGAGCATAGAGGGAGAGGGAGAGGGAGAAGCAGACTCCCCACTGAGCAGGGAGCCCTATGCAGGACTCAGTCACAGGACTTGATTGCAGGACTCTGGGATCATTACCTGAGCCGAAGGCAGATGCTTAACCCACTGAGCCACCCAGGCACCCCTCTTTTACAGGTTCTATTAATAGGAATAGAGCATTTAGAAAAAAACTAGACTCTTCTCCTTCAGAGAAAGATTAGCAGCCTTTCATAAGTGAAGTGCCAAATGGCTTCCTTTAAGCCATTCTGTCAAGTGTCTATTGAGTGATTGGTTGGGTTGGGGGGTGGTTATTGGCTTTGTTCTTTAGGAATTTTTAATTTTGTTATGCTTGATCATTCTCACTAGTAGAGAAATGGAAAATTCATTTAAAAGGCTCACATCCGCGGTGCCTGGGTGGCTCAGTCAGTTAAGTGTCTGCCTTTAGCTCAGCTGATGATCCGAGGGTCCTGGGATCGAGCCCCACGTTGGGTTCCCTGCTCAGCGGGGAGTGTACTTCTCCCTCTGCCCCTCCATCTGCTCCTTCTCTCTCTCTCTCTCACTGTCTCAAATAAATAAATCTTCAAAAAAAAAATAAAAGGCTCACATCTTTATCAGTATGAATGAAACCTACTAAATTTGTAATCATCAGGCTGTTTTGGACAGCCTCAAGGCATCATGAGGATACTAGCAAGGGTATGTAGGTGGGGACTAGGAGGTGGAACTGCCTACAGGGAAAAAAAAATCCACCTAAATGTCTTACAGGAATTGGAAATTCAGCATTGTCTAGTAAACATCCCAAACCTTTTCACCTTGGTCATTCACGCAGATCAGAAACTTGCCACACTTCTCCTTTTTTCCCCTCATTTTCACTTGAAAGTGTTTTATTTTTCTTCTTAAATTTTTCTCACATTCCTCTTTTTCTTTCTGTTCCTACAGTCACTGCCATAGTTCATTCAGGTCCTTTTCCATTACTATAAAGAGCTCTCTGTTCGGATAGAGGTTTCGCTTCCTGTAGTAGAGACCTAACATAAATGTTTTCAACAATATAGAAGTTTATTTCTCTTTCACGTAAAGGTCTGGGTCTAGACAGTTTTGGGTTTATATAGGCTGCTTCCAGCTTTATACTTAATATTTTAACCCTATCACATCTTTGTGCCATGTAAGAGGATAGGCAAAGTGGGGAAGAGGGATGACTCCTTCCCTTTAGGCCCACAACACCTTCTTTGGTTGAAAGTTAGCTGAAGGGATACTGAGAGATGTGATCCATATCCCTACTTAAAACTGGGCCTTCTATCACACCACCACCACCACCACCACCATCATCATTGTAGCTGTTAGGAAACAGCTAGCGATCTGCTGTAGGAACCTCCTTATCCCTCTCTTTTTGGTTAAATTCTTCTCTGGCTAGTTTGATACTGCTAACAGAGTAATTGTGTGTGTGTGTGTGTGTGTGTGTGTGTGTGTGTGCGCAAAAAAGGTGCTTTTATTATAGCACAGGGGACAGGACCCGTGGGCAAAAATTGCTGCACTGTGATTGTGAGGAGAGACTGATTATATACTTTTAAGTTGTTTATTGGGGGTGGAGTAGAGATAAAGGAAGTTTCTAAAGGGATTTTCTTTTTCTTTCTTTTTTTTTTAAATTATTTATTTATTTGACAGAGAGAGACAGAGTGAGAGAAGGAGCACAAGCAGGGGGAGTGGGAGAGGGAGAAGCAGGTTTCCTGCTGAGCAGGGAGCCTGATGTGGGGCTTGATCCCAGGACCCTGGGAACATGACCTGAGCCGAAGGCATACACTTAACGACTGAGCCACCCAGGCGCCCCTCTAAAGGGATTTTCATATGTTAAAGAAGACTTACAGATCCTGGAGTTATACCCAGAGTAATTTTTTTCCTTCAATAAAATGGTCATGTCACTCTGTTTAATCTTTCAGTCGTTTGGCTTCAAATTCATACCCAGGATGCCTCACGATATTTTTTTTTTTAAAGATTTTATTTTATTTATTTGAGACAGAGCACAAGAGGGGATAGGGTGCCCCCCCCCCCCTTAACAGGCACTTTCCGTAAAAAGAGAACTTTTAGTATAAATAGATCAGGTCTTTATTATAACCACTAAATCATTTATTCTCAGCTTTTTTCCTGATAAGCTAAGTTTAATTTTCCTGAAATACTTTGATTATTAGGATTAGAGATGAGGGAGACTGAGTCACTATATAAGTTATTGATGGGAGTAGGGGGGATGATCATGGCTGCTGGCCATTCCTTCCTCATTTTGAGTACTCTGGAGCCATGAAGAGGGGAGTGTGGCAGTAGAGCCATAGTGGAATCTAACTATGTTAAGTGTTAAGATTGCCAAGCTGTCTGCTATTTCCAGATGTCCCTTAGTAGGCTTTATCTAAGATGGAAACACAGTCATATAAGCATCTTGAATTATCTAATAGTTGTTATATTTTTAATATTAACCTCAAAAATCATGAATTTTTTGGTAGTTATCAGATCGTTGTTTTAAGACTTAAGTCTTACAGTCGTGTTTAAGAAAAGGTAACTTTTCTCAAGTAGTCCTTGAGTTATATTATTTTGAATGTTAAATACTTTTTTGCTTTTTAGGGATAATGGACTGTTCAGGTATTCCCTCACTTTTCCCATCAGGACTTTTGAATATGTTGAATGTGTTCCAGAGATTTTGATTTCAGCCAGGATGAATTTTCTGTTTGATACATCATATTCTTGTTTTTAATATGGTCAGTGTAGTTTAACAAAGTGAAAGCTAAACATAATATCTCAATAGGTGCAAAAAAAAAAAAAAGCATTTGACAAACCTCAACATCCACGTATGATAAAAACTCTCAACAAAGTGGGTATAGAGAAAATGTACTTCAATATACTAAATGCCATATATGACAAACCCAGAGCTAAGATCATGCTCAGTGGTGAAAAACTGAAAGCTTTGGGCACCTCTCCGGCTCAGTTGATAGAGCATGTGACTCTTGATCTTGGGGCTGTGAGTTCAAGCCCCATGTTGGGAGTAGAGCTTACATTAAAAAACAAAAACAAAGCTGAAAGCTTTTCCTCTAAGATCAGGAACAAGACAAGGATGCCACTTTTATTCAGCATAGTATTGGAAGCTCTAGCCATAGTAATAAGGCAAGAAAAATAAATAAAAGGCATTGAAATTGGAAAGTAAGGAGTAAAACTTTCGATATTTGTAGATGGCATGATACTATTCATAGAAAATCCTAAAGTCTCAGGCACCTGGGTGGCTCAGTCATTAAGCATCTGCCTTCGGCTCAGGTCATGATCCCAGAGTCCTGGGATCGAGCCTTGCATTGGGCTCCCTGCTTGGCGGGAAGCTTGCTTCCTCTCCCGCTCCCCCTGCTTGTGTTCCCTCTCTCTCTGTCAAATAAATAAATAAAATCTTAAAAAAAAAAAAAGAAAATCCTAACGTCTCCACCAAAATCTATTAGAACTAATAAATGAGTTTAGTAAAGTTGCAGGATACAAAATCAATATACAGAAGTTTATTGCATTTTATACACTAATAATGAAATATCGGAAAGAAAAAATAAGAAAGCAGTCCCATTTACAATTGCATCAAAAAGAATAAAATACCTAGGAATAAATTTAACCAAGGAGGTAAAACACTTGTACACTGAAAACTGTAAGACACTGATAAAAGAAAACAAAGAAGACACAAATAAATGGAAAGATATTTTGTATTCATGGATTGAAAGAGTTAACATTGTTAAAACTATCCATACTACCCAAAGCAATCTATAGATTCAATGGCAATTTTTTGAAAGATTTTATTTATTTATTTGACAAAGAGAGCATAAGCAGGGGGAGCAGCAGACAGAGGGAGAGGGAGAAGCAGGCCCCCCACGGAGTGGGGAGCCTGATGCAGGGCTCAATCCCAGGACCCCAGGATGATGACCTGAGCCGAAGGCAGATGCTTAACTGACTGAGCCACTCTGGCGCCCCTCAATGCAATTTTTATCAATATTTCAGTGGCATTTTTCACAAAACTAGAACAAATAATTCTAACATTTGTATGGAACCCTAAAAGATCGCAAATAGCCAACATGGTCTTGAGAAAGAAGAACAACACCAGAGGTATCACACTCCTTGATTTCAAACTCTACTACAAAGCTATAATAATCAAACAGTATCATATTGGCATTATAAATAGAGACACAGATCAATGGAACAGAACTGAGAGCCCAGAAATAAACTCACACATATACGGACAATTAATTTATAAGGGAGCTAAGAACTTACAATGGAGGAAGGACAGTCTCTTCAATATATTGTGTTGGAAAACTAATCAGCCAAATGCAAAAGAATGAAGCTAGACCACTATGTAGCACCATACACAAAAATTAACTCAGAATGGACTCACAACTTGAATGTAAGACCTGAAATCATAAAGTTCCTAGAAGAAAACATAGGTGGCAAACTCCTTGACATAAGTTTTAGCAATGTGTTTGTGGATCTGATGCCAAAGGCAAGGGCAACAAAAACAAAAATAATCAAATGGGACTACATCAAACCAAAAAGCTTCTGAATAGTGAAGGAAACAATCAAAATGAGAGGGCATCCCAATGAATGGGAGAAGATACTTGCAAATCATATATTTGAGAAGAATTTAGTATCCAAAATATATAAAGAACTCATACAACTTGGGGCACCTGGCTGGCTCAGTCAGTGGAGCATGTGACTCTTGATCTCAGAGTCCATGAATTCAAGCCCCATGTTGGGTGTAGAGATTATTTAAAAAAAAAAAAAAAAAGTAAAATGACTCATACAGCTCAACAATAAAAAAAAAAATTAAAAAATGGGTAGAGGATCTGAATAGATCTATTTCCAAAGAAGACATATAGATGGCCAATAGGCACATGAAAAGATGCCTCTTATTAGGAGAATGCAAATCAAAACCACAGTGAGCTATCACCTCATACCTGTTAGAATGACTATCATCGAAAAGATAAGAAATAAGTGAGAGGATGTGGAAAAAAGGGAAACTTTGTACACTGTTGGTGGGAAACAGTATGGAAATTCCTCAAAAAATAAGAATAGTTCTACCATATGATTCAGCTATTACACTTCTGGATATTTAACTAAGGAATATGAAAACACTAACTCAGAAAGATAAAGGCACCGTGTGTTCATTGCAGCATTATCTACAACAGCCAAGATGTGGAAACAACCTAAGTGTCTATCAGTGGATGAATGGATAAAGAAAATGTGGTGTATATAGAATGGAATATTATTCAGCCATAAAAGAAATCTTGCCATCATGACAACATGGATGGACCTAAGTGAAATACGATAAAGACAAATACCATATGATTTCATTAATATGTAGAATCTTAGAAAACAGAATAAACAAAGCAATACAGAAACTCAAATACAGAGAACAGATTGATGGTTACTAGCGGGGAAGGGAGTTGGGAGGTGGGCAAAATAGGTGAAGGGGCCAATCATATGGTCGTGGTTGGTAATTAGATTTTTGGTGGTGATCACTTTGTAGTATATATAGATGTAAAATTGTAGTAAACTTAAGGTGCCTGGATGGCTCAGTTGGTTAGGCATCCAACTCTTGATTTCTGCTTGGGTCGTAAACTCACGGTCATGAGATTGAGCCCTGTGTTGGGCATGGAGCCTGCTTGGGATTCCCTCTTTCTCCCTCTCCTTCTACCCTGCCCCTCCTTCCTTCCCTCTCTCTCTCTTCCTCCCTTCCTCTCCCTTTTTCTCTCTCTTTCTCTTTTCTCTTCCCTTTCCTTTCTTTCCTCCCTCCCTCTCCTTCCTTTCCTTCCTTCCTTCCTTCCTTCCTTCCTTCCTTCCTTCCTTCCTTCCTTCCTTCCTTCCTTCCTTCCTTCCTTCCTTCTTTCGTCAGAGAGAGAGAGCACAAGCAGGGGGAATGGCAGGCAGAGGGACAAGCAGGCTCCCCGCTGAGCAAGGAGCCTGATGTGGGACTTGATCCCAGGTCTCCAGGATCATGAACCGAGCTGAAGGCAGACACTTAATCAACTGAGCCACCTCCCCTCCCTCTCTTAAAAAAATTTTTTTTTATTTTGTACACCTGAAACCTATATAATGTTATAATGTTACTTCAATTAAAAAAAAAAAGAAAAACTTTTATGAGAACATGCAATGTCTTTGGCCTAGCTAATTTCTAGAGATAAGTTAATTTTTAAATTGCATATTTGAGAAAACCTGAATTCTACAGAAATTAAATGAATGAATAAAATGAAAATTATTTGTTATTTATATAGAACGTGTAACTTGATAAACACACAGAGACAGAGATATGTATGCTAAAATTTTCACACATGCCTGCATGTGTGTATATGTACCTTAATAAAGTATGAATCTGTGAGATATATATAAGCAAAGTTCATAGTTTACTCCATTAGAAGTTATTGCATTTCTTTTAGTAATAGTAGTTGACATTTTAGTAGTTTGAATTAATCAAAGTTCCCATTAATGTTTTAAGAGTATAAGAATCATTCTTTTATTCATTCATACATGGCAGTGAGGGTAGCCCCTCTAAATAGAAGTAAATAACAGTTTCTTCCAGAGTTATGAGATGATAGTTCAGATAAATTAAAAAAAAAAACTTGAGTATTTATTTGCTTTATCTGATACTTCTAGCTTCATTTCTTTTGGGGATAAAAATGTGGAGGGGCACCTTGGTGGCTTAGTTAAGCATCTGACTCTTGATTTTGGCTCAGGTTATGATCTCAAGGTTGTGAGATTGAGCCCCATGTCGGGCTCTGTGCTGGGCATGGAGCCTGCTTAAGATTCTTTCTCTTCCAAGGGGAACCCTCTTACACTGTTGGTGGGAATGCAAGCTGGTGCAGCCACTCTGGAAAACAGTATGGAGGTTCCTCAAAAAGCTGTAAAAAAAAAAAAAAAAATTGAAAATAGAACTACCTTATGACCCAGCAATTGCACTACTGGGTATTTACCCCAAAGATAGAAATGTAGTGATCTGAAGGGGCACCTGCACCCCAGTGTTTATAGCAGCAATGTCCACAATAGCCAAACTATGGAAAGAGCCCAGATGTCTATTGACAGATGAATGGATAAAGAAGATGTGGTGTATATATACAATGGAGTATTACGCAGCCATCAAAACTGAAATCTTGCCATTTGCAATGATGTGGTTGGAGCTAGAGGGTATTATGCTAAGCAAAATAAGTCAATCAGAGAAAGACAATTATCATATGATTTCACTGATATGTGGAATTTAGGGAATAAGGCAGAGGATCATAGGGGAAGAGAGGAAAAACTGAAGCAAGACAAAACCAGAGGGAGACAAACCATAAGAGACTCTTAATCTTAGGAAACAAACTGAGGGTTGCTGGAAGGGAGAGGGGTGAAGGGATGGGGTGGTTGGGTGATGGACATGGGGAAGGGTGAGTGCTAGGTATTTTGTAAGACTGATGAAGCATAGACCTGTACCCCTGAAACAAATAATACATTATATGTTAATTAAAAAAAATAAATAAAATGTTACTGTTCAATGTTACAAAAAATGATTCTCTCCCTCTCCCTCTGCCCCTCTCCTCCCCTACCTCCCCTCCTTTCTATAATTAAAATTACTATAAAATATGAACAGTATATGTGCTTATTTCCTTTTATCCATACCTAAATGTTGATTTTTAAAAAAAAAAATTTACTTATTTGAGAGACTGAATGAGAGAGTGGGGGGAGGGGCAGAGGGAGAGGGAGAAGCGGACGCCCCTGCTGAGCATGGAACCCGATGCAGGGCTTGATCCCAGGACTCCAGGACCATGATGACCCCAGCCAAAGGCAGATGCTTAACTGACTGAGCCACTGAAGTGCCCCTAAATGTTGATTTCTTATGGTGATATTTTTAAAGGAGCATGACGGGAGACTTAAATGTGTGTGTGTGTGTTTTTTTTTTAAGATTTTATTTATTTGAGAGAGTGTGAGAGAAATGAGAGCATGAGCAGGGGGAGGGGCAGAGGGAGAAGCAGACTCTTCACGGAGCGGGGAGCCTGATGCGGGGCTTGATCCCAGGACTCCAGGATCATGACCTGAGCCCAAGGCAGACACTTAACCGACTGAGCCACCCCGGCACTCCAAAAATAAATTCTTTAAAAAAAAAAAAAAATGAGGGCGCCTGGGTGGCTCAGATGGTTAAGCGTCTGCCTTCGGCTCGGGTCATGATCCCAGGGTCCTGGGATCAAGTCCCGCATCGGGCTCCCTGCTCCTTGGGAGCCTGCTTCTCCCTCTGCTTCTCTCTCTCTCTCTCCTCCTCTGTCTCTCATGAATAAATAACTAAAATCTTAAAAAAAAAAAATGAGCCTTGAGGGATTGGATAAATTTTTTCTCTACATATGATTATGAAAAACTGCAAAGCTGCAATGAGGCTGAAAGTTTACAGTGAACACTGCATGCCTACATCTACATTGTATACTTAACATTTTACTATATTTTATTACATACTAATCCATTTATTTAATTCCTCTATTCATCTTTTTTTGGATGCATTTCAAAGTAAATTGTTGATAACAGAATGCCTAACTAGTTTAGCTTGCATATCATGAACATTCTAGAGTGAAACATTCTTTTGACCTTTTTTCTTTTGATGTAAAATTTACATAAAATGAGATAACACATCTTAAGTTTACATTTTTGGAAATTTTATACACTGTATAACCCAATTCCTTATCTCAAGATATAGTACAATACCATTTTCCTAAAATGTTCCCTTTTGCCTGTTTCCACTCCATTCTTGCCCCTGCCCTCCTAGGGGCAATCACTGTCACTGTTTTTATTTTTTTCCACCATAGATTAGTTTTGCCCATTCCAGAATTTCATGTACGTGGAATCATACAGCATGTACTCTTTTATGTAAGTCTTCTTTCACTCAGTAAGTTTTTGAGATGTATCCAAATTGTTATATCTATCATAAGTTTCTTCTTTTTTTTTTTTTTGCCATAATATACAACACTTTAACCCTTCTGTTGATGGATACCTGGACTATTTCCAGTTCTTGGCTATAATGAATAAAACTGCTATCAATATTCTTGAGTCTTTCATGAAAATATATTTTCATTTCTCTTGAGTAAATATTTAACAGTTGAATTTCTGGGGTGCCTGGGTGGCTCAGTTGTTAAGCGTCTGCCTTCAGCTGGGGTCATGATCCCAGGGTCCTGGGATCGAGCCCCGCATCGGGCTCCCTGCTCTGCAGGAAGACTGCTTCTCCCTCTCCTGCTCCCCCTGCTTGTGTTCCCTCTCTCACTATGTCTCTCTGTGTCAAATAAATAAAATCTTTAAAAAAAATAAGTTGAATTTCTGGGTCATAGGTGGGTATATGCTTAATTTTATAAGAAACTGCCACATCTTTTCCCAAAAGGATTGTACCATTTTATTTCCCTACCAACACTGTATGAGAATTGCAGTGATTCTGCAATCTCATCAATATTTGTGTTGTCAATCTTTTTAATTTTAGCCATTCTGTGATAAGTATTCTTTTTTTTTTTTTAAGATTTTTATTTACTTATTTGTCAGAGAGAAAGCACAAGCAGGGAGAGTGGCAGGGCAAGGGAGAAGCAGGCTCCCTGCCGAGCAAGAAGCCCGACACAGGACTTGATCCCAGGACCCTGGGATCATGACCTGAGTCAAAGGCAGACGCTTAACTGACTGAGCCACCCAGGCGTCCCTGTGTTATGTGTTCTAATGTCTCACTGTGGTTTTAATTTCTAGATTTCTCCAATGATAAGGATAGTAACATTGGTCATCTTTCTCTTGTGCTTATTGGTGAAGTGTTTGTTCAAATCATTTGTCTGTGTCAACATTGGATTGTCATTTCATTATAGACTTGTTACTTTGTATGTGGTGGTACTCTTAATATTAGCTCTTTCTTCCTATACCAGATGTGCCTTTAGTGGACACAGGTTCAATTACCTGTAAAAGATAATTAGTCTTATTGAAATAAAAGTAATGTAGACTTTTAATTTTATTAACATATTGTGGGTAGTGAGGGCAAATTATGAAAAAAAATTGTGGACTTTCAAAATTTTGATGGGATTCTTAAAGTTGATCTAATTTCTTTGGTATTGAACAGGAGAACCCAAACTATCCAAATCAGAGGAGAATGATATAGATTAATAATTATTTCTTTTAAGCAAGTAAATTCCTTTTTTTTTTAAAAGATTTTATTTATTTATTTGACAGAAAGAGAGAGACAGAAAGAGCAGGGAGGGTAAGAGGAAGAAGGAGAAGCAGACTCCCCACTGAGCAGGGAGCCCAATGTGGGGCTTGATCCCAGGACCTGGAGATCATGACCTGAGCTGAAGGCAGACGCTTAACCGACTGATCCTCCAGGCACCCCAGATAAATAATTCTTAAAATAACTATGAATTGGGGTGCCTAGGTGGCACAGTCTTAAGCGTCTGCCTCTTGGTTTCTTTCAGGTCTTGATCTCAGGGTTGTGGGATTGAGCCTCAGGTTGGGCCCCAGCGCTCAGTGCAGAGTCTGCTTAAGACTTTCTCTCTTTTTCAAATGAATAAATAAATAAATCTTTTTTTTTTAAAAGATTTTATTTATTTATTTGACACCCAGAGAGAGATAGTGAGAGAGAGAGAGGGAGAGAGCACAAGCAGGGGGAGCGGCAGGCAGAGGGAGAAGCAGTCTTCCTGCATGAGCAGGGAGCCCGATGTGGGGCTCGATCCCAGGATCCTGGGATCATGACCTGAGCTGAAGGCAGGGGTTTAACCAACTGAGCCACCCAGGCCCCCCAATAAATAAATCTTTAAAAAACAAACTATGACTTATTCTTAGGAAGTAAATAACTATTTGAATAAATGAAGTTTATCTAATATGATCCAGGCATTAATGGGGTTAAAAACATAGTAAATGGTAATGAGATCACTTGTTTTTGGATTTGACATTGTTTGTTACTAAAAGGCCTCAATAGAAACTCCTATGTATTTGTTCTCTTTGTATTTCTTGTTATTTTAGTAGGTCTACAAATTGATTCCAGTTATAATAATCTTAGAATAAAAGAAATAACTTATTATTTTATAAAATGGGTTTATTTTGTTGTCCTTTAAAAGTTGTTATGTTTTGGACTCTTAAAATGTTGGTGGTTTAGATAAGGTATATTTGGTATTGACACAACATTTTTGCTGTTGTGGAAAAGTCATTTCATTAGGATCAAAGATATTTTTTGAGTATTTGATATTATTAGTTCTGCAGATTGTACAAAGGGTGAGAGATTCCCTGCAGTTAAGGCATTGCGGTTACAGTGTATTCATAATTTTTTTAATTTTTTATTTATTTTAGTTTTATATTTTTATTTTTTGTACTAATAAATTTTTTAAAAATAATATTTACCAGATTTTTACATCCAGAAATAAGATTTTTTTTTCTTCATTCTCAGTTATGGTGTAAGGATAAGTTTTTTTTTTTTTTTTTTTTAATTTAAGTAATCTCTCCACCCAGTGTGGGGCTTGAACTCACAACCCTGAGATCAAGAGTTGCATCGTCGGGGCGCCTGGGTGGCTCTCATGGTTAAGCGTCTGCCTTCGGCTCAGGTCATGGGGATCGAGCCCCACGTCGGGCTCCTGGCTTAGCGAGGAGCCTGCTTCTCCCTCTCCCTCTGCCTCTCTCCCTGCTCATGCTCTCTCTCTCTGTATCTCTCTGTCTCAAATGAATAAATAAAATCTTTAAAAAAAAAAAAAGTTGCATCGTCTTTTCACTGAGCCAGCCAGGTGCCCTTAAGGACAGGATTTTTTATGTTGAGTGAGAGGAAAGAAGTACATGCAAATTAATAGTAATAGCTAACATTTATTCAATTCTTGCTAGATACACAAAGCACATGACAAATATTTCATTTAATCATCATATTTTACTGATGTGGAGATACTCTTAATTATTTCCATTTTACAGATGGAAATTAGAGGCTTTAGGTAACTTGTCTGGAGTTTTGCATCTTAGAGTAAAGGGCCTGGGATTCAATCCCAAGCATTCTCTCTACAATCTATATTCTTTTTTTTTTTTTTAAGATTTTATTTATTTGAGAGAGAGAGAATGAGAGATAGCAGGAGAGGGAAGAGGGTCAGAGGGAGGAGCAGACTCCCTGCTGAGCAGGGAGCCTGATGTGGGACTCGATCCCGGGACTCCAGGATCATGGCCTGAGCTGAAGGCAGTTGCTTAACCAACTGAGCCACCCAGGCACCCCAATCTATATTCTTTTAACACCTGAGCTGTCTAGCTTCATTTTAGTGAAATGAATTAAATTTTCCTTGTTTGAATTTAAATGAGATTGGTTCCAAGGAAACCAATTATAAAGGGTACAGAAAAGATCTAGAAATCCAAGGGCTTGGTTCATAGGAGCTGAAGCAGGGAGCCTGACCCAGGACCCTGAGATTATGACCCAAGCCAAAGGTAGATGCTTAACTGACTGAGCCACCCAGGCACCCCTGGATACCAGTTTTATTTTATTCTGATCAGTGTTCCAGTTTTCAGTGAGGCCTAATTGTGGAGTCTTTCTGTGCTTCTACACTACCCCACATATTCTTGCACTAAACTCTGGTTGTGAAGTGATTTAAGTGAATCTGCATATAGTTCTGGCAATTGGAAAGAGCCCAAATGGCTTAATACTACCACCTACATCCTTTAAGTAAAGCATAATAATTCACTTCGTTGATGTAAATGGGATTAATCAATTAGCTGGGTGGGAGGAACAGGGATTTGCTTGTGGTATTACTGACCAGGAAATGTAATAGAGGTTGTGCTTCCCTTTTTTGACATAGTTGCCCCAGTATTAGAGTGAAGAGACCCAGGTTTATGGCTCTGCTACCCATTAGTTATGTATGATCTTAGATAATTCTCTCAATTTCATGGGCCAGAGTTTTCTTTCTGTAATTTGGATTAGTCAAACTGTTTTTTTTTTCCCCCAGAAAAGCAGCTTTTTAACAAAATCGGTCATTGTTCACAGCATTTAGAAATGGTTAGAGATAGCAATAAATCTGAAAAATGAGAGGAAATAATATCAATCTAAGTAAACATTAAAATATTGATGCAGCTTAACTAGGAAAGTCTAATATCATTCAGCATTATTCTTTTTTGTTTATGAAAAAGGAATGTTGGGATAATATATCTTCATAGATGTGACATTAACTTGTCTACTTTTGCTACAGTGTATTTGTTTTTTCTCATTTATATTTCAAATATTTATAACCATTTTCTCTAAAGAATTTGACAAATGGGTAGATTTGTTGTTTTTTTTTTTTAATGCAGTGCTTTCCTAGGCTTTTCATCCAGACTCAACCTGATAAGGGGGCAAAAGACCAAATGCTTTCTTGTCGTTGTTGGAGAATCTTGATCTATGAATTATCTTAAAGTATCAATAAATTAAATTATACTATGATTAACTATTAGTAATATCTTAGGTCAATAGGAATTCTTACCTTTTGTGAGAAAAAGTACCCTTTAGCAAAAACAATTGCAGCCTGCCCCCAAAGTAATCACTGTGCTCTTAATATTGATAGATTAATATTTAAGTATTGGTAGATGCTGTGATTTAGAGATTCTTTGTTGTAACTTTCTGTTTCTCCATAGAATCAGGAACACAACCGGAACAAAAAGAAGCTTTAAAAAAAGAAAAAAATTTTTTTTGGCAGTTTAACTTCTTTATTCTTCTATGTATAATTACTTTGTAGGATCAGAAAATATCTGTTGCAAAGGTGTGTATAATCCGGTCTCTTATGGCAGGTCTCCCTTCTTAAATGTAAAGGTGTAGTCTGGATTCCTGTTAAGAAATGAGAAATTCGAGGTGCTTGGGTGGCTCAGTTAAGCATCTGCCTTCGGCTCAGGTCATGATCCCAGCGTGCTGGGATTGAGCCCCACGTGGGGTTCCCTGCTCAGCAAGGAGCCTGCTTCTCCCTCTCTTTCTGCCTGCCACTTCCCCCTGCTTGTGCGCTCTTTCTCTCTCTGTGTGTCAAATAAATAAATAAAATCTTTAAAAAAAAATAAGAAATGGGAAATTCTAGGACATGACAAGGATGTGAGGAAACACTGACTTACCCCAAGACAAAATGAAATTGAGACCTGTTTGGAATCATCTACTGTGGTCTGACATAGATGTCTCTAACATCATGTCACTTTCATTCATTTTAGTTTCAAAGGTTTCTTCCAAGGAAGGTCTGGAATCTGGAGTTTTCCTTGAGGTTTCCAGTAGTGCAAACCCCATTTCCTCTGCAATCCATTTTTCTACTTCAAATTCCCTGAAATCCCATAGAGGTGAAATAGCGTTTTTTAGTGTCTTCATTGATGCACATCAAAGTCATAACATTTTAATTTATTTTTAATGTCTGCTCCAGTGTAAGCTTCAGAATCACCAATTTACATTTCAATGCAATAACCAAGCACTGTAACAGAAAATATTGCTTAAAACTAAGGGCTTTGTGGAAATAACAGCATTTTCAGTGTTGCCCATCAGACTGTGGATATATGCTATGGCAGAATAGGTGGATGAGTTCTGAAGAATTAACACCAGTGCCTGATGGTGATAATCCAGTGCCTTGGCAGACTTTTTAAACTTCTTGTGGACATGTCCCAAATTGTTCAACAAAGGTTCCCATTTGTCAACTGTTACCTTGTTCCCAATTGCTTTAATTTTTTCCAAAGCATCAAGAAACCATTTTTCTGCTATTTTCCATTCTTCATTCTGAAATGCAAGCATACCAACCTTGTGCACAACAAAAGGATGTTCCAGTGCAGTGCTTAGTTGTGTAAAGCTTAGGGCTTGGCCAAAGAATCTTTTAGCCAATTTTGTACTGGTCAGTCCATATTATAATCCAGTGTAGAGCACTGGCAAATGAGCCTTTCATCACCTGCACTCCTATGAAGCAGCCATGGCCTGGTCATGCTCACTCTCAACTGCAAACAAGTGCCTATATGCTACCCACGGGGGCCTGTACGTCTTCTCAAGTGTTGTTACTTTGCTGAGATACCTCTGGCATGTTCATTTTTATGACCAAGCATGAGATAATAGCATCCCGCTGCAAACCAATTGGTGTGCAGTTGGATTGCACACCAATTAATAAGAAAGAGAAAAGTCTATTTGCTTTATTCAGTTCCACAAGTGTCCCTATATGTACAGGTAAACAGTTTGCGTGGAAAGGATCTTTTACCATTACTACAAAAGTAAGCTTGTAGCACTATTCATTCATTCATTCATTCATTCATTCTTTCATTCAGAGAGCATACTGACGGAGGGGAAAGGGAGAGATACAATCTTAATTAAGCAGGCTCCATGCCATGAGGGAACCCTGCCTGGGGCTACATCTCACAACACTGAGATAATAACCTGAATGGAATTCAAGTCGGATGTTTAACTGAGCCACCCAGCCCCCCAGTTTGTAGCACATTTTAAAATCACAGTTATAATAATGTCTCTCAGCTAAAGACACTGTCACATCCAGATTCTCTTGCAAACCATCTACATAATCAGGGAGGACAGTTTCACTAGGATTATTATACTTTTAAATTTGTTCTCAAACAGAAAGCATAGCAATTCCTGTTCTTCAGTACAGAGCATGCTAAGAGGTAGTGACTCAGGAAGTTCATTTTCTTCTTGAGCTGTCAGCATGTGGTGTGACATTAAAAGATCAAATGCTTCAAAACAGGAGGCGTGGAGTTTCAAAACGTCTTTGTAAGTATAGGTTGCTAGGGCGCGGTTATCCAGGGCATCTGAGATTTTCCCTCCTAAGAGATAAATGGAACTCTTTTTCGAGGACCGTAACATTTCCCAATCATTGGAGGGGTCTTTAAAGCCACTTTCATCAGGTATTTCTCAAATAACCTTTTGTTGATTGGCTCCTCCATATCAAGAACATCAAGAGCCTGCTGATGCCTTCTTGCAGCATAATGGCATGTAGCTAGAAGGTAGAGACATGCTGCATACGGTTTGTCCAGTTTTTTTTTTAAGATTTTTTTTTTTTTTTTTGAGAGAGAGAATGAGATAGAGAGAGCATGAGATGGGGGGAAGGGTCAGAGGGAGAAGCAGACTCCCTGCCTAGCAGGGAGCCCAATGCGGGACTCGATCCTGGGACTGACCTGAGCCGAAGGCAGTCACTCAACCAACTGAGCCACCCAGGCGCCCCCGGTTTGTCCAGTTTTTGTGACTGAAGTGTATGAGCTGCTTTGTGATACTGTGCCGTCAGGTAAAAACACTGAGACAACCAGTAAATGTCCTGGGGTTCTCATGAGAGAGTGAAGCTACTTTTCTGCACAGAATAGAGCCCCTTGATACTGTTGCTGGTCCAGCTACTGCCGAGTGCGTTTCCGCTGCCACTACAGGTTCATGGCTGTGCAGCCGTGGCGTCCAGCCGAGCACATTCCGACTTTCCCTCCGTTCCACTGCCTGCCAGGCCTGCCCTGAGCCTGTGTTGCCTAAAAAAAAAATATTCTAAGCAGCTAAAATTACTGCCTTAAAGATTGGGCACTACTGTACTGACAGGGCTTACTTTTGATTTTATACAGTTCTTAAGTCTATCTGTTGCACCCCCTGAAAAAAAAAAAGACAAGTTTTCAGAAACAAGTTGTGGCTCTGTTTCTACTTACTTTTTCCCATCATTCTTTAAAAGTTTTTAAAAATCAAGTTATATATTCACATAGCTTAAAATCAAATAGTTCTATGAAGCATATTAAAAAACCTAGTATTGTTCTCCAGTACTCTGTCACCGCCTTTTGTTTTTCTCATCCCCAGAGGCAACTCTGGAAACTTTTAAAGCTGATTCTTTGGATATTTACTGCTTGTGGCAGAGGCTGCTAGTTGTCCCCCTTCCTCAGAAGTGGAACCTCTGGTTTTTAGCTGGGTACATTGCTACCTGAAATATAGACATGCTGCAGTTTCCTTTTAACTAGTTGTGGTGATATGACTAAGTACTGAACAGTAAGTCATGTGACTTCTGGAAGGTGTTTAAGAGTAAGGAGCAAAGCCTTCATTAACCTTTCCTGCTGGTTAGAAGGAGGATATTAGGGACACCTAGATGGTTCAGCTGGTTAAAGAATCTGCCTTTGGCTCAGGTCATGATCCCAGGGTGCTGGGATGGAGTCCCACATTGGGCTCCTTGCTCAGTGGGGAGCCTGCTTCTCCCTCTGCCTGCCACACCCCCTGCTCGTGCATATGCACTCTCTCTCTCTCTCTGACAAATAAATGAATAAAATCTTAAAAAAAAAAAAAAGAAGAAGATGGATGTTATAGTTGGAACTTGAGCCACCATCTTGGACTGGGAAGTAAAAGCTATATATTAAAGATTGTATAATGAAAGGATAATCATGGATTCTCCATACCAGTCCTAGAATTACTTCATTTATGTGAAAGAGAAAAAAAATTTCCATTTTAAGCTCTTGAGGTTTTGGTCTCCTACAGCCCAACCTAACCCTAACTAATAAAACTCCATGTCTGTAAATAAATCTTATTACTATTTTTTTGGTTAAAAATATTTGATTGTATTTCTTGATTTCTTGTCATGAAAATGGGGATTGACTTTCACCTAATCTATTACATTTGCCTGCTCAGACACACCTCCCTCTCACCTGGCATCTTCCCATTATCTTGTTACATTGTAGTTTTGGTGAAGTCAGTATTCAGTGCTTTCATTTTGACTGTGTAAATGAACTTAATAATCATTTGTTGTTGTTTGTTTGCTTAGTTTCCTATTGCTTATCATTAATTCAAACTCAACTAATTCTGCCAATTATCTAAAATCTCTCCACCAGCCTTATCTTCTTGAAGATCTTTCTCCTTGGGCCTTTTGAGATGCTTTAATTTATATTGATTTCTGTGATGCACCACTGATATCCTAGAATTTATCTTCCCCCATCATTCTGAGGATTCCCTTTTTTTCTCTTCCTTGTGTTAGATCTCTATTCTTGGATCTCACCTCTTATTTTTTTCCTTAATTTTGTTGAGCATATCTTCCAGTGGCATCTTGAGTAAGGGAGGGTACAAAGGAAGTAATGTTACTGAGGCCTTGCATGTCTGAAATGTTTTATTCTTGATGATTTGGATTAACCAGAAATAATTTTCCCTCAGAAGTTTCAAGTTATCGATCCATTGTTTTTTAGATTTCAGGATTGCGGAGGGTCTGGTGCTACTCTGATTCTCAGTCTTTTGTGTGGTGTTTTTTTCCTTCCCACAGAGCTTTTGGGATCTTACATGTGTTCCTGTTTTTTGAAACTTCATGCCTTTTAGTGGGTCTTTTTGTATTCATTATTCTAGACCTTCAGTAGGCTCTTCTAAATTGGTAGCTTGTGAACTTAAGTCCTTCCATTCTCCACTGTTTCTCTTCTCTTTTTGGAAGCCCTGTTTTCATCTGTTTTGTTTTTTTTTTAACATTTTATTTATTTACTTAGAGAAAGAGAGCGTGCAAGCAAGATAGAGAATATGAG
The DNA here is from genome assembly GCF_009762305.2 of Zalophus californianus. Lineage (NCBI taxonomy): Eukaryota > Metazoa > Chordata > Mammalia > Carnivora > Otariidae > Zalophus > Zalophus californianus. Next base: position 65,608,064 of record NC_045605.1, on the reverse strand, counting down.
CAGCGGGGGAGGGGCAGAGGGAGAGGGAGAAGCAAATTTCCCACTGAGCAGGAAGCCACATGCTGGGCTTGATCCCAGGACCCTGGCATCATGACTTGAGCTAAAGGCAGATGCTTAACCAGCTGAGCCACCCAGGTGTCCCTGGCTTTTGTTGTTGTTGTTATTCTTTTTACTCTTCTGTTAGTTTCTTCCCTTTTTCTTCCATCTCCTTTTCATTTCTGCCATTAAAAATATTTCAACAGCTCTTTTTGTCTCTTAATACTCCTTTTCATAACATTTGGTTCTTGTTTTTTATGGTTATAATATTTTCTCTTATGTCTCTAAAGATATTACTGATTTTAAAAAATGCTTTTGTTTCCTTGAAGAAGTCTTTTTCTTCTAGCTTCCCCTCCCTAACTTTGTTTTAATCTTCCATGTTAGAGGCTTTCTTTAGCTTTCTCCTAATCTTGTAGTCATTGTGAGGTTTTGGACTGTTGGCTTCACCATTGGTTAAAAATGGGCGATCTTGCTGGGATTGGGTTTGATAACTTCCCTTTTTTTTATATTTTTACCTTTGGTTTGTCAGATTTCCCAGAGAAGGGTCTTTCCATTTCTTGCTGGGAGGTATAGATTTGGTTGCCAGAATTTGGGGAGTGGGGTAGAGGAAGATTTGAGGTTGCAGAATTCACTATGCAAACTTTTACACAGTTCCCTCTCTTTTCAGTTTCATGTTCCTCCTCTCAAATGCTAAGTATTCCCCTAGGCCAATTATTCTCTTTTAAATTTTTACCTGATAGTAAATCTCAGTTCTTCTGCTGAGATGGAGCAAGTACAGTCACCTAGGTGCATAGAGAAGTGAGAGTATCTGGGGATCTAACTGCTGCTTAACTAGGCATTTAAACAGTTCTACTCACATTTAATTTCTAGAAGTATCTGGTACTGCCAACTGCAGAGCTTGTTGAGAGTTCTGAAGTGTGAATCAGGTAGCTTCTTTTCATCCCTGTGATAGCTTAGGATTTAGTGTTCTGAGGTGAGCTGATTCAGGTTATCTGGCTGCCTTTCAGCTTTGTGCTTGCATTGCAAATCATTGTTTCTTTGCTAGCACCTCTCCTTTATTTTAAAACTTTTGAAAGTTTTATTTTGGACTGTTGGCTTCTAGTAATTTTATTTGCTTATTGACTATAATACCCAATCAAGTTTCTGCAAAATCATTTTAACATTTCACACTTTGCTGGATGTTAATTATTTTGCAAGGTTTTTTGCTTCATTAAAATGAGATGTCAGGGGCGCCTGGGTGGCTCAGTCGGTTAAGCATCTGCCTTCTGCTCAGGTCATGATCCCAGGGTCCTGGGATCGAGTCCCGCGTGGGGCTCTCTGCTTGGTGGGGAGCCTGCTTCTCCCTCTCCTTCTCCCTGCTGCTCCCCCTGCTTGTGCTCTCTCTCTCTGTCAAATAAATAAATAAAATCTTTAAAAAATAGATAAAATGAGACATCAACTCTTAAAAAGATGTTTTCTTTTTAGAGCGTGAGCCAGGTGGGGGTAGGGCAGAGGGAGAAGGAGAGAGAAAATCCCAAGCAGGCCCCACGCCCAGCGCACAGCCCGACTTGGGGCTCCATCTCAAGACCTGAGATCATGACTTGAACCAAAATCAATAGTCAGATGCCTAACCGACTGAGCCACCCAGGCGCCCCTTAAAAAGGTGTTTTTAAAATTAAGATAACATTTCTTACAATAAGAAGACAACTGAAAAATGTGTTCATGTGTCTACTTTGCTTTATTGGCTAGGGCTGATACTGTTTTTCTTCCTTTTCCATTATAGTCATAACAGAATGATGATGTTATGAATCTTTTCTCTATGAGCTCTCAGCTCTACCTGTTGGCTAATATTGGTAGATATTAAACCAGAATAGAAAGGGGTTCTGGTAAAAATAGAAAATTTAGTAATAATCATAAAGAAATGTGAGCCATTTTTTACTTTCATTTGGCAAATATTTATTGAATGCCTGTTATGTACCAGTAATGCACAAGATGAACATGGCCCCTGCTCTTATGGAGTTTATTAGTCAGTTTGAGAGCATTTAAAAAAGCCTTCAGGAGCGCCTGGGTGGCTTAGTTGGTTAAGCATCCAACTCTTGATTTTGGCTCAGGTCATGATCTCAGGGTCGTGAGATCGAGCCCGCTGTTGGGCATGGAGCCTGCTTAAATTCTCACTCTCCTACTCTGCAAGCTCCTCCCCCTACCTCGCGCACCCTCTCACATAAAAAAAAAAGTCTTGAATGACTGTTATGACTGTTGCCTACAGTGTCAAACTATGTTAATGTTTACAAATACTCCAAAACATTGTGCATCTCAAATTTTAATGTGCATGTGAATCTACTGGAGAATGTTACAAATGTAGATTATGATTCAGTAAGTCAGAGGTGGGGCCTGAGATTCTGTATTTCTTTCTTTAAAAAAATTATCCTTTTTAAGTATGATTTACATATAAAATTCACATATTTTAGGTATATATAAGTCAACTTTTGACATGTACATATGTATCCATATCTATCCAATTGTTACAACCACTCTAAAAACAGCATTTTTAACAAGTTCCAGGTAATGCTAATGCTGCTTGGTTTGAGAACCACACTTCTGAGTGTCAAGGCTATAATCATCAATTCAGACTTGAATCACTCCAACTGAGGTAACTCAATATCAACAGGAACTTTTGGGTTTATTTTTACTTTAAAAGTGGTCATGACTATATATATACATTTTTAAATTGTTTTGAATGGAAAAGGAGCCTTACGGATTAAAAGGATACCAAAGTTGGGTGATGAAAATTGTCCTGTTCTTGCCTCCTAGCTACACAGTTTCCCTTTGCAGAGCCATTTGTTGCATATCCTTCTTTAGATATTCTGTACAGAGAAAAGTAATTATGTATTTAAATTCTCCACTTATTGGGCGCCTGGGTGGCTCAGTCGGTTAACTGTCTGCCTTTGGCTCAGGTCATGATCCCAGGGTCCTGGGATCGGGCCCACATTGGGCTCCCTGCTCAGCGGGAAGGCTGCGTCTCCCTCTCCCACTCCCCTGCTTGTGTTCCCTCTCTTGCTGTGTCTCTCTCTGTTAAACAAATAAATAAAATCTTAAAAAAAAAAAAATTCTCCACTTACCTCCTTTTTTACATTCATGGTTGCAGTTCTAAAGACCTTTTTCTTTGATATTTTTTGTTTTTAAAATCAGATTTTATCTTTTATTTTGTAACTTTAAGAAAATTGAAGTAAAATTTATATAGAATAAAATGCACAGATCATAAATAGTTTGAATTTTAACAAACGGATACATCCTTGTAATGTAAATCTCAGTCAAGGCTTTGATGCTTAACTTGGACAGGCTTCTGGCATGCTTATTTTGATGTTTCTAATTCCGTGATCACACTAGGATTTAATAAAGCATTAATGAAAAAAATTAAAGCATTAATGAACCACTGTTTTATTGCATATAGGACTCATAGGTGCTTTTGAGTTATTATCAAATACTTCAAAAGAAATAGACTTTATTTTTTTTTCTAAGATTTTATTTATTTATTTGATAGAGATGGAACACAAGCAGGGGGAGTGGGAGAGGGAGAAGCAGGCTTCCCGTGGAGCAGGGAGCCCGATGCGGGGCTCAATCCCAGGACCCTGGGACCATGACCTGAGCCAAAGGCAGATGCCTAACTACTGAGCCACCCAGGAACCCCTCGACTTTATTTTTTAGAGCAGTTTGAGTTTCATAGCAAGATTGAAGGGAATGTACAGAGTTCCCATATACCCTTTACTCCCGCATGCACAGCTTTCCCTATTATCAACATCTTGTACCAGAACAGGACATTTGTTACAGCTGATGAATCTAAACTAGACACATCGTAATCATACAAAGTCCATACAAAATACAGAACAGTTTCAGTACCCTAAAAATCCTCTGCATTCTGCCTATTCCTCTCTCCCTCTTTCTTAACCTCTGGCAACCAGTGTTCTTTTTACTGTCTCCATAGTTCTGCCTTTTCCATAATGTCATATAGTTGATATTATGCCATATGTAGCCACCTCAGATTGGTGTCTTTCACTTAGTAATATGTATTTAAGGTCCCTGTATGTCTCTCCATAGCTCAATAGCTCATTTCTTTTTAGCTGTGAATAATATTTCATTCTTTGTATGTGCCATAGTTTATTAGTCCATTTATCTACTGAAGGACATCTTGGTTGCTTCCAAATTTTCGCAATTATGAATCAAGCTACTCTAAACATCCATGTGCAAGATTTTGTGTGGACATGTTTTCATCTCCTTTGAGTAAGTACCAAGGAGCACAGTTGCTGCATTGTATAGGAAGAGTATGTTTAGTTTTGTGAGAAACTGTAAAAGTGTCTTTCAAAGTGGCTGTACCATTTGCATTCCTACCATCAGTGAGTGAGTTCTTGTTGCTTCCTATTCTTGTCAGCATTCGATGTTGTCAGTGTTTGGATTTTGGCCATTCTAATAGATGTGTCATGGTATCTCATTGTTTTAATTTGTAGTGCCCTAATGAAATATGATGCTGAACATTTTTTTATGTGCCTATTTGCCCCTTCTGCCAATCATTTTTGGTGAAGTGTTTCTTCAGATCTTTTGCCCATTTTAAAATTATTGGGTTGTCCATTTTCTTAGTGTTGAGTTTTAAGAGTTCTTTGTATATTTAGGATAACAGTCTTTTATCAGGTATGTTGCTTACAGATATTTTTTCCCCAGTCTATGGCTTGTCCTCTCATTCTCTTGAATTGGCTCACTTTTTAGAAGGGAATTCTGAAAAAGATTGAAGGTTAACAAAAGTTCTGATACAGAGAATATTTTATAATTTTATGATTTAAGATAGGTCTCCAGATAAAAAATGTTACAAGTACTATTTACACATTCAGTCACTTAAGATTTTTATTAATTTTGTGAAATATCTATAAATTACATTAACCTATGCATTATTCAGAATAGAAAAACACTTTAGTTACCCTCCATTGTCTCCTTTTTTCCCTAAAGGATTTTATTTATTTATTTACTTACTTACTTACTTACTTGCTTACTCGTTTATTTAAATTAGTGGAGCCCACTCTGGGGGCTGAACTCACAACCCTGAGATCAAGACCTGAGCTGAGATCAAGAGTTGAGTTAAGCAACTGACTGAGCTACCCAGGTGCCCCTCAAGGATTTGATTTGATTTATTTTATTTTATTTATTTTTAAAGATTTTATTTATTTATTTGACAGAGAGAGACACCAAGAGAGGGAACACAAGCAGGGGGTAGTGGAAGAGGGAGAAGCAGGCTTCCTGCTGAGCAGAGAGCCGGATGAGGGGCTTGATCCCAGGACCCCGGGGTCATGACCTGAGCTAAAGGCAAATGTTTTAACGACTGAGCCACCCAGGCGCCCCTTATTTATTTATTTATTTATTTGAGAGAGAGTAAAGTGAGAGAGATCACACAAGGAGAGGGAGAAGCAGACTCCTGGCTGAGCAGAGAGCCAAATGCAGAGCCCGATGTGGGGCTTGATCCCAGGACCCTGAGACCATGACCTGAGCCAAAGGCAGATGCTTAACTGACTGTGCCACCCAGGCACCCCTCAAGGATTTTATTTTTAAGTAACCTCTATGCTCATTGTGGGGCTTGAACTCCCAACACTGAGATCAAGAGTTGCCTGCTCTACCAACTGAGACAGCCGGGTGTCCTCTGCTTCATTGTCTACTTAATAAAGTTTCTTCATTATCTTGTTTTAACCCATTTCCAATTTTTATTCTTATTGTTTTAATTTGTAGAGATATACAAAGCACCAGCCAAACTGAGCCATTCTTTATTTTCCACAGAGCTCAGATTCAGGGTTTTGTGTGTTCTGTCTTTCTCCTCTCTATTCAGAATCTTCTATCCTGGGGCGCCTGGGTAGCTCAGTCGGTTAAGCGTCTGCCTTTGGCTCTGGTTGTGATTCTGGGATTGAGCCCTGCATTGGGCTCCCTTATCAGCAAGGAGCCTGCTTCTCCTTCTCCCTCTGCATCTCCCCCTGCTTGCATGCGCACGCTCTCTCAAATAAATAAATAAAACCTTGAAAAAAAAAAAAGAACCAAGGATTGATGTTTAATGCTTCCCACCAGAAGCTAGGAAGAGGCAACGTGAAATCAACACCTTGATTCCAGACTTCTGGTGTCCAGAATCATGAGAGAATAAATTTCTGTTTAAAAAAAAAGGAGGGGGGGCGCCTGGGTGGCTTAGTCGTTAAGCGTCTACCTTTGGCTCAGGTTATGATCCCAGGGTCCTGGGATCGAGCCCTGCATCGGGCTCCCTGCTCGGCAGGAAGCCTGCTTCTCTCTCTCCCACTCCCCCTGCTTGTGTTCCCTCTCTCGCTGTGTCTCTCTCTGTGAAATAAATAAAATCTTTAAAACAAAACAAAACAAATCTTCTATCTTTTGAGTTAAGTACCGCCTTTTTCATGATACCTTAGGGAAGACTAACCTGAGAATATAATATAAAATATGCAAAACTTACTATATGATGATGTTTATTGCAGCATTATTTATAGTAGCTAAATATTGGAGACAACCATAATCTCTAGCAACAGTGGAATCATTATAATGAAAAGTGATGTTGGGACATATAGACACATGGAAAGATGATTATGGTATAGTTGGGAAAAAAAAGCCAAATACCAAAATCATACATACAATGTAATTACAGTTCTGAAACAAAATACAAATGAAAATAGATGAAATGAGGAAGTATACCAAAATAAGTTGTTAGTGTGGTAGAATCACATGTGTTTGTTTCCTCTCATTTTATAAATTTTATGTAATACATGTAAAATTGAATAATTACAAATTGTTATGGTAAATATTTGTGCATTTTATTTTACTGTTTAAAGGTTTGGTCAAAGCAGTGTTGGGAAAACCCCAAAATGAACCACATAAAGTGTTGAATATTGGGTAACTGCTTGAAGGGGTTTGCAGCGTTTTATGGGTTTTATGGTTAGCTATAAAAGAGTTATGTACTCTTAGTGACAAGGAGAGCTGAGCGACATCTGAATGTGATGTTTTGATATGGTAGAATTGGTGAAATTTTATTATTTTTATTTTTATTTATTTATTTTTTTTTAAAGATTTTATTTATTTGAGAGAGAGAGAGAATGAGAGATAGAGAGCACGAGAGGGAAGAGGGTCAGAGGGAGAAGCAGACTCCCCGCTGAGCAGGGAGCCCAACGCGGGACTCGATCCCGGGACTCCAGGATCATGACCTGAGCCGAAGGCAGTCGCTTAACCAACTGAGCCACCCAGGCGCCCTATTTTTATTTTTTTTTTATAAAGGTTTTTATTTATTTTTTGACAGAGAGAGACAGTGAGAGGGAACACAAGCAGGGGGAGTGGGAGAGGGAGAAGCAGGCTTCCCGCGGAGCAGGGCGCCTGATGTGGGGCTCGATTCCAGGACCCTGGGATCATGACCTGAGCCGAAGGCAGACGCTCAACAACTGAGTCCTGGTGCCCTGAATGGTGAAATTTTAATCTTCTAGTGTCTGGCTCTTTGAAGAAAAGAAAACATTCTTAAAAAAATCATGAGGTATTGCCTGTGAGGAGAAGAGAAGGTAAAATAAGATGGGAGTGCTGATGAGTGCAGATATTGAAAGGACGTAGAGAAGGGAAGGACAGGGATTTCTGGGTGGCTCAGTCAGTTTAGTGTCACCTTCAGCTCAGGTCATGATCCCAGGGTCCTGGGATTGAGCCCTGTATCAGGCTCGCTGCTCAGCGGGGAGTCTGCTTCTCCCTCTGACTCTCCCCTCCCACGCCTGGCCTGTGCTCTTTCTCTCTAATAAATAAATAAAATCTTAAAAAAAAAAAAAAGAAAGGGGAAGGACAGCCATATAAACAGAGATGACTATAAAAGTAAGACACTAGAGTGTAAAAATAGTGTGGAGAAGGCCAAAGCTTGGAATGAAGCTTGTGAGAAATGTTTAAGTGCAGAAAAAGCTTTTAAAATTGTTTTAGGAGCAATAACAACAAAGAAAGAAAGAATAGTCCTGCTGTTTGGACTGTGGTATTATATTTGTAAATTGTCAGAGTGAAAGCAGAACTTTTCTATTCTCATTTGGCTTTGATCTTTTATTTCAAGGATAATTATCTCTATTTTTTATTTTTATTTGAGTATAGTTGACATAGAATGTTACATTAGTTTCAGATGTACAGCATAGTGATTCAACAAGTTTATAGGTTATACTATGCTCGCCACAAGTGTAGCTACCATCTGTCACCATGTAATACTTTTACAATTGAGTATATTCCCTAAGCTGTACCTTTTATTCCATAAAACTTATTAATTCCATAACTAGAGGCCTCTGCCTCCCTCTCCTCTTCACTCATTTTGTCTATAACCCTACCCCCCTTTCCTCTGGCAACCATCAGTTTGAAGGAGAATTATTTTTAGAATAAAGAGGATAAAAGGCCTATTGTTCTTTTATAATTACTTATCAAATATATTATGTAAGATTTCCATGTTTGTTGTAAATTTAAAAAACAGACCTGTATGGGGAGAAAAACACCACCTATATTTATGCCAGTCAGATAAAATAATTATTGATATTTTGTTGTGTACCCTCTCAGAATCCTCTTAAGCATAATGTATATATGCAATATATTTTTATAAAAAGGAGGTAAAATTGCTGTTCAGTAGTTTCTTCTTTTTCTCAGAATTTAATTTCCTCAGAAATATATTCTAAAGTTTTCCATGTCAGTAAATGTGGACTATACTATCTTTTGAAAAACGTTTATTAAATTATAGCATGCATACAGAAAAGTATCCAAGCTACACAGCTCAGTAAATAATCTTCAAAATGAACACATTCATGTAACCACCACTTAATTTAAGAAATAGATCATACCAGTATCCTGGAAGCCCTCTTTATGCACAATTCCAATCCTGAACCCTTCCTTTTCTCCAAAGATATACTGTTCTGATTTCCATGGATTATTATTCTTGCCTATGTTTGTACTATGGAAGAGTATAGTAAGTGGTCTTTTGTGTCTTTCTTCTGTCACTCAGCATTGTGTTTTGAGATTCATCTTTGTTGTATGCAGTTGTGGTCTGTTTTTATTGTTCTATAGTATTATATTTTATGAACAAACCAAAATGCATTTATCCATTCTACTATTGATAAGCTTTTGAGTTGTTTGGAGTTTATTCTGTTTACCACTGTACATAGTGCACATAGTTTTGTGCCTGATGCATAGCAGGCATACAATAAATATTTGTTGAATTTAAGAATGAAATGTCTCACATTTCTTTATAATTACTACTGAACTTTCTCTGACTTACAAGAGGTTAATAATATAGATACCTTTATGTTCTTCCTGCTGGTGCGAAGACCTTATCCCTCTTGACTTGTGCGTTGCTACTGTAGTTTAATTATGTTTAAAATTTAAACCCTGGGGCACTTGGGTGGCTCAGTCAGTTAAGCCTCAGCCTTCGGCTTAGGTCATGATCCTAGGGTCCTGGGATTGAGCCCTGTGTCAGGCTTTCTGCTCAGCGGGGAGCCTGCTTCTCCCTCTTCCTCTGCCTGTCACTCTTCCTGCTTGTGCTTTCTGTCAAATAAATAAAATCTTTAAAAAAAATAAAATTTAAGCCTTGTAGAATAGTCAGTATTCATTTAGATTTAATGGCATATTTATTCTCTCCATTACTCTTTTCTTTCCTGCTTTTCCAAGGATTCCATCTGGCATAATTTTTCTTCTGTCTGAAGTACACTTTACTTATAATAGCCCAAAAGAGGACCAGCCCAAATGCCCATCAACAGATGAATGTATAAACAAATTGAGGTATATCCATATAGTTGAATACTACTCAGCAATTAAAAGGAACAAATTATTGGTATGCACAATCACATGAAAGAGTCTCAGAATAATTATGCTGAGTTTTCTGGGTGGTAATTCTGAGAATTCTGTTTTTGTTTGAAAGTGTGTTTGTTTTACATTCATGCTTGAAAGGTATTTTTTAGGGAATAGAATTTTATGTTGGCAGTTATTAGCTTTCAGCAGTTTGATGATGTGTTTCCATTGTGTTTTGGCTTCTATTTTTTTAACTGGAGGTAGCTGACTTTTTTTTTCATGAAGGTAATCTGATTTCCTTCCTTTGGCTGCTTTAAGCATTTTTTTCCCTTTGTCTTTGAACACAGTATGATTTTCTTTGTACTTATTTACTTGAGTTTCATAGGGCTTCTTGAATCTCTGTCATGATGTTTTAAATCAGTTTTCAAAAATTTTAAGCCATTATCACTTTGATAATGATAATGATGGGCTTCTGTCCCATTTTCTTTCTCCTTTTGGAACTTTTCACTTTCCCACTATATCCCCCTCTGTCTCTTACTCCCTTCCTTTTGTTTTTGTTATATTTTATCCTTTTGTCTCTTTGTATTTTATTCTGCATATTTTCTTCTGACCTGTATTCTGAGCTGCTGTTAATCCCATTCATGGAATTCTTAATTTTGGTTAATTGTTTACTCCAGTTTTAGATTATTTATTTGGTTCTTTTGTAAAAAATAGTTCAAGTTTGGGATGCCTGGGTGGCTCAGTCAATTAAGTATCTGCCTTTGGCTCAGGTCATGATCCCAGGGTCCTGGGACTGAGTACCACATCGGGCTCCTTGCTCAGAGGGGAACCTGCTTCTCCCTCTCCCTTTGTCTGCTGCTCCCCCTGCTTGTGCTCTCTCTGACAAATAAATAAAATCTTAAAAAAAATAGTTCAAGTTCTTTGATGATTTTATCACTTTCGCCTTTTATTTCCTTGAACATATTTACCATTTTTGGGGGGCTTATTGAGATATAATTGATGTAAATAAACTGCACATCTTTAAAATGTACAGTGTGATGAGTTTTGATGTGTTTATTCTGGTAAAATCATCACCACAATCAACATAATGAACATATTCACTACTCCTGTAAGTTTCTTCGTGTGTCTTTATAGTCCTTGCCTCCTATTCTTTCCCCTGCTATTACTCCCTATCCCTTAGTAACCACTGATCTGCTTTCTGTCACTGCAGATTACTTATATTTTTGGAAATTTATGTAAATGTAAAGCGTGTACTTTTTGGGGGGCTTCTTTAAGTTAGCATAATTATTTTGAGATTCATCATGTGCCTGTGTGTATTAAATAGTTTCTTTTTATTGCTGAGTTGTGTTCTGTTGCATGGATATATCTCAGTTTGTTGATCCATTTATCTATTGAAGGACATTTAGGTTGTTTACAGTTTTTGGCTATTATAAATAAAGCTGCTAGGAACATTCTTGTATAAGTGTATCCATGGGCATAAGTCATGGGTATTTTCCCCTCCCTCCCTCTCTTCCTCTCTTCCTCTCTCCCTCCCTCCCTCCCTCCCTCCCTTCTCCCCCTCCCTTCCTTCTCTACACCCAGCATGGAGTCCAGTGTAGGGCTTGAACTTACAATGTTGAGATCAAGACCTAAGCTGAGATCAAGAGTCAGACACTTAACTGAGCCATCCAGGTGCCCCTTGCAGTCTGTTTTTGATAACTATTTTCTGGATCCCTGTGGGGGAATCTATTGTTGCTTTAAAAAAAAAATCTTTCCTTTTATGCCTACTCATATTTGATTGAGTATTGGATATTGTAAATAGAAAAGTTATAGAAGTAGCTTAAGGTTTAAGTATAAAGATTTATGCTTGCTTCTGGCAGATGACTAGGGGCACTAGTGATTCTGTATCACCTTAATCCAGTTTAAGTACTGAGATGATTTGAGGCTAGGCTGTAATCCCAAAGACAGTTTAATTTTAGGCTTTCTTGGGAGTAGCTCTTCAGGGTATGGATTCTAAATACATGGTATTTAACTATATGCCTTTTCTTGGTGGGCTTTGGACTCCAGTTTTTGTTCTTTATATTATGTGCCTGTTCAAGCCCTGCTTATTTTCTAAATCGTTAGCTAGATTTGCAGAGTTGCACTAGGGGAAAAGTAGTCCAAAATACAGCTCTTATCTCTTGGGTTCCTTCTCCTTCTGGATCTGTTTCCCATAATTCTTTTTTCTGCCTTGGTGACTCTAATTAATGCTATAATCAGGTGATTTTCATATTCTGTTCAGCTTTTCTAATTGTTTGCATTAGAATAGTTGATCTAAATTACTGAATTCACATGACTAGAAGTGAAAGTCACACTTCTTAATTTGAACTTTTTTTTTTTCAAATGTTCATGGTTATTTTAATTTCTCTTTTGTACCTTTTCTGGTCATATAAGGATCATAAGTCTTAAAAAGGTTATTTTTTTTTTTAATTTTTTTTTTTATTTTTTAAAGATTTTTATTTATTTGAGAGAGAGAGAGAACGAGAGATAGAAAGCACGAGAAGGAAGAGGGTCAGAGGGAGAAGCAGACTCCCTGCCGAGCAGGGAGCCCGATGCGGGACTCAATCCCGGGACTCCAGGATCATGACCTGAGCCGAAGGCAGTCGCCCAACCAACTGAGCCACCCAGGCGCCCAAAAAGGTTATTGATACTCATGTTGGGTGGTGAATATCTAGATGTAGTTATGATTCAGGTTTCCTGTCATGGATTAATAAAATTCTCTAGGGTATTGTCAGTGATGGTCTTAAAGTGTGGTCAGTGATGGTCACCAAAGAATTGTGAAAAACTAGAGAAATGTTAGCAAGATAGTTGCTATGGAAGTATTTCCTCAGTTTTCACAAAAGGCAAGAAGTTTGTGTAACTATACACTTGGTGTTAGTGATGGTCAAGGCTCTCAAATGGCTTTTAAAAAAATGTTTCATGATTGCTTGAAAAAGGACATATAATTAGCATTTATTCATAAAAACAACAAAACATAAATTAGTTGTATTTATTGGATACTCACAAATGTTGGCAGTGAGCTAAGAACTTGATACTTATCTCCTTGTAATCTTTATAGGTACTTTAAGATACATATTTGTAGTAGAAGACACAAATGTTCACCAATACATGTTTTTCTTTCCTTGGCACACAGAAATGTTACCTTTGTAGCCTTCCTTATATACAAGGAGGGCCATATGACTAATTTTAATCAATGAAATAGCAGATTGGTGTGTCACATCTGAACTGAGACATTTGAGAGATACTGTACCACTTGCTGTTCTTCTTTACCACACTTCTACAGACACACTGATTTTCTTTTTGTCCAGCCAACCCACCAGGCTTGTCCCCAGTGTTTTTTCTGATTTGAATACTTACATCCTTTTCATCATAGGGATAAAGGATAATTCATTTAAAAGATGACATTTGACTTAATGACCTCAATATGAAGAAAAATAATTTTGAAATATGGGCTTTTGATTACAAATAATTTTGTTGCCATCATTTCAAAGGGTAGAAGTAACAAATAAAATCTACCAGCTATAACTGCACATGGAAGATGTTGTTATTGATTAATCTGGTAGTAACAAAATCCTCTTGCTTTTAACTAAATTTAGATCTTTATGACCTGGGAAAAACAGAATTGGTTAGGAAAAGGAAATTCATTATGGCAGAAATTGAGCCCCCCAAAATTCACAATGATAGATGCTAATATTTAAAAAAATTTGATATGAATATTAAACAAAAATTGTTACTGTAGAATGTACATGTTGAGGAATTGCTCTAGCAAGTCAGCAAATAAACATTTTTTTTTTTTTTTTAAAAATGATTTGGGGTACCTGGGTGGCTCAGTTGATTTAGTGTTTGACTCTTGACTGTTGTTCTCAGCTCAGGTCTTGATCTCAGAGTCATGAGTTCAAGCCCCGCATTGGGCTCCACACTGGGCGTGGAGCCTACTTTGAAAAATTTTTTAAAATTTATGTACAGAAAATTAATCAAGCTAGGATATTGGCTTACTGGAATTGGCTCAGAAAAAAAAAATACATCCTTGGTGTCAGAGTAAAACATTTGCTGAATCAAAATGAGGGGTAAAAAAACTATCAACCAACTTTCCAAATGAAACATTAAAATTCTTCTGCATATCTATTTTTAGTATCTTAATATCAATCTTTTTTCCCCTGAAGGTTCATTCTTTATTTTGATACAAAAAATAAACCTTTTAACCTACAAAGAGTGTCATTTGTTTTCATATTGTTCTAAAGCAATATTTTCTAAATCTCATGCTGTGAATATCCATGGAAGAACAAGGGAGTATATAAATGAGAGAAATAGATGTTTGTATTGAGATGCTAAAATTATATTATTATTTCTGGATCTTTGATTAATAATATTGCTATATCGGTATTAAATAATTGTGTCTGTTGGGTCCTTTGGGAAGAAGATGCTGAGTTGGAGTTAGTACAAGAGATATATACATGTATTGGAGAACAGTGCCTGTGAAAAATTAAAGGATGCAGGATGGGGCTGGGAAAGTCTCCTCACCGTGATGCAGATCTGACAAGTCTTAGCTAACACAATGGGGAGCTCTAGAGCAAAGATTGCTTTTTAGAGGAGTCCCATGTTGTGCAGAAAAACCAGGTCCTAATACCTTAAACATGCACAGTCATTGGTTGGGATATGCCTGGGAAGATTGTGGATTTGGCTGGAAAGCTGAGGCAGAACCTAAAGGCTCTAACAACTAATTACCCTCTCTGCAGCATAATCCTAAGTTCTTTCTTAAAAGGAGATCTGGTTCATCTCCTTGACTGCAATACTAATTATAGTTTGTTTGTTTGTTTCTTTCTTTCTTTCTTTCCTTGAGAAGTATCATAAGTTGTTTAAAATAATACAGCAATTTTGAGAAAAAAAGGTTTTTTGTTTTGTTTTGTTTTTTTTGACTAGGGCTTATACAAACAGGTTAAAGAAAAATAAATGGGTACTTTTTAGTGTAGAGAATCTTAAATATCACTGGTATAGATAAGATTATGAGGTAAAGATTACTCAGAATAGGGGCACATGGGTGGCTCAGTCGGTTAAGCTTCTGCCTTCAGCTTAGGTCATGATCCCAGGGTCCTGGGATTGAGCCCTGTGTTGGACTCCCTGCTCAGTGGGGAGCCTGCTTCTCCCTTTCCCATTCCCCCTGCTTGTGTTCCCTCTCTCACTGTGTCTCTCTCTGTCAAATAAATAAATAAAATCTTAAAAAAAAATTTACTCAGAATAAGAACATCTGAACAATGATTTGGCATTAGAAAGATTTTTTTCTTTGAGGGGGGCTTGGCTGCATAATTCTTATGCTTTCATATAAAAGGAAAATAGCTCTTTTTGTACCATTGTGATAAAGATTAGAACATATTGCTTATCGCATATGTGAAGAAGTCCTGTCAAAATGTTAAAAATGGAGAGAGTAACAAAGTAACTACTCTAAAAAGGATAACTAAAGGCCTCAATGTGCATTAAGATGAAGCTTTTAAAGAGAGGACACTGTAAACAGATATGAAAATCAGTATTAAAAATAAGTCCTATAAACCCATTTATCTCCTTTGATTGAAAATATTGACTTAAAAATATTGTCTTCTATTCAACATATGCAAATCAATAAATGTGATACATCACATTAAAAATGAAAGATAAAAATCCTATGATCATCTCAATAGATGTAGAAAAGATATTTGAGAATATCCTTTAATGATAAAAAACCCTCAACAGGGTACCTGGCTGGCTCATTCAGTAGAATATGCGACTCTTGATCTCAGGGTTGTGAGTTAAAGCCACATGCTGGGCGTAGAGCTTACTTAAAGAACCGCCCCCCCCCCAAAAAAAACCCACCTCTGGCCAGGTTGGGTATAGAAGTAGCATACCTCAACATAATAAAAGCCCTATATAACAAACCCCTAGCTGAAATTATATTCAATGGAGAAAAATTAAAAGTGCTTCCTCTAAGATCAGGAACAAGACAAGGGTGCCCTCTATTAACCACTGGCATTCAACATAATACTGGAAGTCCTAGCTAGAGTAGTCAGGCAAGACAAAGAAATGAAAGGCATCCAAATTGGAAAGGAAGATGTAAAATATCATTATTTGCAGATGGTGATATGATTCTATACGTTGAAAATACTAAAGACTCAACTAAAAAACTGTTAGATGTAATCAGTGAATTCAATAAAGCTGTAGGATACAAAAACAAATCTGTTGCATTTCTATACACTAACAATGAACCATCTGAAAAATAAACTATTCCATTCACAACATCCTAAAAAATAATAAAATACCTAGAAATAAATTTAACCAAGGAATTGAAAGATTTATACAATGAAAACTACAAGACTTTGTTGAAAGAAACTAAAGAAGACACAAAGAAATTGAAGAACATCTTGTATTCATGGATTGGAAGAATTAATATTGTTAAAATGTTCATGCTACTCAAAGCTATCTACAGGTTCAACACAATTCCTATCAAAATTCTAATGACATTTTTCAAAGAAATAGAAAAAACAACAATCCTGAAAATTATATGGAACCACAAAGACCTCACATAGTCAAATAATCATGAGACAGAAAAACAAAAGTGTAGGTGTCACACTTCCTTACCTCAAACTATACTACAAAGCTATTGTAATGAAACGTTAGGGTACTGACATAAAAATAGACACATAGACTAATGGAACAGAATAGAGAGCCCAGAATTAAGTCTGTGCAAATACAGTGAACTAATATTTGATAAGGGAGCCAAGAACATTCAGTTGCAAAAGGATAGTCTCTTCAACAAACGGTGTTGGGAAAACTGGATAACCACATGCAAACAAAAACAAAACAAAAAAAAAATTGGACCTCTGTCTTACATCACTTACAAAAGTTAACTCAAAGTGGATAAAGACTTAAATATAAGACCTGATACCATAAAACTCATAGAAGGATAACCTAGAGAAGTTCCTCAACATTGGTATTGACAATGATTTTTTTTGGATATGATACCAAAAGCACAAACAACAAAAAACCCCCAATAATTGGAACTATACTCAACTTAAAAGCTTCTGCACATCAAAAGAAACAATAAAATGAAAAGGCAACCTATGAAGTGGGAGAAAATATTTGCAAAGCATGTTTTAGATAAGTGGTTAATATCCAGAATTTATAAAGAACTCATACAACTCAAAATCGAAAAACCAAACAGTCCAATTAAAAAGTGGGCATAGGATCCAACCCACCCTCCTTGGCAGGCATCCCTCCAGAGTGGCTCCTGCCCTGCCACACCTGGCAGGCAGCTGTGACTGGGACTGTATCCAATCCAAAGTGACTCCTGGCAGGGGTGGGTTGAAAACCCCATACAGCAGCATGTCCGTATTTCCTGAAGCTAGGTTTAGCTGGCTGGACACAAAGCAAGCCCTTTCCTTCAGTGTATCTACAGCTGTGGTATAGAGGTTAATTGCTGATAGGCTGAGTACTAGCCCTGTCCACCAGTGAGCCCATGGTGGCTACACACATGCCTCTTAACAATGCAGGCAGCAAGCACTGCCCAGTGCATCCACAATAGGCAAAGAGCATCATTGCAGCTGGGCTGAAGGTAATTGTGGTTCAGCCACGATAGGAGGGTGCATGCAGCCCACAGAGGGGACACTTCTAGAGTACCTGGTTCTGGTTCAGGTGCTATAGGGCATCATTGGACCTCAATACACAAGGCCGCTACTTTCAAGATAAGGAGAGGTAGCTGGCCTTCTAATATGTAGAAACAGAGTTAGACAAAATGAGGAGACAGAGGAATATGTACTAAATGAAAAAAACAAGGCAAAATTACAGTAAAAGAGCTGAATGACATGAAGATAAGCAGTATACATGATAAAGAATTTAAAGTAATAGTTACACTCACTGGACTTGAGGAAAGAGTGGATGAACTCAGTGAGAACTTCAATAAAGAGAGAAAATAGAAAGAAGAACCTGTCAGAGCTGAAGAATTCATTAACTGATATAAAAAATACACTGGAGGGAATCAGTAGCAGTTAGAGGATGTAGAAAAATGTACCAGAAATCTGGAAAGCAATCAAGGTGAACAGCAAACAGAAAAAAAAAGTAAAAATTAAAAATGAGGATAGGTTAAGGGAACTCTGTGACATCATAGTCTAACAACATTCACATTATAGGGATCCCAGAAGGAGAGAAAGGGAAGAGGGCAGAAGACTTATTTTTTTTTAATTTTTAAAAATTTTTTATTATTATGTTAATCACCATATATTACATCATTTGTTTTGGTGTAGTGTTCCATGATTCATTGTTTGTTCATAACACCCAGTGCTCCATGCAGAATGTGCCCTCTTTAATACCCATCACCAGGCTAACCCATCCCCCTACCCTCCTCCCCTCTAGAAACCTCAGTTTGTTTTTCAGAGTCCATCATCTCTCCTGGTTCATCTCCCCCTCTGACTTACTCCCCTTCATTAGAAGACTTATTTGAAGAAGTAATAGCTGAAGCCTTCTTTACTCTGGGGCAGGAAACAGACATTCAGGTCCAGGAAGCATAGAGAGCCCCTATCAAGATAAATCAAGGAGACCCACACCAAGACATAATAATTAATATGTGAAAAAAAAATGATGAAGAGAGAATTAAAAAAAATTTTTTTTAAAGCAGCAAGAGAAAATAGTTACATATAAGGGAAACTCTGTAAGTCTCTCAGTTGATTTTTCAGCAGAAACTTTTCAGGACAGAAGGGGGTAGCATGATAAGAGTCAAAGTGCTGAAAGGAAAAAAACCTACCCAGCAAGGTAGATTGAAGGAGAGATAAAGAGTTTCCCAAGCAAACAAAAGTTAAATTTATCAGCACTAAACCAGCCTTACATGAAATGTTAAAGGGAATTCTATAAGTGAAAAGGGCCATAACTAGAAGTAATAAAATAATGAAAGGAAAAAATTTTACAGGTGAAAGCAAACTTATATTAAAGGTAGCAGATTAATCACTTATAAAGCCAGTATGGCGGTTAAAACACAAAAGTAATAAAATAAATTGTGTCTACAAAAATTAACCAAGGGATATGCAAAATAAAAAGATGTAAAATATGACATCATCTACATAGAACATGGAGGAGAGAGTAATGATTTAGTGCTTTAAATGTGTTCAAACGTACGTGACCATCAACTTAATATAGACTGCTGTGCACATATAAGGTTGTATATGAACCAAATGGTAACCACAAATCAAAAACTTGTAATAGATACACAAAAAATAAAGAGAATAGAGGGGCTGGGTCAGTCGGTAGAGCATGTGACTCTTGATCTTGGGGTCATGGGTTTGAGCCCCATGTTGGGGATAGAGTTTAATTTAAAAAAATAAAGAGAATGGTATCCAAGCATAACACTAAAAAAAGCCATCAAACCACAAGGTGAGAGAGCAAGAGAAGAAGGAACAGAGAAGAACTACAAAAACAATCAGAGAACAATTAACAAAATGGCAGTAGGTTAATGTCTATAAATAAATGTAATTGGATTAATGCTATAGTCAAATGACATAGGGTGACTGAATGGATAAAAAAACAAGATCTATCTATATGCTGCCTACGAGAGACTAATTTCAGAGTGAAAGACACATACAGACAAAGTGAAGGGTTGGAAAAACATATATCATGCAAATGGAAGTGAAAAAAAAAAGCTGGGGCAGCAATGCTTATATCAGACAGAATAGACTTTAAAACAAATACTGTAGCAAGAGACAAAGACACTACATAGTGATAAAGGAATCAGTTGAACAAGAGGTAGCAATTGTAAATACACACCCAACATAGGAGCATCTAAATTCATAAAGCAATATTAACAGACATAAAGGAAGAAATTGACAATAATACAATGATAGGAGGGGGCTTTAACACCCCACTTACATCAATGGATAAATCATTCAGACAGAAAATTAAGGAAAAACGTGGCTTTGAATGACACATTAGACCAGATGGACCTAACAGATATATACAGAACATTCTATTCCAAAACAGTAGAATACACATTCTTTTCAAGTGCACATGTAGCATTCCCCAGGACAGACTTCATGTTAGGCTACAAAACAAGTCTTAAAAATTTTAGGAAGATCAAAATCATGTGAAGCATCTTTTTGACCACAGGAGTATGAAACTAGAAATCAATTACAAGAAAAAAAACTGTAAACACACAAACACGTGGAGGCCAAATGATATACTACTAAACAGTGAATGGGTCAACAAACAAGTCAAAGAGGAGCGGCACCTGGTGGCTCAGTCAGTTAAGCATCCAACTCTTGATTTCAGCTCTGGTCATGATCTCAGGGTCCTGGGTTTGAGCCCCACATCAGGCTCTGCACTCAGATTCTCTCCCTCTCCCTCTGAGTGCCCCCCACACTCTATCTGTCTCTCTCAAATAAATAAATCTAAAAAAAAAGTCAAAGAAGAAATTAAATACATGGAGACAAATGAAAATGTAAACAAATGGTCCAAAATCTTTGGGCTGTGGCAAAAGCAGTTCTTTTTTTTTTGTAAAGATTTTATTTATTTATTTGACAGAGAGAGACAGTGAGAGAGGGAACACAAGCAGGGGGAGAGGGAGAGGGAGAAACAGGCTTCCCGCAGAGCAGGGAGCCCAACGCGGGGCTCGATCCCAGGACCCTGGGATCATGACCTGAGCTGAAGGCAGACGCTTAATGACTCAGCCACCCAGGTGCCCACAAAAGCAGTTCTAAAAGGAAAGTTTATAGTGCTATAGGCCTACCTCAAGAAATGAGAAAAAAAAAATCTGAAACAATGTAACCTTCTATCTAAAGGAACTAGAAAAAGGACCAAAAAAAGCCCAAAACTAGTAGAGGAAAGGAAATAATAAAGACTAGAGTGGAAATAAATGAAATAGAGACAAAAAACTTTAGAAAAGGTGAATGAAACTTATCTTGATAAAATTTAGATTCATGAAGGAAAAAGATCAAAGTCAGAAATGAAAGAGGAGAAATAACAACTGACACCACAGAAGTACATAGAATTATAAGAGAATATTATGAAAAATTATGTGCCAACAGATTGGACAACCTAGAAGAAATGGATAAATTCCTAGCATACAATCTCCCAAAACTGAATCAGGAAGAAATAGAAAATCTGAACAGAATGATTACTAGTAATGAAATTGAATCAGTAATAAAAGAACTTCCAACAAAGGGAAGTCCAGGATCAGAAGGCTTTACAGGTGAACTCTACCAACCATTTAAAGACTTTTTTAAAAAAGATTTTATTTTTAAAAAAAAATCTCTATAGCCAGTGTGGGGATCAAACCCACAACTCTGAGATTGAGAGTTGCGTGCTCCACCAACTGAACCAGCCGGGTGCCCCTAAAGAAGACTTAATACCTATTCTCCTCAAACTGGTCCAAAAAATAGAAGAGGAAGGAAAACTTCCAAATTCATTTTATGAGGCCAACATTACCCTGATTTCAAAACCAGATAAAGACACTACAAGAAAAGAGAACTACAGGCCAACATTTCTGATGAACATAGATGCAAAAATCCTCAAAAAATTATTAGAAACTAAATTCTTGAGTACTTTAAGAAAAATCATTTACCACGATGAATTGGGATTTATTCCAGGGTGCAAGGGGTGGTTCAGTATTCACAAATCAATCAATTCGATACATCATGTTAACAATAGGAAGGATAAAAACCATATGGGGCTGCTTGGGTGGCTCAGTCTGTTGACATCTGACTCTTGGTTTTGGCTCAGGTCATGAAATTGAGTGCTGCGATGGGCTCCATGCTCAGCAGGTATTTGCTTGAGATTGTCTCTCTCCCTCTCCCCCTCCCCCCTGCTTTCTTGTTAGCTCTCTTTCTCTCTAAAATAAGTATTTTTTAAAAACCCATATGATGGGACACCTGGGTGGCTCAGTCAGTTAAGCGTCTGCCTTCGGCTTAGGTCATGATCCTAGGGTCCTGGGATCGAGTCCCACATCAGGCTCCCTGCTCAGTGGAGAACCTGCTTCTCTCTCTCCCTGCCACTCCCCCCCCCTCCCCGCTTGTGCGCTCTCTTTCTGACAAATAAATAAATAGAATCTTAAAAAAAAAACCCATATGATTATCTAATAGATGCAGAAAAAGCATTTGACAAAATAAACATTTGTTCATCATAAAAACTCACAACAAAGTGGATTTTATTTTATTATTTTTTTGAAGATTTTATTTATTTATTTGAGAGAGAGAGAGAGCACATGAGAGTGGGAAGGGTCAGAGGGAGAAGCAGACTCCCTGCTGAGCAGGGAGCCCGATGTGGGACTCAATCCAGGGACTTCAGGATCATGACCTGAGCTGAAGGCAGTCGCTTAACCAACTGAGCCACGCAGGCACCCAACAAAGTGGATTTTGGAGGGAACATACCTCAATGGTGAAAAACTGAAAGCTTCTACTCTAAGATCAGGAACAAGACAGGTTGTCCTCTCTCACACTTTTACTCAACATAGTTTTGGAACTCCTAGCTGCAGCAATTAGACATTAAAAAGTGAGAAGAGGCATCCAAATTGGTAAGGAAGAAGTAAAACTGCCACTATTTGCAGATGACATGATACTCTATGTAGAAAACCCTAAAGACTTCATGAAAAAACTGTTAGAACTGATAAGTGAATTCAGTAAAGTTGTGGATACAAAAATGATACAGGAGATTTGTTGCATTTCTATACACTAATAATGAAATAATTAAAAGAAATTAAAATAACCCCATTTACAGTTTCAACAAAAATAGTAAAAACATAGGAATAAATTTAATTAAAGACATGAAAGATGTATACTCTGAAACCTATGAGGCACTGATAAAAGAAACTGAAATAACACAAACTAATGGAAAGGTATAGCATTCTTATGGATTGGGAGAATTAATATCCTTAAATTGTTTATACTGCTTGAAGCAATCTACAGATTCAGTGCTTTCTGTCAAAATACCAGCAGCATTTTTCACAGAATGAGAACAAATAATACTAAAATTTGCATGGAACCACCAAAGATATCAGATAGCCAAAACAATCTTGAGAAAAAACAACAAAGTTAGAGGTATCATCCCAGGTTTCAAGCTATACTACAAAGCTGTAGTAATCAAAACAGTATGGTACTGGCACAAAAATAGACACATAGATCATTGGAACAAGATAGCTCAGAAGTAAACCCACACCTATTTGGTCAATTAACTTGTAACAAATGAAGCAAGAATATACAGTGGGGAAAAGAGTCTCTTCAATAAATGGCATTAGGAAAACTGAACAGCTACATGCAAAAGAATCAAACTGGTCTACTTTATTAGACCTTATATAAAAATAAACTCAAAATGGATTAAAGACCTAAATGTGAGACCTGAAACCATAAAACTCCTAAAAGGAAACATAAGCAGTATTCTCTTGGACATTGACCTTAGTGACATATTTATGGATATGTCTCCTCAGGCAAGGGAAACAAAAGTGACAAATTATTGGACTACACCTAAATAAAAAGTTTTTGTACAGCAAAGGAAACTATCAACAAAACAAAAAGGCAGCTTAGTGAATGGGAGGAGATATTTGCAAATGATATATCCGATAAGGTCTTAATATCAGAAACAAATAAAGAACACCAAAAAATGGGCAGGGGCGCCTGGGTAGCTCAGTGGGTTAAAGTCTGCCTTCGGCTCAGGTCATGATCCCAGGGTCCTGGGATCGAGCCCCACGTCAGGCTCCCTGCTCAGCAGCAAGCCTGCTTCTCTCCTCGCAGCTCGTGTGCTCGCTCTCATTATCTCTATTTCTGTCTCTCTCTCAAATAAATAAATAAAAATCTTAAAAAAGTATGTACAATAGCCAAGGTATGGAAATAACCTAAGTGTCAGTCAGTGTATGTGTGGATAAAGAAGATATGGTACACACACACACACACACACACACACACACACAGAGGAATATTATTCAGCCATGAGAAAAAGGGAAATCCTGCTATTTGTGACAACGTGGATAGACCTTGAGGATATTATGCTAAGTGAGATAGGTCAGAGAAAGACAGATACTCTATGCTGTCTCTTATAGGTGGAATCCAAAAGCCTGAACTCAAAAAAAGAGTGAAATTGTGTTTAACAGGGGCCAGGGTTTGGGGGAATGAGAGAGATGTTGTTTAAGGGTATGTACTTGTAACTAGTAGATAAATCCTGAAGATCTAATTCACAATGCAATGGTAGACAACAAAACTGTATTCTAAACATTAAACTTGTTATGAGAGTATGTCTTAATTGTTCCTACCACAAGAAGTGATAATTATGTGATGTTACAGAGATGTTAGCTTATGAACAATGGAAATCATATTGCACTATAAATGTATGAACTCAGTATGTTGTATACCTTAAACTTATACAATACTTATGCCAATTATATCTCAATAAAAATATTGGCTTGAAGGGACTGTGTGGGACCATTTATGTTTTTAGTATTGTGTATCATAGACTGCAGTCCTGACCCCAGGCAACTGGAGCCACCCAGAAGGCCATTGTGTATTCTTGGTTACCCTAGGGCTAGAGAGAGAGTATGAATAAAACAACACAAATGTGTCACTGCCTACCAGAGAAAACAGCTTTTACTTCTAAGTACAAAAGAGATGTCTTTTCTGAAGAACATACGGTTACAGAAGTAGCAGGATTTATTTTGGGGAAATTTAAAAGTAGCCTTGGTATTTAGGAAATAAATTTTTTCCAAATGAAAGCATCTGTAATAAAAGTAGTAGATGCTCATTTATATTAATTTTAAAAATTCAGACAAAATAAAAATATAAATAAGTCCTACCATTGAGATGTAATTTTGTGGATATTTTGGTATATGTACTACTTAAAAATACATGAGTACTACACACACACACACAATGTTTTGTTTTTTAAATATTGGCTCATACTATCATGCTGTTTTATGACTCCCCCCCCCCAATTTACTATGTTTTGGTTATTTTTCCATACTAATAAAGATACACACTATCTTGAAGCTGTATACTGTCATTTGAAAAAATGAATTGTGCCTATTATGACTAGACTCTGACTGATATGTGACTACAGTATAATTCATTTAACTCATTACCAGTGTCAAATAACCAAATGATATGTGAGTCATTTACATTTTTTCAATAATATCCAATAGTGTTAGAGTAAACAGGCTTCTCTAGCTTTCCTGACTACTTATTTCTGTTGAATAAAATTTTAGGAATGAAAATCTTGTTTTAAAAGCCTGCACATTTTAATTTCATTTTTAATTATTATTTTATTAAAGATTTTATTTTTTTTTTAAGCAATCACGGGGCTTGAACTTACCACCCTGAGGTCAAGACTCACATGCTTAACCGACTGAGCCAGCCAAGCATCCCAAAAGCCTGCACATTTTTAAAACTTCTGAAACACATTACTAATTGATCTCTAAAGTTTGCCAATTTACACTTCTACCAGCAAGGTATATGAATGTTGTTCTTTGTTTTTGTTTTTGTTTAAATCTCATTATCACTCTGGGCGATAGATAGAAAATGGTATCATATTTTAATTTACTACAAATGCTACAAATGTTTTGAGTCTAGAATGATGAAATGTCCCTGGGTCCTAGTAAAAATAGTTTCCCTTGGGATAGTTAGAAGTAAACTGCACAGAATGTTATTTTAAGAACTTCCATTGCAGGTTGGATGAATTGAAGATTGCTTTTAATAAGTGAAAAAAATGAAAGCAAAATAATAGCTCTTTCTTTTTTTTTTAAGGTGATGTAGTCATTGTCATCTGGTTCTTCTGTAGAGATAATAAAGGCAATAAAGATAGAACAATTATTAGGAAATAAATTTCTATTTATAATAGCACAAATACAGCCTCTACAACTAGTTTTTAGGGACAGAGAGTACTCCTTGTCTAGGATTTAGTTGTTTACTATTTTTTTAAGAACATTCTTATACCACTTAGACAACTACTTTCTTGATAGGAAATTGAGTTTTCAGAGTGCTGCAAGAGAGCATGAGTGGGGGTGAGGGGCAGAGGGAGAGGGAGAAGCAGGCTCCTCCTTGAGCAGGGAGCCCCATGTGGGGCTGGATCCCAGCACCCTGGGATCGTGACCTGGCCAAAGGCAGATGTTTAACTGACTGAGCCACCCAGGCACCCCTGTTAATTGAAATTGTTAAATATTATCGGTGATATTCTCAAGTTGTATTTCAAGATATGCTCCTGATGTGAATTAGTTTGAAAGATTGTCAGTGATTTGTTTTTGTTTTTTGATTTATATAAGTTTAAGGATTTTTTTATCCTAATTCTAAGTAACACAGATTCTCAGAGACAATAAAGGAAATATTTGATGTTCTCTTTATTTTTATTTTTTAAAGATTTATTTATTTGAGAGAGAGAGAGAAAGAGCAAGCAAGCATGGGGAGGGGAAAGGAGTGGGGAAAGAGGGAGAGAGGGGGAAGGGGTGAAGGAAGAGGGAGAGAGAGAATTTCAAGCAGATGCCCTGCTGAGTGTGGAGTCAAAACCAGGCTTGATCCCACAACCCTGAAATCATGACCTGAGCTGAAATCAAGAGCTGGATGCTTAATCAGCTGAGCCATTCATTTGTCCCTGTTCTCTTTTTAATTTTATTTTAATTTTAAGGTTTTATTTATTGGGGTGCCTGGGTGGCTCAGTCATTAAAGCGTCTGACTTCAGCTCAGGTCACAATCCCAGGGTCCTGAGATCGAGCCCCGCATTGGGCTCCCCGCTCAGCGGGAAGCCTGCTTCTCCCTCTCCCACTCCCTCTGTTTGTGTTCCCTCTCTCGATGTCTCTCTCTCTGTCAAATAAATAAAATCTTAAAAAAATATTTTATTTATTTATTTAAGAGAGAAAGAGAGAGAGCATGTGAGAGAGAGAATGAGCAGGGAGAGGGACACAGGGAGAGGGGCAAGCAGACGCCCTGCTGAGCCGGGTGTTCAATGTGGGGCTCTATCCCCAGACCCTGAGATCATGACCTAAGCTGAAATCAGATGCTTAACTGACTGAGCCACCCAGGCGCCCCTGTTCTCTTTATTTTTAATTAAAATTTTGCATGAACATTTATCTGTTAAGTCAGTCTCCTGAGACCTTCTTTCTCCAGAATGGTAAACTGGGATGTTAAATAAACCATTAAAATGGAACAATATTTGAGATGTGTGACCATTTGAGCCTATTTTTGGGTTTAATAAAATAAAAAGTATTAAGCACTTTCAGTATTCTTGTATTAGCTATTGGGCATCCTGGTAAACCATGAAGATGTGGTCTCAATTTTCATAGAGCTATAGTCTTATAGGGGTCTCAGACAATAAAAAGCAAAGGAATGGAAAGCAAAAGAAAAAAACACCATAATTAGAATTTGTGACAAGTGTTATAAAGGGAAAAATAGTGCAACAGTAGAGAATAATGGGGATTCCTATTTTTGACAAGGTGGTCAGGATCAGCACTCTGAAGTGGTGACATACAAACAAACATGTAAAGGATTAGAGGGAGCCAGCTGTGTAAATAACTGGGTGTCTGAGTTCAGGCCACTTTAGTAAAGTTCCATAAATTGGATGGCTTATAAACAACAGAAATTTATGTCTCACAGTTCTGGGGGCAGTAAGTCTGAGATTAGGAAGCTAGTATTATTGGGTTCTGATGTGAGGGCCTTCTTCTAGGTTGTAGACTGCCATCTTCTTTTTGTATCCTTATATGGTGGAAATGGGGCAAGAGAGCTTTCTGGCAACTTCTTTATAAGGGCATTAATCCCTTTTGTGGGGACTCTACCCTCATGACCTAATTACCTTCCAAAAAGCCCTACCTCCTATCTGTCCTTACCTCCAGTGCTATCACATTGCAGATTAGGATTTCAACATATGAATTTGTGGTGGAATTCCATCAGTTAGTCTGCTGCATAGGGGGATGGACAGGGTGGAGGGATTAAGGCAGTTTGAAGGAACAGTCTATAAAAAGAACTTTAGGTATAAAAGATCTTGGGTTGGTCAAAGAATTGAAAGGAGGAGCTCTATAGCTGAAATATAATGGGTGAAGTTAAGATTAGACGGGGTTGAATGAGGTTGTGGAAGTAGGGACCTGATCACACACATCTTGTAAGCTTAGTAAGGAATTCATTTTTTATTCAAAGTGCAAGGGATTTTTATTCAAAATGCAATGGGGAGGTAATGAAGGACAGTGACACAATCCAATTTTGTCTGTTGTGAGAATAATAATAGTGAGAAGGGGGGAACTAGTAAACTAGGTAAGATGATGATAGCTTGAGTAACCAAGGTAAGAAATGATGATGGCTTGAGTAGAGACAATAAAGATTGAAAGAACTGGATGGCTTCAAGATATATTTAGGAGACAGATGACAGGACATATTGAGGAATTGAACATGGGACAGAGAGGAAACACAATTTTGTCCATATTTCTAGCTTGTTAGGTTTTATAGTCAGTCAGTAAGTAAAAATATTTATTCAACAGTGTGTACCTACTGTGTTACTTTTTACTTATATTCTTGGTTTCATAAAATGAATAAAACTTTAAACTGTACAATTTAGTAGAGGTGTTTTAGTCCATTGGGTCTTCTATAACAAAATACCATAGACTGGGGGACCTATAAACAACATTCATTTATTTGTTATATTTCTGGAGGCTGGAAACTTCAAGATCAAGGTGCTGGCAGAGTCAGTGTCTGATGAGGATGTTTCCTTGCTTATAAGCAGCCATGTTGCTGTGTGCTCACATGGCAGAGGGGGCAAGGGAGCTCTCTGTGGTCTCTTTTATAAGGGCAATAATCCTATTCATAAGGGCTCCATCCGTATGACCTAATCACCACTCAAAGGCCCACCTCCTAATACTATCACATAGGGGGGTTAGGATTTGAACCCGTGAATTTTGTGAAACATGAACATTCAGTCTGTAGGAGGAGGTAAAGAGACTTATAGCTGGAACATACAAGAACTGATAAAACATCCCTGAAAATATAGCATAAATTAATAAAAATGATTTACATACAAGGTTAATGAAACACATTTATTGCCTAAAAGACATTGTTTATTTTAGGTACTTATTAAGTATTTGTTGAATTAATGGATGTATTTCCAGACATTTCCAGTGCTTTTTATTCTTTCTGAAGATCTAAGTTTCTCTTTAGTATCATTTTCCTTCGGTCCAAAGAAATTCTTTTAGCATTTTTTTTTAAAGATTTTATTTATTTATTTGACAGAGAGAGAGAGAGTGCACAAGCAGGGGCAGCAGCAGAGGGAGAGGGAGAAGCAGAGAGCCTTGCTAAGCAGGGAGCCTGATGTGGGCCTCGATCCCAGGACCCTGGGATCATGACCTGAGCTAAAGGCAGATGCTTAATCAACTGAGCCATCCAGGAGCCCTTCTTTTAATTTTGTGAGTAGTTTTGCTGGCCCTAAGGTTCTGTTCCTTTTGTTTTTGTTCCCTTTTTTCCCCTAAATCTTTTTTTCCTTTGTTTGTCCAGATTCAATTTTATTGATCTATTTTCAACTGTACTGAGTTTTTACTCATTCATCTTCATTTGCTGTTAAGCACATCCAGTGAATTTTAAATTTTAATATTGTATTTTTCAGTCTCGGATTTCTCTTTTTTAAGATTTATTCATTTTTAGAGAGAGAGAGAGAGAGAGAACGTGTGCACATGTGGTAGGAGGGGCAAAAGGAGAGAATCTTTCAACCAGACTCTCCACTGAGTGAGGAGCCCATCATGGGGCTCAATCCCACAATCCATGAGATTACAACCTGAGCCAAGAGGAGGAGGCATGACCAACTGAGTCACCCAAGTTCCCCCAGTCTAGGATTTCTGTTTGGTTATTTTTAAAGTTTCTATTGCTCTGTTAAGGTTTCTTTTTATTTGTTATGATCATATTTTTCTTTTCTTTATTTTAAAGATTATTTATTTTCGAGAGATTGAGAGGGAGCACAAGTGCAAGGGGCAGAGGGAGAGGAAGAGGGAGAAAGAAACCAACAAAGACAATGTGCTGAGCACAGAGCCCGACACGGGGCTTGATCTCGTGACCTGAGCTGAAACCAAGAGTTGGATGCTTAACCAACTGTGCAACCAAGGAGCCCCTGTTATGATCATATTTTTTTCTGTATCATTGAACGTAGACCTAATACTTGCTTGAAAATCTTTTTCTACTAATTTTAACATCTGATCAGTCTGTACTTAGTCTCTATTAGTTATGTTTCCTCTCACCTTTTCTGGGTTTTTTTTGGTCTGTCAAAGATTTTTTTTTTTAAGATTTTATTTATTTGTCAGAGAGAGAGAGTGCACAAGCAGGGGGAGCAGCAGGCAGAGGGAGGAGCAGGCTCCCCGCTGAGCCAGGAACCTGACATGGGGCTCAATCCCAGGACTCTGGGATCCTGGGATCTGAGGGTCTGAGCCACCCAGGTGCCCCTGTCAAAGAATTTTGAATTGTATCCTGGACATTGTGAATATGAAGTTGTGGAGTCTCTGAATTCTGTTATATTCCTTCAAAGAATGTTGATATATATGTTTAGCAGGCAAGTAATTAGCCTGATTGGACTCACATTCTAAGCTTTGCCTCTTGGGTGGTGGTCCTAATTCAGTTCTTTTATCCTTAGTTAGGCTTCTTACAGTTTACTCCTTGCATATGTGGTTCAGAGGTCAGCCAGAAAATTGGAGTTTGTACCTAGATTTTGTTTCTGTTTCTTTGGCTCTCCTTTTTCTGAGAATCCTCTTTTCAGCATCTGTGGTCTCCCTGAACTCTGTCCTCTGGTTCTTCAAGATGGTCAGGTTGTGAGGTTTACATGGAGTTTTAGGTACCCCTGTGATGCTAACTGGACCTACCCTCAGGAAAAAGCTGTAAATGAGAAATTCACCCAGTACCACTCTTTTCCAACTATTGACTCCCCTCTAATATTTGCCTTCTTTTGGTCACTCTTCGGTGTCTTTAGGTACTTGATTTTTGTATTTTGTTTACAATTTATAGTTATCTGTGTGAGGATTGATCTGGTAGGTGCTTACTTAGATGTACCAAAAGCACAACTCTCTGCTGTTCCTTTTTGTGTGGGGAAAATCCTTTCAAAATTAAGTTCTCTACTGTAAATACCAGCTTTTAGACATATCATGTGCTAATTTAATTAGTTAAGACATTGTCATTTTGAATATTGCTTTTGTAAATTGCCTGACTCAAAAAGTAACACTTCCTGATCTTAAAAGGTAATATTCTAATGGAGAAGACAGTCAAGCAAACAGAAACTAATAAGTGAAAGGAGACATGATAGAGGCATAAACAGGACACTAGGAAGAGCACAGAGATCTGTGCGAGGAGAGGAGACACAAGACTTTCAAGGGGATGTGATTTCTATATTGTATCTATAAGAAGAAATAAGGGTATTGAAGTTAAAAAATGGATTAGGGGGCTTCCTAGGAAGAAGAAAGAGCATAAATAAATATGTGGGATCCTAAGAATGGATAACCTTTTAGAAGAGTTGCAGGTAGTTTTGGTGTGGCCTGAATTATAGAATATATATGGAGATGTGTGAAAATACAAAGCCAGAAAGATTGGGCTGGAGCCAAATCATGAAGGGACTAGAATGTCATGCCAAGGACTTTGGACTTTAAATTATATGTAGTGGGAAACCATTGACATGTTTTAAATATGGATGTGACGTAATCAAATTTACATGTTTTATAATGATTGTTTTGGTATTTGTGCACAGAAGGGGGAGAAATGGGAGGTAGGGATACAAATTAAGGCAAGAAATTATGAAAGCCTAAAAAGAGTGTTGGTAGAGAGGAGGGAATGAATTCAAGTGAGAACTTAGGAGAAGAAGCCGTGGGTCTTGGTAATAGCTTTGTTGTATGTATTGTGTTAAAGGACAAGAAGTCCAGTATTTGGTAGTTATCTTTCCTCTCAGAGATTATTATAAAATATGGTAACATCTCTAGGGCTCAGAGTTTTTTTCCCTTCATAAATATTATCAGGAAGTAGCAGCACATGTTGGCTTCTGGTAGAGGCATCACTGTCTCTGACTTGTAGCAGTGTACCTTTTGTGGTTTTACAGTGATGATACTTTCAGAGTAATAAATAGAAGAAACTATCTAAACTTGCCAGTGGTTGTTTCATTTGCTTTATATTTTCTTCAGTATGTAATGACAAATTTAACTATTTATTCCATATTATATGTAATAATAACTTTCATTTTTAGTTGGTTGTTTTTGTTTAGTTTTTAAACAAAACACTTAGTAACTAGAAGAGTATAAAGTGAAAAGTCCCCCTTACCTTGCCCATCCTCATTCCTATTGTCTTAAAGTAAGACCTCTTTTTTTCTGTTTGTTTTTGTTGGTGGTGGACACATAATAGAGGAATGACTATATTGAATAACTTTAGCAGCATCAGTTGGTTCTCCAATATGGAAGATGAGCAATTTAGTAAACCTAATAATTAACTTGTCCCTCTACTTCCTGATAATTTGTTTGCTGTGTTAATATTGTTAGTCTAGAAGATAATTTAAATTATGTTATTAAATTTCAGTTTCTTGAATTATCAAATGTAGAGTGTCTGCTGATTACTTACTATGGAAAGTAAAGAAATTAGAGTACCTCATACCTATCTTTAGTTCCTAAATTATCTGTTGTGACTTTTTAGACTGCTCATTTAGACATTAATTTGTTTACAAATAAAATATTTGCTTTTTCCTAAGATGAATTTTCTTATCTCTTAGCTTTTTAATTCTTTTAAAAGTTCTTATTTTGAGCCTATTTTTTTCACATTCTTTAAGTTGTGTAACTCTAATTAGACACATGTAATAAGGATTAGAGCAATCTATAATGAGAAGATTTTTCAGTTCCATTAGAAGAAATAGGGCAGGATGGTAGAATCATGATTATTGTCTTCATACAGCTTTGTATATGTTAAGGAAGGAAAAGACATTCTTTGTAATTATAGGGGATGTCAAGTGGTGAGAATATTTGGAGAAGATTTTGACTCAGTGTAAAGAAAAAGAAAGTTTTAAGATAATTGGATATTTTCAACAATAGAGTGAAATAATCTCTCAGCTCCCTTTTAGCATAATTTTTCCCCTTCCTAGTTAGAATTCCGTAGCTATTTAACTTTGTTCTGATCTATCTTCAGCTTCCTGTTCTCCCGATTGTTTCAGTCTAATACTCTAGCATTGCATGAGCCTAACAATTCATTTATTTCTCTTATGTTTTAAAGCAGCTAAGTCCTTCTGGAGATTACATAACTATTGGGCTTTTCCCCCTTAAAGATTTGGAGTAAGATATTATAGAAGTACAGAAAAGGAACACTTAGTCTTGGGACACAGGTGTCAGGAAACATTTCTAAAAAGAGATGACACTTGAACTTAATCATGTAAAATGTGTAATAGTTAACCTGATGATGGAAGAAAAGGAGATGAGATTGATGAGGTGAGTTTCTGGCAGAGGGACAAACATATTCAAAGGTGGATAGATTAATTTGAATGGACCTATTTGGGGTGCTGTACAAAGGTTGTTGAAACTAGAGTGTGCATAAGGGTATGGATGAGAGGTAATATTCAGGTTATTAGGAATTTAATCATTATCCTGAATGTGGTGAGAAGTCAGTTAACTGAACAAATTCCGGCAGCATTGAGGAAAATGATTTGGAGTGAAGTCAGGGAGAACAGTTAAGGAGTTATTGCAGTAGTCCATGTGAGAAATGAGGAGGACCTAAAACAAAACCGTTGTAGTAGGTATGGGAGAATATTGAATTTCAAAATCATAACAGGTACATGGTTGTTATTGATGCAGGGGATTCTTTTTAATGGAAGACCAGATGATCACCAAAGAGGTTCCCATAAGATGATGTTTATTTTACTGTGAAACCTAGTTTTCAGTAATGCAGACTCAGGAAATTGTATTATTTATAGGTCAAAACTCAATATGTCTCTTGGAAAAAACATTTTTATTTTTTTCTTTAAATTTTTTTATTGTTAGGTTAATCACCATACATTACATCATTAGTTTTTGATGTAGTGTTCCATGATTCATTGTTTGTGCATAACACCCAGTGCTCCACGCAGAACGTGCCCTCTTTAATACCCATCACCAGGCTAACCCATCCCCCCACCCCCTCCCCTCTAGAACCCTCAGTTTGTTTTCAGAGTCCATCGTCTCTCATGGGAGGGATGGGGTGGCTGAGCGCTGTGAATTGTGCAAAAAACATTTTTAAAATGACAATGAGAAATGTAACTTTCAGAGTGAGAGTACTTACTAGTCTTCCTGACCAGTACATTCTTTCCTACCAGGTACTTTGTTTTTGGACATGATTTAGGTTCCACCTTTCAGATGTACTCTGATTTGGAACTGAATCACACGGAGAAAGAGGTGGGGGTGGATTTGAATTTTGTTGGCATGGACTGTAAGAGAGAACGGTTCTGAGCTAGCAGTTTGTGCAGTAGCTTCCTAATTAAGTGAGTGGCTTTCTATTTCTGCAGCAGCTTCCTTGTTTGCTAGCTCCCTGCATGATGGTGACAGCTTTCCTGATTGTGGCTGAGGTAGGATGGTTCTATGGGCTGGGAGTTGTTTCTGGGAGCTCATTCACTCTATATATAAGAGCCTGCCTCTCCATTTTTACAGTGATTTTGTGAGCATCTGATTCTCGTATTAAATCCCTTTTTGCTTAAACTACCTAGAATGGATTCTGATCTTGGACCAATATAGTAATTGATACCAAAAGTGTTACAGGCAGCAGATCCTCAAGAAATATGGAAGGGTCATTTGTAATCAGTCCAAGGTGCCTAGTGGTAAAAGTCACTTGTTTTCAAAGCAGTCACCTGGATTGGAGTACCTGTTGAAGGCAATGCTTAGGTGGACTGAGTGGTGATGTATTTTAGGAGACAAAGGAATATGAAGATTATGGGAGGATTGACTATTTTTAACTCCATTGCAGAGTTTAAAGCAGTGGTTCTCAACCTGGGGTGATTTTGCATTCTAGAGGCTATTTGGCAATGTGTGGAGACATTTTTGGTTGTCATAATTGGGGGAGGAGGGTGCTCCTGGTATTTAGTGGGTGGAGAACAGGGATGCTGCTGTACAGGACCGCCTCCTCTCCACCATAGCAACAAAGAGTTATCTGGCCCACAATGTCAGTAGCACTGAGCTTGAGAAACTCGGATTTAAAGCAAATGGCAGGGGCATCAGAGTTTTAAAATCTTGGCTGAAGTTATGGTTAGAGAACTAAAGAGTTTTGTGATTGGCTTAAAATAATCTTTTACATCTTATGACTCCAGGGCTGTCGGAACCAAAATCAGGTGCAGAGTGTGATCCAGCAAGTTGTTGAACCTACAGTGTAGGTTGAATTCACAGCTTAATCAGGTTTCTTAGGTGTATGTTGGGGCATTGACTGGGAAAGAATGAGATTCCAAGAATTGGAATGGTGACACTTGGGAGTATTTGGATTGACTCCAGGTATTCTTACTCTGTAACTTTTACTGAGTCTCCCTTGTCAGCAGAAGCAACCCCACTTTCCTTGACCTTACCTTGTAGAGCCAGGGCTATTCTCATTCCCATCCCTACCAACTCATGGTCTTCAGACCTATAGCTAAAGTCAGATCTCAGCAAGTCCAGCGGGCCAATTTAAAAATGAAAGAGAGGTTTTATGGATCAAAATAATTGCCAATATTTTACTCAATTATTTTAGGAAAAAACCTAGGAAGTAGACATGAAATTGGATTTTGAGGGTGCTAGACCAGGAAAGGAGGAATCTAATTTTAGTTTGGGCTGAATTTATTAATGTAGTTCACTTAATGAGAGATTTCAGATTTGGTGATTGCTCAAGCAGCAAGGACTGGTTCTAATTGCTTACTTGGTTGACTGCAACCTTGGTTCAGTGGTGATCTACACTAAATAAAGTTGAGATGCCAGAATTGGGGAGTTAGGAATGTTGGGGTGAATTTATTATGTTTGGCTGGCTTTCTTGATCTCTAATTATGTCCCCCAAGATGGATGTTCTCTACTGTCTTTGAGAAAATACAATGATGAGGGGAATGCAGCATCCTTAAAAAGTGCTGTAGTGGCTGTTTTGTCTAGCCTTGGTATGAATATGAGAGACGCTATTATAAGATGGTCTCCCTGAATTCAGTGGGATCCTGGAATGGCAGAGGGAAGTAACAACTTAAGCATCAGAGGCAAGGTGGGCATGGTTATCATGGCAGGCAAATTGATTAAGGTGTCCCTAAGACTGTTATGTAGGAGCAGCTCACTAAAGTACCTTCCTTTGAGGCAGAACTTTTTTTTTTTTTTCTTTTTTGGTGATATCACAGGTAGGTATAGTTAATTTTCTTCATAGCCTTCCCTAAAGAAAGGGATCTTTGGCCATTTATGAATATAACTGCATCAGGGAAGGGAAAATATTCAAACCTTTCAGGAGTTATTGGAACCTGAGCTAAAGCTACTTCCTAGTGACTCAGGGTACCACCTTGTCTCACCAAGCAGAATGGGAGCTTTATGGAAATCAGGTATGGAATGAAGCTTTGGCCTGAAACTATTTCATAGTGGGCCTGGTGAGCCTATGAATTCATCCTGTGGTTATATCTTGTTTCTTAGTGCATATTTGGAATAAATGTGTTTTTTAAAAGATTTTATTTATTTATTTGAGGGAGAGAGAGCGAGCGAGTATGAGTGGGGTGAGAGGCAGAGGGAGAAGCAGACTCCCGGCTGAGCAGGGAGCCCAGTGCGGGGCTTGATTCCTGGGACTCTGGGATCATGACTTCAGCTGAAGGCAGACACTTAACCGACTGAGCCACCCAGACGCTCCTGGGATAAATGTGTTTGACAGCTGGGAGAATCCCCCAATTGGTTTCTGTATCCATGGATTAAGAGCCATTATGGTAGGAAGAGCCAGTAACCCCCTGGAGCTCTCTCTTTCTACCAAAATAAGCCAAAACGAGTCTCATATCCTGGATTACAGAGATTAGTGCCACGATTAAAGACTTGAAACGTTCAGGCGTGGAAAGTTTCAGGCTGCTTTTAACTCTTGTTTTGCCTGTGTGGAAGGTAGATCCTGGAGAATGATGGTGTGTGATCATAAGCTGCTTCCACCACTCTGATTGTATTTGATGCTCCATATGTGGTCTGTTTACTAGAAAAAGACCCTGACACCTGGTGATTAACTATTGATCTATCAAATGCCTTTCATTATACACACACACACACACACACACACACACACACACACACACACACACACATTCTCTCTCTCAACAGAAAAAATTAAAAAGAGCCAACAATGTAGTATAGTGTCACCATATTCCCTCCATAGTTACATCAGCTTTTTAGCTCTCTGCCATAGTTTAGTCTATAGGGATTTTGTTCATCTCACAATCTCAAAGTACATTCCACTGGTCCCATGCAGTGATGACATCATGCTGATTGACTACTTTGTGATAGAAAACCACCAGGCACCCTAGATCCTTTGTAAAGACCTAGATGGAGGGGTATGTGAAACACAGAAATTCTTAGGATCTGACACCTTCATGAAGTTTCTGAGATTATGTTTTGGGGTATCTTGAGATGTCCCTTCTGAAGTAGAAGATAAACTACTATGTCTATATCGCCTGCTATCAAAAGAACATACAATAGGGGCGCCTGGAAAAAAAAAAAAAGAATATACAATAACTGGTGCGTCTCTTTGGATTTGGAGTCAGAATATACTACATATAAGTGTACTGTTACAACCCCTTTACTGCGTAATCTGTAAAGCTGTCCTTAGGTTGCTGTATGGAGTTTGTTGCAGGCTCTGAAAGGAGAATCATTGTGAGGGCCCTTTGATTTTGGAGCTAAGCTAGAGGATATACTCTTTGGCAAGCAAGTATTCTACTTTGGAAAAAGACTTCAGGCTTGCTGCTGTATCTGACAGAGAACAAATATCCAAGTACTGGATACCAGTGATATGAGCTGCCTATGCAGGGCATGCCTTGTAAGCAGAATTCCATCATTAAGGGGTGCCTGGGTGGTGCAGTCTTTGGGCGTCTGCCTTTGGCTCGGGTCATGATGCCGGGGTCCTGGGATCAAGCCCCTCATCAGGCTCCCTGCTCGGCGGGAGGCCTGCTTCTCCCTCTCCCACTCCCCCTGCTTGTGTTCCCT
Source organism: Zalophus californianus (assembly GCF_009762305.2). NCBI lineage: Eukaryota > Metazoa > Chordata > Mammalia > Carnivora > Otariidae > Zalophus > Zalophus californianus. The sequence goes on along the minus strand of NC_045605.1, from coordinate 65,570,143 downwards.
CTCTCACTGTGTCTCTCTCTGTCAAAAAAATAAATAAAAAATCTTTTAAAAAAGAAGAAAAGAATTCCATCATCAAAAGAAGTGGTATATCTATAAGATTGGGGCAAGATGAAGGTACTGAAAGCACATGTATGTTGCACAAGGAAAAAGCTCTTTCTGTACAGCTACCTCTCATAACCCTACACCCATGGTTTCATTCCCAGGGAGTTCCCCATGTGCCTGGTTAACAGATGGTTCTATACAATGTGTTGGCACTTTGTCAGACTAATGGGCAGACTCTGGTAGAAGCTACCAGTTTCTTCCTAACACCAATTTTTTCTTCTCTTTCTTTAGAAACAAAACTGTGTGGGTTTTTTTTTTTTTTCTTTTTCTATTTTTCTTTTCGGCAGTACAATTACCACTTAAGTAAGGCTCTCATTTGGTTGTGTATGGCTATGGGACTAGGGTTTAGCCAGTGATATATAAGTGATATTGTACTTCTAGGAATTCTCCTTAAATAATTTGTGCCCTTCTTTGTTCTCAGTTTCTACTTGAAACATGGATGTGTTATTTGGAGCTCTAACAGACATATTAAACCAAGACAATGAGGGCCAAACCCTGTAGATAGTGGAGTGGTGAATCCAAAGAAGCTGGATTCCTGAGACCATAGATCTGTCAGTCCTGGACTCCTACTTATGGAGTTCTTTTATATGAAATGAAATAAGCCTCTATGTTGTTTAAACTGCTAATATTTTATGTTTTCTGTCATATGCTGTTAAACCTAATCCTAACAGAGACAACGAATGCCTGGATGGATAAGGTGCCGCTCTCTGAGACAGGGAATGGAGGAGAAGATACAGGTTTTACAGAAAACATGGAAAATCCCATTGTGGTCTTTATTTGCTGTGTCTGCAGAAGTGCTCAATAAGGAGTGTAGATGGATGACATGAGGAGCTTGAGAAAGATGATGTTTTATCTGGTAGGAGAAGGCAATGTATGTTTTTAGGTGAGCTTCAAGGGAAACAGTCTGTTGTAAAGCATATTATTTATGTTTTCAGGTGAGTTTCAAGGGAAACAGCCTGTTGTAAAGTATATTATAACCAGTCTAGAATTTGGTTTTTGTTTTGCAGGATAGGAAGTTTGATTTTTGAGAAGGGTTGGGCAGAAAATATATGGCTAAGATTATCTGTGCTAGAGTTCTGCTCAAAGGTGAACTTTGAGTTGGAAGTTAAGAGATGCAGAAGAACATGGATTTGTGAAGGGGAGAACATTGTAGGTGGAGGACATGTTTAAAATATTTGAGAAGAAGAAATTTGGCATCTGTGTTTCTTTAAAAGCCTGATTGATTTGTAAGGCACAGATTGTTAGAGAGTCTTTAAAAGATGGAGATTTTTCTGCCTTCTTTACTGACTTACGGTTAGGGAATCTATTGATAGGGACATGTTGAATGATAATAAAAAATTTATGTGTATAATGCCTGGTTGCATTGTGCAACAGAAGAGAATCTCTTGTTTGAGAAAGATGAACATGGTAACCTTTGCTGTTGTTCAATCAATAACTTTTCTCCTTAGTTTAAAAATGTTCTATTTTAAAATTCTTATGCTAAAACTAAATCCCTGTCACATAGTAACTTGTCTTCAATAGGAGGGAAACTTAAAAAGCATAAAGTGATACAGCAAGTCACAGTAGAAAGGAATTATTTTAAATTTGCTATTCTCTTTTCATTCTAAAAGGATGGATTTATTATTGATACTGCTAACTTTTAGTGTTTTTAAGCTGTTTCTAAGAAATTTGTCTGAAAGGGCGCCTGGGTGGCTCAGTCGTTAAGCGTCTGCCTTCGGCTCAGGTCATGATCCCAGGGTCCTGGGATCGAGTCCCACATCGGGCTCCCTGCTCAGCGGGAAGCCTCCTTCTCCCTCTCCCACTCCCCCTGCTTGTGTTCCTGCTCTCACTGTCTCTCTCTGTCAAATAAATAAATAAAATCTTAAAAAAAAAAAAGAAATTTGTCTGAAATGTTCATGTGGGAGTATTTTTTTCTGCTATATTATGAACAGAGACTAAATATTCTGTGATATAATGGTAATATATTTCTAAAATGCTTTGAAAGGCACAAATCTATTATGCTGCAGAATTTTTTTAAAAAAGGCGCTTCTTTTTCTCCTGCCTTCTCTTGTCTTTTTTTGGGGGGGGAGATATTTAAATTCAAGTTAGTTAACATACAATCTATTATTCGATTCAGGGGTTGAATTCAGTGATTCATCACTTGCATATAACACCCAGTGCTTATTACAAGTGCCCTCCTTAATACCCATCACCCATTTACCCCATACCCCCACCCACCTCCTCCTTTCCCTTTTCTTTACACCTCTGTTCTTTCTTCTCTTCTTCTTCTACTTCTCTTTCATTTGCAAGTTTGCTGTTGTCTCAGTATTACAAAATAAGCATGCCTTTGTGATCTTCAGTTTGGTTTAAGATAAATTTAACCAGTGCAGAAAGAAGTCTTTTATTCTACATAATACAAAATAACCGTGCTTATTAGGCAGTAGCTGGGAGTTCTTTGCCAGCAGACAAATTATTGAGGCTCAGTTTAAATTCATATAGTTTAGGGCGCCTGGGTGGCTCAGATGGTTAAGCGTCTGCCTTCGGCTCAGGTCATGATCCCAGAGTCCTGGGATCAAGTCCCGCATCGGGCTCCCTGCTCCTTGGGAGCCTGCTTCTCCTCTGCCTCTCTCTCTCTCTCTCTTTCTCTCTCTGTGTCTCTCATGAATAAATAAATAAAAAAAAAATCTTAAATTCATATAGTTTAAATAGTATAGTTTTCCTAACAAGGTTATCTGTCTGGGAGAGGTTTTCATCAACAATCACAGTTTATGCCCTCTAGTGGTAAAATGTATATATTTCACGTTTTCTGGTATTATCATGTGTAGAGTTTTAGAGCCAGAAGGGACCTGAGATCATTATTCTGTGAGAGACTGTGGTTCAGAGAATTTAGAGAACTTGCTTAAGGTTACTAGTTAGAGAGAAAGCTAAGACAGGCCTGAGATGTCTTGATGTAGTAGTTTGTTTTTTAACAAGACTTAATGGTGTATGTGTATATCTGTGAGGACTTTCTTAGATTAGTTTGAAGGTATTTACTGTGGGAAGATATTTATATTTTGGGTTTTTTCTATTCATAATTACTGTTGATGTCTTTAAGGCTGTAAAAGAAAGATTGTAGTGTTTTGAGAAAAGAAAGTGTTTGGACTTAGTGACTGACATGAGAAGGGAAATGGAAAGCAAATTGAGAAGACACAGTGTTGGCTTTAAGTAGTTGATTACTTGTGGGAGATGGTTGAGCTTATTTTTAGCTTGTTTACATTGAGTACAAAGAATGTTAATTATTATATCTCTGGACTTGCCCTGAAATGGTCTAGTTTCTTTCAGTAGAATAGAAGGAATAGGAAAGAGCCAGTGCCCTAGAACTAGACATATTTACTAGGGTCATATACAGATTAAGTTCTATGTTGAAAGCAGAGTTGATTCTGGCAGTTCCCATTCATCCGCCCTGTCAGTACAGCAACTAAAGGTTGCAAGTCAGGCAAGCCATAAGCTTCAAGGACAGAGGAATTTTTTTTTTTTTTTACTTTCTTTTTTAAAAAATTTTTTATTGTTATGTTAATCACCATACATTACATCATTAGTTTTTGATGTAGTGTTCCATGATTGATTGTTTGTGCATAACACCCAGTGCTCCACGCAGAACGTGCCCTCTTTAATACCCATCACCAGGCTAACCCATCCCCCACCCCCCTCCCCTCTAGAACCCTCAGTTTGTTTTTCAGAGTCCATCGTCTCTCATGGTTCGTCTCCCCCTCTGACTTACTCCCCTTCATTCTTCCCCTCCTGCTATCTTCTTCTTTTTCTTTTTTCTTAACATATGTTGCATTATTTGTTTCAGAAGTACAGATCTGTGATTCAACAGTCTTGCACACTTCACAGCGCTCACCATAGCACACACCCTCCCCAATGTCTATCACCCAGCCACCCCCTCCCTCCCACCCCCCCACCACTCCAGCAACACTCAGTTTCTTTCCTGAGATTAAGAATTCCTCATGTCAGTGAGGTCATATGATACATGTCTTTCTCTGATTGACTTATTTCACTCAGCATAACACCCTCCAGTTCCATCCACGTCGTTGCAAATGGCAAGATCTCATTCCTTTTGATGGCTGCATAATATTCCATTGTGTCTATATACCATATCTTCTTTATCCATTCATCTGTCGATGGACATCTTGGCTCTTTCCACAGTTTGGCTATTGTGGACATTGCTGCTATAAACACTGGGGTGAACGTACCCCTTCGGATCCCTACATTTGTATCTTTGGGGTAAATACCCAGTAGTGCAATTGCTGGATCGTATGGTAGCTCTATTTTCAACTCTTTGAGGAACCTGCATACTGTTTTCCGGAGGGGTTGCACCAGCTTGCATTCCCACCAACAGTGTAGGAGGGTTCCCCTTTCTCCACATCCCCGCCAACATCTGTCGTTTCCTGACTTGTTAATTTTAGCCATTCTGACAAGTGTGAGGTGGTATCCCATTGAGGTTTTGATTTGGATTTCCCTGATGCTGAGCGATATTGAATACTTTTTCATGTGTCTGTTGGCCATTTGGATGTCTTCTTTGGGAAAATGTCTGTTCATGTCTTCTGCCCATTTCTTGATTGGATTATTTGTTCTTTGGGTGTTGAGTTTGATAAGTTCTTTATAGATTTTGGATACTAGCCCTTTATCTGATATGTCATTTGCAAATATTTTCTCCCATTCTGTCGGTTGTCTTTTGGTTTCGTGGACTGTTTCTTTTGCTGTGCAAAAGCTTTTTATCTTGATGAAATCCCAGTAGTTCATTTTTGCCCTTGCTTCCCTTGCCTTTGGCGCTGTTTCTAGGAAGAAGTTGCTGCGGCTGAGGTCGAAGAGGTTGCTACCTGTGTTCTCCTTTAGGATTTTGATGGACTCCTGTCTCACGTTTAGGTCTTTCAACCATTTGGAGTCTATTTTTGTGGGTGGTGTAAGGAAATGGTCCAGTTTCATTCTTCTGCCATGTGGCTGTCCAATTTTCCCAACGCCATTTGTTGAAGAGACTGTCTTTTTGCCATTGGACATTCTTTCCTGCTTTGTCAAAGATAAGTTGACCATAGAGTTGAGGGTCCATTTCTGGGCTCTCGATTCTGTTCCATCGATCTATGTGTCTGTTTTTGTGCCAGTACCATACTGTCTTGATGATGACAGCTTTGTAATAGAGCTGGAAGTCCGGAATTGTGATGCCGCTAGCTTTGCTTTTCTTTTTCAATATTCCTCTGGCTATTCGGGGGTCTCTTCTGGTTCCATACAAATATTAGGATTATTTGTTCCATTTCTTGGAAAAAAGTGGATGGTATTTTGATGGAGATTGCATTGAATGTGTAGACTGCTCTAGGTAGCATTGACATCTTCACAATGTTGGTTCTCCCGATCCATGAGCATGGAACGTTTTTCCATTTCTTTGTGTCTTCTTCAATTTCTTTCATGAGTATTTTATTTTTTTTATTTTTTTTTTAATTTTTTTATTGTTATGTTAATCACCATATATTACATCATTAGTTTTTGGTGCAGTGTTCCATGATTCATTGTTTGTTCATAACACCCAGTGCTCCATGCAGAACGTGCCCTCCTCAATACCCATCACCAGGCTAACCCATCCCCCTACCCCCCTCCCCTCTAGAACCCTCAGTTTGTTTTTCAGAGTCCATCATCTCTCATGGTTCGTCTCCCCCTCTGACATACTCCCCTTTTCTTCCTCTCCTGTTATCTTCTTCTTTTTCTTTTTTCTTAAAATATGTTGCGTTATTTGTTTCAGAAGTACAGAACTGTGATTCAACAGTCTTGCACAATTCACAGCACTCACCGTAGCACATACCCTCCCCAATGTCTATCGCCCAGCCACCCCATCCCTCCCACCCCCAACCATTCCAGTAACACTCAGTTTGTTTCCTGAGATTAAGAATTCCTCATATCAGTGAGGTCATGTGATACATGTCTTTCTCTGATTGACTTATTTCACTCAGCATAACACCCTCCAGTTCCATCCACGTCGTTGCAAATGGCAAGATCTCATTCCTTTTGATGGCTGCATAATATTCCATTGTGTATATATACCACATCTTCTTTATCCATTCATCTGTCGATGGGCATCTTGGCTCTTTCCACAGTTTGGCTATGGTGGACATTGCCGCTATAAACATTGGGGTACACGTACCCCTTCAGGTCCCTACATTTGTGTCTTTGTGGTAAATACCCAGTAGTGCAATTGCTGGATCGAACGGTAGCTCTAATTTCAACTGTTTGAGGAACCTCCATACTGTTTTCCAGAGGGGTTGCACCAGCTTGCATTCCCACCAACAGTGTAGGAGGGTTCCCCTTTCTCCACATCCCCGCCAACATCTGTCGTTCCCTGACTTGTTAATTTTAGCCATTCTAACGGGTGTGAGGTGGTATCTCATTGAGGTTTTGATTTGGATTTCCCTGATGCCGAGCGATGTTGAGCACTTTTTCATGTGCCTGTTGGCCATTTGGATGTCTTCTTTGGAGAAATGTCTGTTCATGTCTTCTGCCCATTTCTTGATTGGATTATTTGTTCTTTGGGTGTTGAGTTTGATAAGTTCTTTATAGATTTTGGATACTAGCCCTTTATCTGATGTGTCATTTGCAAATATTTTCTCCCATTCTGTCGGTTGTCTTTTGGTTTTGTGGACTGTTTCTTTTGCTGTGCAAAAGCTTTTTATCTTGATGAAATCCCAATAGTTCATTTTTGCCCTGGCTTCCCGTGCTTTTGGCGATGTTTCTAGGAAGAAGTTGCTGCGGCTAAGGTCGAAAAGGTTGCTACCTGTGTTCTCCTTTAGGATTTTGATGGACTCCTGTCTCACGTTTAGGTCTTTCAACTATTTGGAGTCTATTTTTGTGTGTGGTGTAAGGAAATGGTCCAGTTTCATTCTTCTGCATGTGGCTGTCCAATTTTCCCAACACCATTTGTTGAAGATACTGTCTTTTTGCCATTGGACATTTTTTCCTGCTTTGTCAAAGATAAGTTGACCATAGAGTTGAGGGTCCATTTCTGGGCTCTCGATTCTGTTCCATTGCTCTATGTGTCTGTTTTTGTGCCAGTACCATACTGTCTTGATGATGACAGCTTTGTAATAGAGCTGGAAGTCTGGAATTGTGATGCCGCCAGCTTTGCTTTTCTTTTTCAGTATTCCTCTGGCTATTCTGGGTCTCTTCTGGTTCCATACAAATATTAGGATTATTTGTTCCATTTCTTTGAAAAAAGTGGATGGTATTTTGATGGGGATTGCATTGAATGTGTAGATTGCTCTAGGTAGCATTGACATCTTCACAATGTTGATTCTCCCAATCCATGAGCATGGAACGGTTTTCCATTTCTTTGTGTCTTCTTCAATTTCTTTCATGAGTATTTTATAGTTTTCTGAGTACAGATCCTTTGCCTCTTTGGTTAGATTTATTCCTAGGTATCTAATGGTTTTGGGTGCAATTGTAAATGGGATCGACTCCTTGATTTGTCTCTCTTCTGTCTTGTTGTTGGTGTATAGGAATGCCACTGATTTCTGTGCATTGATTTTATATCCTGCTACTTTACTGAATTCCTGTATGAGTTCTAGCAGTTTTGGGGTGGAGTCTTTTGGGTTTTCCACATACAGTATCATATCATCTGCAAAGAGTGAGAGTTTGACTTCCTCTTTGCCGATTTGGATGCCTTTGATTTCTTTTTGTTGTCTGATTGCTGTGGCTAGGACTTCTAATACTATGTTGAATAGCAGTGGTGATAGTGGACATCCCTGCCGCGTTCCTGACCTTAGGGGAAAAGCTCTCAGCCTTTCCCCATTGAGAATGATATTCGCTGTAGGTTTTTCATAGATGGCTTTTATGATATTGAGGTATGTACCCTCTATCCCTATACTCTGAAGAGTTTTGATCAAGAAAGGATGTTGTACTTTGTCAAATGCTTTTTCTGCATCTATTGAGAGGATCATATGATTCTTGCTCTTTCTTTTGTTAATATATTGTATCACATTGATTGATTTGTGGATGTTGAACCAGCCTTGCAGCCCAGGAATAAATCCCACTTGGTCCTGGTGAATAATCCTTTTAATGTACTGTTGGATCCTATTGGCTAGTATTTTGGTGAGAATTTTTGCATCCATGTTCATCAAGGATATTGGTCTGTAATTCTCTTTTTTGATGGGGTCTTTGTCTGGTTTGGGGATCAAGGTAATGCTGGCCTCATAAAATGAGTTTGGAAGTTTCCCTTCCATTTCTATTTTTTGGAACAGTTTCAGGAGAATAGGTATTAATTCTTCTTGAAATGTCTGATAGAATTCCCCTGGGAAGCCATCTGGCCCTGGGCTTTTGTTTCTTGGGAGATTTTTGACGACTGTTTCAATTTCCTTAGTGGTTATAGGTCTGTTCAGGTTTTCTATTTCTTCCTGGTTCAATTTTGGTAGTTGATACATCTCTAGGAATGCACCCATTTCTTCCAGGTTATCTAATTTGTTGGCATATAGTTGCTTATAATATGTTCTTATAATTGTTTGAATTTCTTTGGTGTTGGTTGTGATCTCTCCTCTTTCATTCATGATTTTGTTGATTTGGGTCATTTCTCTTTTCTTTTTGATAAGTCTGGCCAGGGGTTTATCAATCTTGTTAATTCTTTCAAAGAACCAGCTCCTAGTTTCGTTGATCTGTTCTACTGTTCTTTTGGTTTCTAGTTCATTGATTTCTGCTCTGATCTTTATGATTTCTCTTCTCCTGCTGGGTTTAGGCTTTATTTGCTGTTCTTTCTCCAGCTCCTTTAGGTGTAGGGTTAGGTTGTGTATTTGAGACCTCTCTTGTTTCTTGAGAAAGGCTTGTATTGCTATATACTTTCCTCTCAGGACTGCCTTTGCTGTATCCCAAAGATTTTGAACAGTTGTGTTTTCATTTTCATTGGTTTCCAGAAGGACAGAGGAATTTTAAGTGATCCTGAAGCCTATTGGAATAAGGATGAGAGTGGATGATACTGCACTGGGAAGAAGTTTGAATTCGTTTGACCTCAGGACACTAGCCATTGGTTGAGAAGCATTTGAGTAGTAGATTTAGGATGACTTGGATTCACATTTGTGGTCTGCCACTTATTTATACAGTGTGACTTTGAGAACATTATCTGATATTTATTTCTTTATGTGTAAGATGGAGATTAATATTTTTATTTCATAGGTTGTTCGGATTATATGCTTCATGTATAGTACCTGCACTTATAAATGTTGGATCTGGGTCTGAGGGTGACTGACCTGAGCAAAAATAAAACCCCAGTCCTAGGGAGACTTGGATTCTGAACAACTATTTCAACATAAGAAAAAACTATTTAATAATTTGGGAAGTACTGATTTCATTTTCACTTCAGATGTTAAGGCAGAGGATGAACAAGTATTTGGGAATGTTATAGAAGGTATTCAGACATTGAATTAAATTGTTATAATTTTTAATCATCAAATATGATTTATGAAACTCATAAGGAGAATGACAATTTACTGTATGTACTTAATATTTTTACTTTTGCCATTGTTCTTTCAGCTTGATGCTTCAATATTGCTTCTTGTAGCATTTCCTTTCTGTTTGAACAATTTTCCTTTAGCTGATCTTTAAGGGTAGGTTTGCTAGTGACAAATTCTTTTAGTTTTTTTGATCGAAAACATTGATTTTCCCTTCATTTCTGAAGAATAGTTTTGCTGGAAATAGAATTCATAGTTGACAGTTTTTTCTTTTTGCACTTGAAAAATGTTGTGCCACTTCTGATCTCCATGACTTCTGATGAGAAGTTTGCTGTCATTTGAGTTGGTGTTATTCTATTGGCAATGTGTTCTTTCTCTCTGGCTTCTTCCAAGAGCTTTTCCTTTTTAGTTTCCAGAAGTTTAATAATGAGGTGTCTTGGTATAAATTGCTCTTGAGTTTATTCCGTTTGAGGTTCACTCAACTTCTTGAATTTTTTTGTTGCTTTGCCAATTTTGGGAGTATTTCAGCCATTATTATCTCTGAATACTCTTTCAGTCCCACCCTCTCTTCCTCTAATACTCCAGTGTTATGAACACTAGATATTTTGTTATGGTCCCGTGAGTTCCCCAGGGCTCTGTTCTTCATATTTCTCTTAGTTCATTATTTTCTCTTAGTTCAGATTGGGTAAATTCTATTGATTTGTCCTAAAGTTCACTAATTCTAACCTATACCATAAGTAGTCTGCTGTTTAACCCATCCATTGAGATTTTTATTTTGGTTATTTAATTTTTAAAAATATTTATTTATTTATTTATTTACTATGGGGGTTATTTTGTATTTTTTGGTTTTAGAATTTCCTTTTGATTTATGACTTCTGTTTCCTGATATTTTCTATTTTTTCATGTTTCAAGAGAATTTGTGATTGATTATTGATGAATTTTTATGACGGCTGCTTTATTTTTTGTAAGATTTTATTTTTTTATTTTAGAGCTAGAGAGTTTGAGCGCATGAGCAGGGGGAGGAGCAGAGAGGGACAAGCAGACTCCAAGCTGAGCACCAAGCCTGATGTGGGGCTCGATCCCACCACCCTGAGATCATGACGTGAGCTGAAATCAAGAGTGAGATGCCTAACTGAATGAGCCACGCAGGCACCCCTGACAGCTGCTTTAAAATCCTTGTCAGATATTCCAGTATCTGATTCATGTCTGTGTTGACATCAGTTGACTGCCTTTTCTCATTCAGGTTTGGTTCCTGGTGTAATGGGTAATTTTTTTTATTATATCCTGGACATTTTGGCAATTAGTCATTCTGTTTAGATTTAGCACATGGAATATAGTCTAATTTTGTGAGTTGTTGTTCTAGTGGCGGTTTAATTTTCAGAGCTTTTGCAGTGTTATTTTGGTCTTTTTGGTTTATGTGGTTCTCCTACTGGTTCATGCTGGTGCTGCCTGATGTGGCAAAAGTGTTCCCCAGGCTGGGATGTCTGATGATTCTTGGTTGGGGAGATTAATCTCATGCCCATAGGGCCCAAAATGTTGAATTGATTTTTTTTTTCTTTCAGTATTTTAAAGATGTGATTCTGCTGTGTTCCAGCTTACATTGTTTGTGAGAACTCTGCTGTCATTCTTATTTTTGTTACTCTATATAGAATGTGTCTTTTTTCCTATGGTTTTTAACATTTTTGCTTTATATCTTTTTAAAGCAATTTAACTATGATATGCCTTGATGTAGTTTTCTTTATTATTATTATTGTATTTGGAGTTTGTTGCACTGCTTTAATCATGCATATTAGGCCATTGGAAGTTATTCCATAGCTCATTGCTGCTCTGTTCATGTTTTTTTCAGTCTGTTTCTGTGTTTCATTTTGTTGAGTTTCTATTGCTATAACTTAAAGTTTGTTAATCATTTTTTCTGTAGTGTCTAATTCGTTCATTTTATCTGGTATATTTTTCCTATCACTATTCCTTTTTTTTTTTAAAGATTTTATTTATTTATTTGACATAGAGAGAGAGCGCACACGCACAAACAGGGGGAGTGGCAGAGGGAGAGAGAGAAGCATAGGGCTCGATCCCAGGACCCTGGGATCATGACCTGAGCTGAAGGCAGATGCTTAACCGACTGAGCCACCCAGGCTCACTCATGTCACTATTCCTGAAAATATGCATCATACTCATAATAATTTTAAATGCCTTTATCTCTTAATTTCATCATCTGTGTTGATTTGAAGTTTGTTTCAGTTGGTTGGTTTTTCTTTTCATTATGGCTCATATTTTTCTGCTGCTTTTCATGCCTGGTAGTCTTTGGCTAGATATTAGACATTGAGTATTTTACTCTGTTGCGTGCTGAATATTTTCATGTTCTTGTATATATTCTTGAACTTTGTCCTCAAATGTAATTAAATCACTTGGAAATGGCTTGATATTTTTGAATCTTGTTTTTAATTTTTGTTAGGTGGGCCCACAGCAGCAATTAGTCTAGGGCTAATTTTTCCACACTAGCGAGGCAATACCCTTCTGAAATTTCTGCCCAAAGCATAAGGAATTAAGAGAGGTGTCGTTCCCCCCCCCCCCCTTCGCGCATTCTGTTGGGAACACAAACTATTCCTGCCTTTTGTGAGCTCTGGAGAATCATTTTCTCTGTTCCTTTCATGTGGTTTATTCCCTGGCCTCAGGTAGTTTTCTCATACTCAAGTACTAATCAGTATTTAGCTGAAGACTCAGGAGACCAACTGTGGATCTCTGGTCTTCTCTCTTCCTATGACTCTCTCTTCTCTTTGGTACTTTGCCCTGTGAACTCCAACCTTCTTGGCTTTCCCGGACTCCCAACTCTATTGCTTCAACTCAGGGACACTGCTGGACTGCTTGGATTTCCCTTTACCCCTTCCTGCAGTGTGGAAATGCTCACCAGGGAGTAAGCTGGGGCAATTGTAGGGCACATTTATTTGTATACTTTCTCTCAGGGCTCACTGTCCTCTATTGCCTGATGTCAGTCTCTGAAAACCATTATTTCGTGTATTTTTGTCTGGCTTTTAGTTGTTACAGGTTGGTGGGTAAATTCAGTCCTTGTTATTTCCATCTTGGGTGATGTGGAAGTTCCTAAAATAATGACTTTTAGACAATTTTTTTATGTAGCCACTGGGAGAATCATTTAATGATTTTGATCAAGAAAGTTAGCATGGGGGCACCTGGGTGGCTCAGTTGGTTGGGCAACTGCCTCCGGCTTGGGTCGTGATCCTGGAGTCCCAGGATTGAGTCCCACATCGGGCTCCCTGCTCGGTGGGGAGCCTGCTTCTCCCTCTAACCCTCCACCCTCTCATGTACTCTCTCTCTCTCTCATTCTTGCTCTCTCAAATAAATAAATAAATCTTAAAAAAAAAAAAGAAAGTTAGCAAGATGAACTTTAATTTTGCAGAGCTTATTTCCGTACTGCCAGAGACTTGAACATGTTGCAGTGAAGAGAAACAGGAATCAGGAAGTGAGGTGGTGAGGCTGCTGCTGTCATCCAGGTGAAAGATGATGAGAGTGAATTCCTGGGGTGATTGTCAATGGTGCTTGGGGTGAGGGCACATTTGGTAGGTATTTGGAGATACAGACTTGAGAAAGCTTTCTTTTTAAAAATATTGATATGCAACTATATAGTTTTTACAGCATTTCAGACTGCCTATAGTTCTTTCTTTACTGCTATTAAAGAAGACATTTTATTAAGTAGGAAGAGGCAGTCTATAAAGAGCTTCACAAAATGCAAAATTATACGTTTAGTTTTAATTTCAGTTTGTACTCTTTTCTGTTTTTCTTAATCCTGGCATTTATTCTCTAATCTTTGAATATATACATTATCAATGAATTTTTAGTTTAATAGAGACAAAAGTTGTGTTGCTATTGTTGATTTATTATTTTTAATGGTATAGTTCTCTATTCTGTTCAATTTTAAATGCATTCTTTTTAACTGCTGTAAAAGCCCATGGGCTCTTTTCTAAGTTTAACTCCGGAAAAAAATAGTTTCTGTGTTCTAAATAAACCTATTGAATAATAGGAGATTATACTGGAAAATCAGAAAATCACATTACATTCCTACCTAAATTTTTGAATAACCACAAAAGCCTTGTTTCAGTTGAAATAAACAGATTTCTTTGATTAAATACTAAATGGATCAAATATGAAAGCCTTTTGTGGAATAATTTCCTGCATGCTTTCATTTCAGTGAATGAGCAGTTTTTATTTTCCTTATCCTTTGAAAATTGGTCTATACTGACACAATCAGATCTACTTATTTTGATGAGCTTCGGTTTTCTAGTTGATTATTTTGGCATTATAACGTAAGTCTTCTGGTGAACAAGTAAACAACATTTAAACAATTATATTTTGCTAAAAAGCAGATTTTATAAATTGAGGATGGGAAACTTGGGACCTGTAAGTTGAATATGATCCTCATCTTAATTTTACCTGTGAACAGGTAAATTAAGTTTCTGTTGGTCAGCTTCTACCCCGTTAAGATGAGTAAGTCAATTATATGTATCTGAAAAGTCAGAATTTCTGGTTTTCTAGCCTTGTGCTTTTGCTTTAATCATTTCCCCTGAGATGACATTCTCAGGGAAGTAGAGAACAGGTGTTAGGCACATTGCTGAAGTTCCAAGCAGATTGTTTTGATATAGAATGCAGTGGGATTGGTACCAATATCAGTAATGTGTTTATAGCATGTTTTGACTGAGACTTTTTCTAAGTAGAAATTTTGACTCCAGTTGGTAAAATAAATTAAAAATTTAATCAGACCTATGCCAATATTAATGAAGTTTTTTGGAAAATATTCTCTGGAGGAACTTCTTGAGCAGCTTTTTAGTATAACACAAATATCCATTTTTTAATTTTTGTTTTTCTTACTGAAATTGTTTTTATTGAGAGTTTGTCAATTCCCATTGAACTGTTAACTTAAAGTGGTCACATTTTATGATATATATATATCTCCTAACTAAAAACCACCCCCCCAAAAAAAACAACAGAGTAATATAAATACAGTGGGTAACAGACATAGGATGTAAAAAGTGAGTGTGCTGGGCTGACTAAAGAAATTTCACAGAGATATAATGTCAGTCTGAAACACCTTTTTTTTTTAAAGATTTTATTTATTTATTTAAGAGAGAGAATGAAATAGAGAGAGAGAGAGCATGAGAGGGGGGAGGGTCCGAGGGAGAAACAGACTCACTGCTGAGCAGGGAGCCCGATGCGGGACTCGATCCCGGGACTCCAGGATCATGACCTGAGAAGGCAGTCGCTTAACCAACTGAGACACCTTTGTATAGATACATGATAGTATCAAAACATGTTTAAAAAAAAAGGTTTACATGTTTCATTCAAAAGTAACTTCAATGAATCAAGAGTTCTGTGGTCACCAAAAGACCTAATACAACACCAAACTTCACTGTTAGTGGTCCAGTTATTGAGAGCAGCAGTTCTCTACATTATATAATTAGATCAGCTCAGTAATCTCCAGTATTATATTCGGCTCTGAGTACTACTTAGACAAACCGGCACATACTCATTTTGTTATAATCATCATGGTTGTCATCACTGTTATCATCAACAACATTTATATAGTATTTACCATATGCCAAACACTTGTTGAAATATTTTACGTGTATATTAACTTACATTTTTTCGTAAGAACTCTAAGAGGTAGGTAATAGTATCCCTTTTTAATGATGTGAAAAGATGAAGCACAGAGAGGTAATGTAATTTTCCAAGGGTCACAAAGCAAATAGATATGGAACTGGATTAGGATACAGGTAGTATAGATCCTGAGTCCATGTTCTTAATCATGTAAAAAATATATATATTGGGATCCATGGGATAAATTGAAAATATTTAGCGAAGATTGGGGCATTGGAGAGAGGCATAGAGGAGGAGGCAGGGGGACAAGATTTTTGTTAGCCATATTCAAATATTTGAAGGACTGTCAAGTAGAAATGGGACTAAATTTATCCTGTATCCCAAGTAGGTAGACTGTGACCAACAGGTAGATATTACAGCAAAACAGATTTTTTTCTCAAGTTTTTCTTTCATGTTAAACAAAATCAAATCCTATTAATGTAATGAAGTATTTATTACCAAATATTTCAGTTTTCTAGGAGTGCTATAAAAAAGTACTACAAATTGGGAGTAGCTTAAGACAACATAAATTTATTCTCACAGTTCTAGAGACTAGAAGATTGAAATGAGGGTGTTAGGCAAGGTTTTTTTCTGGAAGGTTCTGAGGGAAAGTCTCTACCATGCCTCTCTCTTAGCTTTTGGTGGTTGCCTGCAGTCCTCAGCATTTTTTGACTTAGAGCTACAACTCTACAGTCTCTGCTTTTGTCTTCATGTGTAATTTTCCCGGTGTGTTTATCTGTGTCTTTGTTTATTTTATTATTATTTATTTTATTATTATTTATTTTATTATTTATTTTAAAGATTTTATTTATTTATTTGAGGTGGGGGGAGCTCGAGCAGGAGGGAAGGGTAGAGGGAGAGGGAGTAGGGAGCCTGATGCGGGGCTCGATCCCAGGACCCCGGGATCATGACCTGAGCCGAAGGCAGATGCTTAACCAACTGAGCCACCCAGGCACCCTGTGTCTCTGTTTTTATTACCAGGGCACCTGTCATTGGATTAGGGCATACCCTAATCCACTATGACCTCATCTTAACTGATTATATCTTCTAAGACTGTATTTCCAAACAAGGTTTCAGCTACTAGACATGAATCTTTGAGGTACACTATCCAACCTGGTGTATCTAAAAACAACACATTTCCTATCCTCTGTAGTTTTAAGTTATTCAAATTCATCTAAAGATACCTATCTGTTTTTTGATGAAAAACCAATAGGTATATATATAGAGAGAAAAGAAAAATAACTAATCTTAAATTTTAACAGACACACTTGTCTTCTCAGTTTTAGTTCACATATTTCATTTAGTGTCATTTTTAAAATAAAAGAATTTGATTAATTGATTATGATAATATACATGCATAATTAAATATTTCATATGTTAGTTTCTCAGAAAGGTTTTCTGCTATGATAATCATCCAAAGATAAGACAGGCTGCCTTGAGATAACTGCACATTTGTGTCACAGTACTGGTCCCAACACAGACTAGAAGAGCATGGTGAAATATAGGAGGAATGTATATATTACAGATGAGTTGTATCAGGAGTCTTTTCATCCTTCCATACATTATGGTAGATTATGGTAGATTCTATTCTGACTGTAGGCAAAATTTAAAGAAGACATATAATTCTGGTAACAGAAGTATATAAGCATATACTTATAAATAAGATTTTCATTACTCTAAAAAGTTCTCTTGCACCCTTTTTATTCACATTAACCTTTGATACCCATTCCTAGCCCTGGGCAAGCACTGATTTCCTTTCTATCAGTATAGATTAGTCTTTTCTGCATTTTCAGAGGAATGGAATCCTGTAGTATATCATTATTTGTGTTGGTTTCTTTTGCTCAACATAATTGAGATTTATCCATGTTGTTGCATATATCAGCGATTTTCTTTCCCATTTAGTGCTGAATAATATTCCATTGTGTGGATATTCTATAATTTGCTTATTCATTTACCTGTTAATGACCCTAAATAGTCATAGTTTTTGATGCTATGGCATATGGTATTTTTTATTTTAATTTTTATTCCTAGTATATAGAAATACAGTCAATATTTTTATACTGACTCTTTGAGGTCTTGCTAAACTCATTTATTCTAGTGCCTTTTTTTTTTTATTTCTTAGGATTTTTTTACAAGTTGTTTGCAAATAAAGACAGTGCAGTGTTGAATAGAAGTCACGATAGCAGACATCCTTTTTCTGAATCTTTGTGGGTAAACATTCAGTCTTTAACCATTAAGTATGATGTTAGCCATAGGCTTCTTATAAATCCTCTTTATCTATTGAGGAAGTTGTATTTGTGCTTTGCTGAGGTTTTTGTTTTGTTTTGTTTTTGTTCGTTTTTAATCATGAATGGGTATTGTATTTTATCAAATGCTTTTTCTGCATTTATTGAGACAGTTCTAAGGTTTTCCTTTTATTGTCTGTTAATATGATTTATTTATTGATTTTAATGGTAGTACCACATTTTCTTGATTTCTGTAGCTTTATTATAAGTCTTTAAGTCAGGGAGTGTAAGTCCTTTCCTGCTCAATTTTGATTCCGCTCCCTGTAGTTTCTCCAGTATGAGGGCCTAGATTGCTCCAGCAATTTTAGTTCTTGTTGCGGAAGTGCTGTCCTTGCTCTTCCATTTTTAGTTGCTGTTTTTTTTTTTTTTAAGATTTTATTTATTTATTTGAGAGAGAGAGAATGAGAGAGAGAGAGAGAGAGCACATGAGAGGGGAAAGGGTCAGAGGGAGAAACAGGCTCCTTGCTGAGCAGGGAGCCCGATGCGGGACTTGATCCCGGGACTCCGGGATCATGATGAAGGCAGTCGCTTAACCAACTGAGCCATCCAGGCGCCCTTGTTTTTGTTTTTTAAGAAAGAGGGAGAAAAAGGGGAGGGGCAGAGGGAGAGAGAGAATCTTAAGCGGGCTCTACACCCAGCGTGGAGTTGATGGGAGGCTGGATCTCACAACCCTGAGATCATCACCTCAGCCGAAATCAAGAGCCTGAGGCTTGACAGACTGAGCCAACCAGGCACCCCTCTCCATTCATCTGTTAATGGATGTTTTGGTTACTTCCACCTCCTGGCTATTGTGAATAATGCTCCAGTGAACACAGATGTGCAAATATTTCTTTGAGATCCTATTTTCAATTCATTTGGATGTATACTCGGGTGTAGGATTGCTGGATCATGTGATTCTGTTTTTTATTTTTTTTATGGTTTTTAAAGATTTTATTTATTTGACAGAGAGAGACACAGCGAAAGAGGGAACACAAGCAGGGGGAGTGGGAGAGGGAGAAGCAGGCTTCCCGCAGAGCAGGGAGCCCGATGTGGGACTCGATCCCAGGACCCTGGGATCCTGACCTGAGCCGAAGGCAGACGCTTAACGACTGAGCCACCCAGGTGCCCCTGTTTTTTATTTTTTGAGGAACTTCCATACTGTTTTCCATAATGGCTGTAATCATTTTACATTCTAGACAACAGTGCACAAGGGTTCCAGTTTCTCTGCATTCTCACTAACATTTTTTATTTTTTGGATTTTTGATAGTGGCCATCCTAATCTGTATGAGGTGATATGATTTTGATTTGTATTTTTCCAGTGATTAGTGATTTTGAGCATCTTTTTTATATGGTGTTAGCCATTTGCATCTCTTCTTTGCAGAAATGTCTATTCAGGTTCTTGCCTATTTTTTTTATTGGATTACTTGGCTTTTGTTGTTAAGTTGTAGGAGTTCTTTTATAAAAAAAAAAAGATTTATTTATTTTAGAGAGAGAGAGCACAAGCAAGGGAGAACAAAGGGAGAGGGAGAGAGAGAATTTTGAGCCAACTCCCTGCTGAGTGCAGAGCCCAATGCAGGACTCCATCTCACGACTCTGAGATCAACACCAATGCCAATACCATACTATCTTGATTACTATAGCTTTGTAATACAGTTTGAAATCAGGGAGTGTGAGGCCTACAGCTTTGTTCTTTCTAATGATTGCTTTGGCTATTTGAGGTCTTTTTTTGGTTTCATACAAATTTTGGGATTGTTTGTTCTATTTCTGTAAAACCATTGGAATTTTGATAGGGATTACATTGAATCTATGGATTGCTTTGGGTAGTATGGACATTTTAACAATATGGAAGAACTCTTCCATTAGTGAGTGTGGAAAACCTTTCTATTTATTTGTGTCTTTAATTTCTTTCATCAGTGTCTTGTAGTTTTCAGTATACAGGTCTTTTATCCTTCTGATTAAATTCATTTGTAGGTATTTTATTTTTGCTGTAACTGTAAATGGGATTATTTTCCTAGTTTCTCTCCCCAATAGTTTTTTTTTACTATTAGTGTATAGAAATACAATCAATTTTTATGTATTGATTTTGTATCCTGCAGCTTTTCTGAATTTGTTGATTAGTTCTAACTTTTTTTGGTGGAATCTTTAAGGTTTTCTATATATAATATGTCCTTTGCAAATAGTGACAATTTTACTTCCTTTACCAATTTAGATGCCTTTTATTTCTTTTTTTCTTGCCTAATTGCTCTGGCTAGGACTTCCAATACTATGTTTTAAAAGTGGCAAGAGCAGGCATCTTCATCTTGTTTGTGATCTTGGAGGAAAAGCTTTCAGCTTTTTACTGTTGAGTATGATGTTAGCTGTGGGACTGTCATATATGGCCTTTATTATATTGAGGTACATTCCCTCTACACCCACCTGTTGAGAATTTTTATCATAAATAGATGTTGAAAAGACCTTACTCAAATTATAATTGAACGTTTTGTACCAATCTTTCCCTATTTTCCCCTGCCTCCTAGTATAATGTTTAGTGAAAAAGCTACACAGAAAAAGACAAATATGTTTCATTATTAATAGAGCTAAAGAAACTTTTGTTTTTGCATGTAAATAATAATAAATTTAGTTTGAAATGTGTTAGCCAGTCAGAAAGTCCATACTTAAATTCCCACAGTTTTTCATGAATATCTTAGCAGTGTTAAATTTTAATACTGGACTGAGTATAAAGTTTGCTAGGTGTATAAATCATTTAAAAATCAAAGTCATTGTGAGAAGTCTTCATGTGTGCATCCTGCACTTGTAGACAATTTTGAATTGCTTTTTAAGCCATTAAAGGATGTCAGCTTTTAAGCTTTTTCTTTTGGATACTCCCTTACTTCTTCTTCTTATTATTTTTTTTTTGGATTCTTGAAAGTTTACGTTTCTCATCTTTGGGCTTAAATGATGCTGCTAGTACGTCAAAATAGAAGTAAGAAATAGCTCTGTTCCAAAATGTGGAATTTTTTAGTTTGGAATTTTTAAGTCTGTCTCTGATTTCATTAGACTCATGACCTGATTTCTAAACAATATAGTTTTCTTTCCTAATCTTTCCTGTCATTATACTGTGCGTACATCTGCCCTTTTATTTGCATTTCAAAAAACCTCAATTCAAGTTCTGAATATTCTCACAGCAAGTTTTATCCTTCTCTCCTTAGCACCTAACACAAGACATGACATAGTGTTATTGTTGAATAAATGAATTTATGTTATAGTTTGCTTGCCAGCTTTTATGGATTTGTTCTCTTACCATTCTGTGTGGTTTCCTAGACCAGAAAAATTGGTAGCTTGTTCTAAAACTTCAGGTATGATCATTGCTTTCTGTGGCAGATCATTCTGTTTTTTTGATAATTGTCATTCTTAGAAGGTTCTTTCTTTATGTTGACTCAAAAATAACTAAAAAATAACTCAAAATTATATCTTTGGCTCTAGTCTGTTTCACTCCATCTTCTTTCATGTAATAGCTCTTCAGGTATTTGGAGCACAATATTCTCTTATGCCCTTCCTACTTTTCCTTTTAAATTTTCTGACTAAATCTCTTAATGTAATTGTTTCCAGATCTTTAACCAGTTTGAAAGAGCTGATCTGTCAAGGGGCTTGTTACAGTGTATTCTGGTTTGGATTCTTTAGTGACAAGTAATACAGACCTATTCATTCTAGCTTGAGGAAAGGATATCATAAAAATACCTCCAGAGTTTGGTGACAGACATTATGGTGCTGCCAGAGTTTACTGGAGGTAGAACTTAGCTGTACAGCCTTTCTCTTGTGGCATCTCTGCTTCCTTCTACATATGTATATTCTTTACTTGTTTCTGCTGGCAAGTCTGCCTAGAGTTTCTTTTGTTCTATAACTTGGGTTTTACACATGACCCCCTGTGCTGCCTGACCTTTCTCTACATCATAGCAAGTCGTTTTCTTTGTTTTGTTGTTGTTGTTTTGTTTTAAGATTTTATTCATTTGTTTGACAGGGGCGGGGAGAGAGAGAGAGTGAGCAAGAACAAGCAGGGGGAGAGCGGCAGAGGGAGAGGGAGAAGCAGGCTCCCCACCGAGCAGAGAGGCCCATGTGGGGCTCCATCCCAGAATCCTGGGATCATGACTTGAGCTGAAGGCAGATGCTTAACTGACTGAGCCACCCGGGTGCCCCCATCATAGCAAGTCTTGATACCTTTTTTTTTTTTTTTTTTTTTTTTTTACTGCTTTAGTCTCATTTTTCCTAATCAAAATTCCTTCACAGTAGGATTTGATTTGTCTAGCATACTGTTTACAGTCAGGTCATTCTGGTCAAAAGTTGCTTGCCAGTTTATAGATGCCCTTGCCCACCCAATAGTCCCATTTATTTATTCAACAAGTATTTTATTAACTACATAATAAATACCAGGAATTAGTCTAAGTGCCTAGGATACATCAGTAAACAAAGTAGGACAAAAATCATTGTTTTCATTCTAGTGAGATGAGACAGACAAGTAACAGAAAATATAATAACCAAATAAAGGATTTAGTAGTTTCTTTCTGGCTGGTGAGAGGAGTGGTAGGATTGTATGTTCTTGAATGTGACTGCTGCCCTTCCTTGAACTGTGAGTCATGCCATCTTTGATAGAAAAGGGTGTGAGCAGATGGACATCATATAACAAGTCTAGTGTAGGTAACCTCTGATCTGGTTGTTTAGATAAATGTATCACAGAAAAAGACTTCGTGAATTATATATTAGAATAGCATCTCTCAAAGTTCAGAGTCTATATTAAACCAAGCAGTATATATTTTGTCCATCTATACTCTAAGCACACGTAGAAGGCACTCAAATAACTAATTTTTGTCAGTTGGTACAAACAACAAATAACAAGTATCCTGTTTTGTGTAGAGCAGAGTATTACATTTCTCTGCCTAATCGATCCTTACTCAGTCAATAGTTCTTCTGTAGATATACTTCCTTTTTAAAAAAAGAAAAATTTTTTTATTTATTTGACAGAGAGAGATAGCGAGAGAAGGAACACAAGCAGGGGGAGTGGGAGAGGGAGAAGCAGGCTTTCCGCCGAGCAGGGAGCCCAATGCAGGGCTTGATACCAGGACACTGGGATCATGACCTGAGCCAAAGGCAGACGCTTAACTGACTGAGCCACCCAGGTGCCCCAGATATACTTCTTCCTTATAGCTTCTGGCAATGCCACACCTATAGTATATTAGTTAGCAACCCCAGAGAATACGGTGGGCTCTTCTGGGGTCATTGGCCAAAGCTAGAAGAGTCACTTTGTCAGGGGGGTGATGGATGGTTGGATCATCCTGGGTCACTTAACTAATCTTTGTGGCTGAGCTAGGTAGCCCACAGCCCTAGCAGGACCCAGGGGAAAATGGGTTACCAAACATAAAGGAGGGAAAAGTATGCCTGACCCACACTAGTATTTCCTCACCCTTCCTAAATTTGTTTTGGATAGTTTGTCTAGCATATATACTTTTTTCAAAGAAAAGCATTTCCAAGTGTGCTGGTGTCCTGCTGAACATCCCCTTTTAATATATTAACTACATTAATCATCATATTTCTTAATTTTATGATGGGGTAGGAGACTAGGGACTGGAAAGAAAACATTAAGGCACTGATTAATAACTGCCCCTTCCTTTTCCAGTTTAGCTACATACAATGCAGTGGACAATCACAATTTTGTCTGCCTAGCACCTCTCCTTTGTAGGAAGTGGTCCCCTTTCTTTTGAGGAATTTCTTCCTCCCCAACGCAATAACTCAGCCCCACTTAATATGCGGGTGCAAATAAGAACTGCTTCCACAGCCACTCTGGTTGACATGGTGTACTTTACTTCTGGACACAGGGATCAGTCCACAGTGGACACCTGACTCTAGAACACTCTTCCCTCACTGTGGCTTGCTTCTCAATGTAAAATGCCTTTTTCTCAGCATTCTTACATACAACCAGTATTGCCTATAAGTGTCAGATAAAACATATAAACTAGGAAAATGAGTTTAAATATTCAGACTAAATGCTTAAAAATCAAGAAACAAGAATCAAACAATGTTCGTTTACTTTTTGTAAGATACCTTCATAAGTTCCTCAAAAGTTGGTAGCTGCAGCAATTTATATATTTGAAAACCAAGTTATTGTAGCTCTTTCCACATTTTATTTGTAGTGAGATATTATTTTACCATTTTTATTTGTCATTTTCTAACCTAATTTCCATTTTCAGATAAATTATTATATAACTGAAAATCATATCACTCATGAATCATATTTCTATGTGCATTTAGAAATGTTATATCAGTATTTCAAACTGAGCTTTCATGTTATTGAGACACTGCATATTATTTTAAAATCAGTAAATATGTTACTTCTGAAGAGCTTTTCAAAGTTACACTGCTGCCAAAGAAGAACTTTTAATCTCTCAAATTGATAGTAATTAAAGCAAACATGTTTAGAATTACAATAGTTGGTAAGAATGTGGTGAAAATGCTAGTTTTTTTTTTAAAGGTTTTATTAATTTTTTTTGACAGAGAGAGACACAGCAAGAGAGGGAACACAAGCAGGGGGAGTGGGAGAGGGAGAAGCAGACTCCCCGTTGAGCAGGGAGCCTGATGCGGGTCTCCGTTCCAGGACCAGGGGATCATGACCTGAGCCGAAGGCAGACGCTTAGCGACTGAGCCACCCAGGCACCCCACTAGTCTTATACTTAAAGAATTTACAGAATGTAAAAAGACTGTTGAATGTCTCCTGGTGGGCCCTATGGCGTTGTGCTAGTTGAAAATTTTTTTCATTCTCTTTGACCCAGTAGTTGTATATCTAAGAATTTTTCTGGGGAAAAGGGAGGTGAGCATAAAGATTCATATAGAAAGATGCTTTTTGTAGCATTATTTATAATAGTGAGAAGCTAGAAAATGTATGTTTAACAGCAAAGGCTTATTGTGAAATACCGAGTAATAAATGAATAGATAAAGCTAGAGTTTAGTGTGAATTCTCAATTCTGTAGAAAAAAAATACATGTGTACAAAAATACATGTGTACACAAAAAAACTTGGGATAAAATAGTCTGAAATATTAACAGTAATTTTCTCTAGCTGTGGAATTACGGGTGATTTCTTCTTTATATTTTTATGTATTTAAAAAATTTTCTACAGTTAACATTTATAATTTTTTTTAAGATTTTATTTATTTGACAGAGAGAGATAGCAAAAGAGGGAACACAAGCAGGGGGAGTGAGAGAGGGAGAAGCAGTCTTCCTGCTGAGCAGGGAGCCCGACGCAGGGCTCAATCCCAGGACCCTGGGATCATGACCTGAGCCGAAGTCAGACGCTTAACGACTGAGCCACCCAGGTGCCCCACATTTATAATTTTTGTAATTAGTAAAAATTAATATAAAGTATTTATTGAGCCTAAAATACATTACGTGTCACTCTCAGAACTGAGTAAACAGTATATGGATACCTTGTTAAATATACGATAAATAAGATGCATTTATCTCTGTTTGAAAATACAGGGAGATGTGAGTTGAAAACAATTTCTGTCAGTATTAACAAATTTATTAAAATTAACATTTAACTCAGTATGAACTAAATGCCAGGTATTCAGGATGCACTGTGCTTGGGGATACAAAGATGGTACCGAAAGAAAGAAAAAGCTTGTTGTCATTTCTTCTAGAAAGTTTTCCATAGTGTTCTCTGCTATGCTGGGTTAGGTTCCCTTCTATCCTTGTACTTACCATAATATACTGAAATTATCAGTTTATTTGTCTGTACCTCCTAATAATTATGAGTTTCTTGAGGATAGGGGCCATGTCTTTTTTATTTGTTTATCTGTAGTACTTAGCAATTTGTTGAATTAGCTCTGCTTGCCATGTCAGAAGTGGTTATGTTCGAGGTGGATTTTGAAAAAGTGCCTGTGATAAACCACTTTTAATTCAGGTTTACTTTGAATGAAATCTTTCATTCCCCTATAATGACGGATATATGAGGAGTTGTTATACTGCAGCAGTTGTTCATTTAATTGAGAATGTTTTTATTTTGCCTTTTTCAAATGTGACCTCATTTTTACAACACAGTACTGAGTCCAGTTAAATGAATTAGACTTTTTATTTATCTCTTAAAGATAAAAATTTGGCCATGAAGTGATTGAACTCTAGATGAAGGCCAAGGGGGAAGTTGAATTCACAGGGAGAGGGTGATAGGTGATGGTGGATAATTTTTTAAATTAGCAAATTGAATCAGGTTTAAAGGCTCCCTTAAGGTAGGTGTTGTTGCTTCCGGTATTAGGTCAACTGGGACAACATGTAAAATATGCAAGCACCCCATACTCTTTAAAAAGTATCTTAGCAAAAAGTAATTTAGATTTAACATGTACTTTCCATCCCTAAGTTACTCAAAGATTATATCTCCACTGTTCAATTATAAATTGATCTATTCTTTAGAATCACAGGATAATTTTACAACAATGATATTATAGGCTGGTGGTTTTCATCCGGGGGCAATTTTGCCCCCTTTTCCCAGGACACTTGGCAATGTCTGGAGATGTTTTTGGTTGTGATGACTTGGCAGTGATAGTGGGTTGAGGCTAAAGATGCTGTTAAACTAAATATCCTAGACAGGATGAGCCCTCCCCTGCCTCCCAACACACAACAAAGGATCACCTGGCCCAAAATGTCAATAGTGCTGATGTTAAGAAACCCTGCTTAGACAATTGTCCAGTTCTCAGGCCCACTCAAAATCCTTATTTTACCTGTAATAGTGCTTATGTACCCCATAACTGAAGCACAGTGCTAACAGTCCCATTTCATTTGTCACTTAGGATTATTTTGTCTCCCTTGAAGAATTTTTTTTTAAGTTTCAACTAGAGGTACTGAGAAGATTGCTTTCCTTATTGGGACCAGGAGCAGTTCTCTCATGGTATGGTAGGGGCTCTAGATTTTAATGCCTCTGTTTATTTTTCCTAGCTTTTCATATGTGTCCCTCTTTTGAGAGTCTATAGGATAGGGATTGCTTGTTATTCCAATATTATGTTTAGAAGGTAAATACTTTTATGCCCTTTGAAACTTGAGAATATTTAATATATTTATTTATTCAGCAAATACTCATTTATAAATAAGTATTAATATAATGAGTATTAAGACTTTTTTGTGCTATGTAACTAATTCACTTTGATTTTAATAGGGTCAGGAGCAGGTCTGGGGAAAATAATCCAGAGATTTCCACAGAAGGACTGGGATGATACACCTTTTCCACAGGGAATTGAATTGGTAAGTTCGTGTTGCTTTATTGTACTTTTATAATGATACTTTTCTTTTTATTCTACATTTATGGTTATATTTGTTGTATAGTTACTGTTAAATAATATGGTGATTTACTGTAACATGTTACTAGAAATAATCCCCCTGTCTCCAAGTACAGTAACCTTTGAATATATTGATTCTGGAATGCCTGTTTTGCTATTCTTATCTCATTTAAGCTTCTTTATAATATTAAAGAAGAAATTAGTGATCTTTATGTACATGGAAGCTGAAAAATTCCTCTGATTCATTAGTCAAAATCTTAGCCTATTAGCTTCAGTGATAGTGTGTCACTAAACAAACGCTTGCTATATTTTTGTCTGAACATTTTCACGTTACTGTTTTGGTGAAAACGAAACAAAAAACAGACACCTCCCTCTCCCCCCTCCAGAGGTTGGTTTAATGATCATCAGTCATGTTCAGTTTGGTCTTGAAGTCACAAATCTGAATTCTTTTTAGCATATGATCTGCAGATTGCTTTATAATAGTGAAATTCAACTGCTTTATTTTTGTCAGTCATTTTAAAGGAGTTTAACGATTGACCGTAATTTTGATGGCCAGGACATTCTAAGTGATGACAGATCCATGGTGGTAAAATGAGGGGCTGGAAAGATGATTACTAAGGTATTTTGCAATATGACTATAAAGTTTTGTTCTCAAACATGGTGGAGTATGGATATGTGTGTATGTGTGTGTCTATATGTATTTATATTGTGTGAGTGTGCACACACACACACACATGAGAACTGTTCTTTAAAGTAGTTCTTGTTGAGAGAACATTTGGTATGATTTGATAGTGAAGAGTGTAGGCTCTGGAGGAGATAGACAGCTTACTTAACTTCTTTGAGCAGCAGTGTCTTCACTGTAAAATGAAGATAACGACAATACGAATCTCATAGGGTGTTGTAAAGATAAAATGGGAAAAAATATACAAAGTGCTGAGAACAATGGCTTCCATAAAGTAAGTGCTCAGCAAATGAGGTAGCTTGTTGATAATGATGATGATAATTGTTTTGTTATTGTCGTTTGTTCTACATGTTGCAGCCTCTCCCCTTCCTCCTCAATCTTCGCAGCAGAATTGTTCGTTCTCTTATTATCATGGGTCAGAAATACCCAGTAGGAATAAAACTGATGTTGAAAATTGTGAATTTTCTCATTCTAGCTAATGACTGTCCATTTCGATAAAAGATACGTTGCTGAATGCTTAATTTTGATTGTTACAACCCAACTGTATAAAGAGGGCTGTGGGTTCTATAGACACACAGAGAGGGCAAATCTTGAAGTTTGATATTAAAAATGGGGAAAGAATGTGAGGATCTAAGCAAAAGTAACTTTTTGGAGAGCCCCTTGTAGTCCTTTCTCTTCTCCCCCACATGCATACATATACTTGTAATTGGCCTTGTGGTGTGAATAACCGGGTATTTGCACTAATAAAGCTTTTAAGCCCTGCTTCAGCATCCAAAAGTGATGTTTGAAAGGGGTAGATTTTGGTGCTGTGGACCATTGAGAACTCTTTTGTGAGTTCTTACCCTCATAGCAAAGTGTGGAGGGAAATAAACTACATCATTTTGACAGTGTGAACAGTAAACCACTGTTACAAGTTTCAAGAACAGCAGACATTATTGGGGCTATTTAGCTATGACTGGGAAGGGATTATTTTTGTGTTTTGAAAGCCAGGGGCATGGACACTGTGATGTCTCCGATGTTTTTCCAGTAGTGAGGGAGAGACCCATATTGATTTCACTACCTAGTAAATGGTATTTTTCCTTTGTGTGACAGACACTTCCATGTTCAGGTGCTATCAGTGTATCTTCAATAACAAGTAGAGTCCTATGCTGCTGGCGGGTGAAGTGGAGGTGCTAAGCGGTAGACAGAACTTTTTCTCACCTAAGATTTCCCTAGATGACCTCTTGGCTGATTCTTAGCAAAGCATTTCAAGATTTTTTTTGTGCTGGATTGATATTTAAAAAGTATTTGGTCTGCTAGATTACATTGGAAATTGCTTTATTTTTTTAATTTTTCCATCATTGAATGCAATTTTGATACTCTTAATGTCTCTTGTGCTTTGTCAAGTACAAAATAAATTTGTTGATCTAATATCTATTAAAGTCCATTTTTAAAACAATAGAATCGTTAACTTAAATTTTTTGTCTTTTTATTATTTATTGCTTTGTGCTATGCTTGATATATTAGAGGCATGCAATCATTCTGCATTGGAATAGCAATAACTTGAATAACTGTTAAATACTGTATAATCCAAAGTAGTCTCAAGACTAGATATAGGCCTAATAAAATTTTAGTCTAATTGAAGGTGATCTCGCTCAGTCCCTAAGTGGTTTGTTTTTTTAAATTTTATGTATTTATTTTATTTTGACAGAGAGAGAGAGAGCACAAGTAGGGGGAGCAGCAGAGGGGGAGGGAGAAGCAGGCTCCCTCCAGGGAACCTGATGCGGGGCTGGGTCCCAGGACCCTGGGATCATGACCTGAGCTGAAGGCAGATGCTTAACTGACTGAGCCACCCAGGCGCCCCTCTTAAGTGGTTTGTTGAGTCCAGGGTGATCATGACACTATTCCTGTGATTTACAGGGAAAAAAAATCTTAACCCTTCCAAAATAGTGGAACAACTTTTAGCATATAACATTAATGTTAATATCTTAACAGTTGCATAGGATTGATAGATTATGATGAACTCACATTAATTGGTTGATTGATGGTAGTATATCTAATTTATGATAAGTAAACTGAGGATTAGGGAAGTTTAAACAATTTCACTAAGCTCTAACAGCTAAGATGCAGCAGAGCTAGGTTTTAAATCCATTACCACATGAAACACTGACTCTTAGTCTCAGCCATAATCTGAGAATATTCTGATAGTGACACTTTAAACTGTGGTTGGCATTATGTTTTAGTGTAAATCAGGATCTGAAAACAGGGTTCTATAATTTTGAAGAACTGAGGTTCAGAAATGTTAAAAGAATGCTGTGTTGTATAGAAATCAACTTCACATGTTTATTTTGCCTGAGGTCAAATCTGGGTTCAGAGTATAATACTAAAATTATTTTCTGTTGTCATCTCTCTTCCTCAGTCAGCATATATTTGTTGTATATAAGTTCTAACACAAATTATTGTGTTTAGCCTGAAGATTGAACTTTATGACTTGTGAGAAAGGATTTTAGGTATCCATTCACTAATAAGTCAAAACTCAAATTTAATTTAGAGGATGCTGAATTTGTTCCTTCTGTTTTTATGTAAAGAATTTGCCCTTTGGGCGCCTGGATGGCTGAGTTGGTTAAGTGTCTGCCTTCGGCTGAGGTCATGATCCCAGAGTCCTGAGTCCCACATTGGGCTCTCTACTCAGCAGGGAGTCTGCTTCTCTGCCCCTCCCCTGGCTCATGCTCTCTCTCTCTCCCCACCCCCATTCTTGCTCACTCTTTCTCTCAAATAAATAAATATTTTTTTAAAAATTGCCCTTTTTTTCTTTTCGTCTATTGAGAAATGCTGAACTTTAATTTGGATGGATTTTAAAAATAAAAATATGAAAATAAGCTAAACCAAACATAATGACTACTTTTCCAATTCTGGGATATTTTTATCTTTTTCTTGTGCTTTTTAGGCACACATGGAAACCACAGACAGTCATATAAATAAAGTTACAGTTAATTTTAGTAACAATATTTCACAGAAAATTTAAGAATTGTTTTGCAGAGGCATTCTATGGCTAACAATCTATTTCTGATTATGGGAACAAGTATTTTTATTGGCTAGCGTTTGGACATCAGCAAAATAGTATTGTTCTGGCACTAGCTCTTTTTAAAGATGCCCTGTCTCAGAAGTGAATCCTTTTGTATTATTATTCAGAAAATGTTGTGCCATATTCTTCACTGGAATGCCTGCATTGAGGCATTTGTAGAGCTATCTAATTTTTTTTAGAAGACTAAAGTAATATGATAAAAATAATGTGGCTTGAGTAAAAGAGTAATAGATGTTTACTTAGAATTTCTAAGTTTCATGTTTGTAAAAAATTAGTTCAGTTATTTATAGACTAGTGATTTGACCACCTTCATTATGAATCCAGTTTTCTGTAATTGTAAGTATAGATTGGAGAATAGAGAAAAAAAACAGCGTATGCAACATTCTGCAGGTTTAACATAGAAGTAGTCTTAGTATGGGATGTTATTTGTTCAGAGAAGTTAGTATAAGTAGTACTTTAATTCTTTAAGCTGTTCAGAATGCATCGAACATAACAAATGGGATAGCAGTTGTCCATTTGACCTAGATATAAATACTGTGTCATCAGGGAACTGAGTGTAGAAAGGATGGAAGAGAATATTCTCCCTCTTTTGTAGAAGAGTATGCATGAAAGGAGAATGAGAAAGGTAGTGAATGTATTGGACGATAGAATCAGGGTTCACAAAGATTTTTAAAGACTCTAGTTATAGGCTATTAGCTAAAGAGATAAAATAAAGGGCAGTAGGTAAAAATGTAGGTTTCTGCATATGAGTATAAAAAACTACCTGTACAAGTAATTATTTAGAATAAAGATAGGCAGGATAATTTGCCAGCCAGAGAGATTTGAGAAATAATGAAGACAGCTAAAAATAAAAAATATATAATTATAAAAGATACCTATGAAAGATATTATAGGTAGTATCCAAAGCCTCTGTGGTGACATGGGGCACTTGGTGATGAATTCAGTTTTTTATTTTATTTTATTTTTTAAAAAAGATGTTATTTATTAGATCTTGAGAAAGAGAGAGCTTGAGATGGGTGAGGGTCAGAGCAGACACCCCACTGAGTGGGGATCCCCATGTGGGACTTGATCCTGGGACTCCAGGATCATGACCTGAGCTGAAGGCAGTCGCTTAACTGACTGAGCCACCCAGGCACCCTCAGTTTCTTTTCTTTCTTTCTTTCTTTCTTTCTTTCTTTCTTTCTTTCTTTCTTTCTTTCTTTCTTTCTTTCTTTCTTTCTTTCTTTCTTTCTTTTTTTTTTTTATTTTAAAGATTAACTTATCTTAGAGAGCATGTATGCTATGAGTCAGGGGGAAGGGCAGAGGGAGAGAATATTCAAGCAGACTTCCCACTGAGCGGGGAGCCTGTCAGAGGACTTGTTCCTCAGACCCATGAGATCATGACCTGAGCCGAAACCAAGCTTAACTGACTGAGCCACTCAGGTGCCCCGATGAATTCAGTTTTAAAGATGGTATAAAGAATATGTGAAAGGACTTTCAAATTTGCATAGAGTTAAGGCTGAAAACTAAGACTACTGCTCTGAAGTATGAAGACATGGCTTTTAAAACATGCTAAGGACTGCAAAAAGGACTTTTAAAGTTACGTTCATGACAAAGCAAGTAGATATAAATGGAGGTTAAGCTGGTAAGTGGTGGTTTGAACTCACATTTTTGTTTTCTACTCCCAGACAATTGTGTCTTTGAAGTAATAAAACCACAGGGCAGGTTGGAACCTGATGTAGTCTAGAGCATGCACCTGAAATACTAGATTCTCTCAACATCTCTGAAGTGGAGGATACTCAGTCTTAATGTTATTCTCACATTCCTCTATGCTCACTGAAGTGGCTTATTATCTTATACTAGACTTTCAGTTACTTTCTTTATTTTACCGATGCATTGATAATCTCAGTTATGCTAAAGAATCTTTCACCTACCCAGTCTCTGTGGTCTGCTACTTCAGTACTGCTCTCAGAACCACCTAGGACAAGGTTTTCTCCTGTGCTAAGGTTCTCCTATATTTGATGCTTTGAAGCCATAGAAAACTTCCTGAGGAAGATGGAGATGTCCACAGGCCTAACCTACTACAAATTCACATTGTTTGCAAATAGCCTGGCTCTCATTACCACAGGGAGTACTGCTGCTCATCTGTTGTATAATTGTATCACCACTGTGGATTATTCAACTCTTCTGAACTTCCGGTTCATTTTTCGAGTTTTCTGTTTCCATTGATCTCAAGTATTGTTAAGACTAGCTAAAAAAAATCTTTTCTTGACTTTATCTCTTTTAGCTATTATCCTATTTCTTCATTATAAAATGTTTCAAATGATTCTCCTGTTTGCTGTCTCCATTTTTCTAAGAGGCAAGTGTGGTACAGTGGAAAGAATATGGAATCAAGAATTAAAACCTTGAGCAAAGTTCATTTACCCTTTCTGATAATACTACTTCTCCTATGGGGCTTTTATCAGATGATTGTCTATTAATATTTTAATAAGCTATTGTGTTATGCTTTCTTGCCATCCACTCTCAACTCACACCCATCTTACATCTCAAGGATTTATTCTGAAATAGTTTATATCTTCCCCATTCTGAAATTACAGAGTTGAAGTTTTTAATATTTTCTTCATGAAGGTAATAATAGCTGTTATAATAGATAAACCTTGAGATTTTTGTGGCTAGCATGATAGAAGTTTTTCTCTTCTTACTTTCATGAAGTCTAATTAGTGGCAATGGGATAGATGAGAGTGGGGTTTGCTGTCTTCAGAGTGTTGTTCTCAAGGTCATCTTGGGTATCACCACTGACAGAGTGGTAAGAGAAAGCATGGAGGGTAGGGTTGAGTTTTATGGGATAGGCCTGTGAGGCTGTATACTTCACTTCATTTGATTTATCAGAAGTCAGTTATGTAGCCCCAGTTAACTATAATGGGAGTTTGGCAAATAAAGCCTAGATATGTGCCTAGGAGAAAAGCAAAACAGATTTAGTCAACGACTAGCTTTTCTCTACCACAGTGTCCTTGCTGAATTTGAACACCTTTTTCCTTATTGTAATTCTTGACCATTTTATTTTTGGACATCACTAATATTTGGTCTTTGTCTCAGTTCCTGGCACAGAACTCCTGAAACCCTTGGAATTTACTGTCTTCTGTATGCTAATGAATAGCTGATTGGTTTAGTGGACCCTAGATTGCTTCCAGAACCAACCCTATGATTAGAGGCTTGGGAATTACAGCCCCACTAGGGAGGGGCGAGAGGCTGGAGACTGAGTTCAATCACCAGCAGCCAATGATTTAATCAATTATGACTACTAATAAAACTTACCATAAAAACACCTAAGTGAGGGATGCCTGGGTGGCTCAGTTGGTTAAGCTTCTGCCTTGGGCTCAGGTCATGATCCCAGGGTCCTGCGATCGAGCCCCGCATTGGGCTCCCTGCTCGGCAGCGAGGCTGCTTCTCCCTCTCCCTCTGCTTGTGCACGCTCTCTGTCAACTAAATAAAATCTTTAACATAAAATAAAATAAAATAAAACACCTAAATGAAAGGGTTCAGAGATCTTCTGTATTGGTGAACACATTGATGTGGTGGGAAGGTAGTGTCCTTCAAGAAGGTATGGAAGCTCTGAAGGTCTCCCTTCTCCATACTTTGCCTAATACTTCTATTTGGTTGTTCCTGAGTTGTATTCTTTATAATAAATTGGTAAATACAAATATTTTTCCTGAATCCTGTTTTTCTAACAAATTATTGAACCTGAGGGGGGATGGTTGGGTAAGCCCCTGAATTTGTATTCTGCACGCAGAGTGGATAAGCTTAGGCACCCATTTTGCAGCTAGTATCTAAAGTGAGGGCATTCTTGTGGAAATGAGCCATGAGCCCTTGACCTGTGGAGTCTGTGTTAACACTGGGTAGTTAATGTCAGAATTGAATTGAATTGTTGGATACCTAGTTGGTATTTGAAAAAAAAAAAACCAAACCCATGCATTTGGTGTCAGACAAGATACAAGACAGTCTTCATGATGCTAATTTGATGAACAAACCTTACAGGTTTGTTTTATATATACACACACACATTTATGGCACATTTTCTTTATTCATCCATTGATGGATACTTAGGTTGCTTCCATATTTTGGCTATTGTAAATACTGCAGTGAACACAGGGGTACATATAACTCTTTGAGTTGGTGCTTTGTTTTCTTTGGATAAAACCTAGAAGTGGAATTACTGGATCGTATGGTAGTTCTAGTTTTAATATTTTGAGGAACCTCCATACTGTTTTCCATAGTGGCTGCACCTGTTTGCATTCCCACCAAGAGTGCCCAGTGTTCCCATTTCTCTACAGCCTCACCAACTCTTGTTATTTTTTTTTTCATAGTAGCTAATCTGACAAGTGTGAGGTGATATTTCCTTGTGGTTTTGCATTTCCCTGATGAACAGTGATGTTGACCATCCTTTCATATGCCTGTTGGAAATCTATGTCTTCTTTGAAAAAATGTCTGTCCAAGTGCTCTGCCGTTTTAAAAATCAGGTTGTTTGTTTTTTTGGTATTAAGTTGTCTAAGTTCTTTATGTATTTTGGATATTAACTTCTTATCAGATGTATGATTTGCAAATATCTTCTCCCATTCAGTAGGTTGCCTCTGAGTTTTGTTGATGGTTTCTTTCACTGTGCAAAAGCTTTTTAGTTTGGTGTAATCCCATTTGTTTGTTTCAACTTTTGTTGTCCTTGCCTGAGGAGACTGGTCCCCCCGAAATATTGCTAAGACCAGTGTCACAGAGCTTATTGCCTATATTTTCTTCTAGGACTTTTATGGTTTCAGGTCCTACATACAAGTCTAATTCATTTTGAATTTATTTTTGTACATGGTGTAAGAAAATGGTTCAGTTTCATTCTTGTGCATGTGGCTGTCTAGTTTTCCCAGCTCCATTTGTTGAAGAAAGTATCTTTTCCCCACTGGGTATTTTTGCCTCCTTTGTTATAGATTAATTGACTTGTAAGCATGGGTTTATTTCTGGGCACTCCATTCTGTCCCATTGATCTGTGTGTTGATCTATATGTTTTTTTCTTGCTAGTACCATACTGTTTTGATAACTGTTTCAATTCTCTTTCTTCGTTTGTGTGTTTTATTTTCTCTGGAAAGTGGTGGTATCACTGTTCTTTCAGTCTTCTGTACTTGAATCCTAGTCATACCTCACACCACACAGAAAAATTAACCTGAAATGGATTATGGACTAACTGTAAAAGCTGGAACTAAAAGGTTTTAAAAGAAAACTTAAGAGAACGTCTTTGCAACCTTTAGTTAAGGAGGAAGACATTGGAAGAAATGAGGGGACATGTAGCAGCTCACCTGGAAACTCAGGGCAAGGTTTTCTCAGGTGTTATCTATGCTTCTGAGCCAGGTTTTATTCTTCAAGTCAGAATTTTGGATATATTCAAATATATGGGGTGACTTTGACAATAGAACTTCTAAAGTTTTTAATTGCTGTAGATGGTAGCCAACTTTAGATATGAAAACATTATTATATGTGAAAGACTTTGTGGTATGGAAGAAAGAATAGTGAAATTTGGATTTTATCTGTCTATATCTATCTCTACCAATATTTATCTATACCTCTGTATAGATAAATAATTTAATTATAAATGACAACACCTATTTAGAGAGAGCATCCATTTCCTAGGTCATATAATTTATTTTCAAAGGTATATAAGGAATGATATTTTGATATTATCTATCTCCCCAGCCCTCAGTTTTTGGTCTAATCAAGTTCCTCCATGATCTAGACATCTTATTTATTATATGGCATATGTTCAGATATTTTTGCTTGAGTTTGTATTGTGCTTTGAGTATTCATGGTGTACTTTCCCAGTTGTGAATACTCCTGTGCACGGTCATCTCCTTATGTTACAAATGAGCCAGTTTTAAAAAGTGAAGTATTTGGTGGCCTCTAGTGGTACTCATGTGTCTATAAAAAGTCACTAATATCACCAATATACAAAATTTTAGGGGGAAAGAGTTACTAAGGTAACAACACCTTGATAAATGTAGATTTATCAAGGAAAATTTTTGATCTTTGATAACTACAATTTTATTAATCAATTATAAATCTGTCAGTGATATGGCTGTCTCTTAATTTATAGCAAATTTTATCATCACTAGATTTCCTTTACTTTTCAGAAATGCCTTGAGGGGCGCTTAGTGGCTCAGTCGGTTCAGCGTCTGCCTTTGGCTCAGATCATGATCCTGAGGTCCTGGGATCAAGCCCCTGGGATCACCTCCTGCTGAGCAGGGAGCCCAGCCCGCTTCTCCCTCTGCTGCTCCCTGTGCTTGTACTCTCTCTCCATCAACTAAATAAATGATATCTTAAAAAAAAAAAAAGAAATGCTTTGAAATGATATGCATGTATCTTAATTGGAAATATTTCTACATAGCTTGTACTTAGGTCAGCAATAGTGTACTGAGATGTGTCCATGCTGGGGGATGGTAAGGATGATTTCTGACATCTCCTTAAATATAATAAGAGATAAAAATAGATATCAGTATTTCATAAATTAATAATAAAGATAATAAGTCCTTAAAGTTTATTTCTTTAAACAGTGAATTTTGACTAACTTAAAGATACTTCAGGTTCAGCCAAGAATTATCCAGAATCTGAAATGTATGTAGAAATTTAGAAAGGTTACTTCAGAAGTTGGGAAAATTTATCTAAGTTCAAGATTTGGAAAGCTAAAGAGAAAACTGACAGCTTTAGGTAAGTTAAAAATTTTTAAGTGCTGAAATTAATCTGCATTCATACTAAAAATAAGATATTGAAATCTAGAGATTTAATAACTTGCCCAAGATCATAAAGCTCCTAACTATTGGCTGAGATGCTAATAAAACCCTGGTCCTTTGACTCTCTACTAAAGCTTTTTAGAAGTTAAAATAAAATATTCTTTGTGTTGGTTGGGACAGACTCATTCTTTAAGAAGTTTTTTTCCTGCTACTTTAAAAATGATTAAGTTAACAGGATAAGCCTTATTCTCATTAGGCTTAACTGGCATTAGAAAGACATGAAAAGTGTTTCAACATTAAAATCAGAAGAGTCTAATGATGCAAATCTGTGGTGACTAAGGAGTTGGTACTTTTTATTTCCTGCAAAGATAGACTGTTTTTATAAGAAGTGCCTATTGTACATGTGAATTTGGGAATAACTTTGATTATGACAGCCATAGTATTCTAATGAAAAAGGTAGATTCCACTATTGGGTTCATAACTGGCTGAAAGATTTCATTAAGAGTATAGTAAGATCTTAAGTATTTTTTTCTTTAAATTTTTTTACTGTTATGTTAATCACCATACATTACATCATTAGTTTTTGATGTAGTGTTCCATGATTCATTGTTTGTGCATAACACCCAGTGCTCCACGCAGAACGTGCCCTCTTTAATACCCATCACCAGGCTAACCCATCCCTCTAGAACCCCTCAGTTTGTTTTCAGAGTCCATCGTCTCTCATGATTCGTCTCCCCCTCCAATTTACCCCCCTTCATTCTTCCCCTCCTGCTATCTTCTTTTTTTTTTCTTAACATATATTGCATTATTTGTTTCAGAGGTACAGGTCTGTGATTCAACAGTCTTGCACAATTCACAGCACTCACCCTCCCCAATGTCTATCACCCAGCCACCCCATCCCTCCCACCCCACCCCCACTCTAGCAACCTTCAGTTTGTTTCCTGAGATTAAGAATTCCTCATATCAGTGAGGCCCTATGATACAAGATCTTAAGTATTTTTTTCAAATTTAGTAGTATGTACTTTGGAGAGGAATGAACTGATGTAAAACTTATAGGAGATGTGCCATCAATTTGTTAATTAATTGTGATTTCCATTGTTCGAGGCACACTGGGCTCTCCCCAGGCAGAGACAGCTTTTCCTGAGACTTCTGAGTACTGATAAATAAGATGAAGTAGAGTTCTGGATTCTTGCTTTAAATGTTTTACTTTCTGACAGGCCAGAGAAGTAGAGGAAGAGACATGCTCTGAGTTATGAAGAGGCATAGGAAGGTCCCTGCTCATAACTGATATTTTCCACTCATTCCATCAGCCAGAGATTCTTTTAAACTAAAAGTGGCCTCTTTAAAATTTTTGGAAGATGCATTTCAATTATATTAATATTGTGCTATTTACGTAACGTGTAATTTTATTTCACAGAACAGCCTGTTTGTTGCCTGTTGGTGACGGTGACAACTTTAAGTAGAATGATGTGATGCTGCTAGTACTAAAAGTGAAAAATCACTTTCTGAATATGAAAAAAGGGGCACCTGGGTGGTTCAGTTGGTTAAGCGTCTGCCTTTGGCTCAGGTCATGATCCCAGGGTCCTGGGATCGAGCCCCGCATCGAGCCCCCCATCGGGCTCCCTGCTCGGCAGAAAGCCTGTTTCTCCTTCTCCCTCTCCCACTCCCCCTGCTTGTGTTCCCTCTCTCGCTGTCTCTCTCTGTCATATAAATAAATAAAATCTTTAAAAAAAATAAACATGAAAAAAGATTAAGGGTAGAGTCCAGGAACTAATAACTTAAATATAGGTGATAGATGATTTTTTTTCTTAAGTTTTTATTTAAATTCCAGTTAGCATACAGTGTAACATTAGTTTCTGGTGTAGAATCTAGTGATTTATCACTTATGTACAACACCCAGTGCTGATCACAATGCCCTCCTTAATCCCCATCACCCATTTAACCCCTCCCCCCCCACCTTCCCTCTGGTAACCCTCAGTTTGTTCTCCATAATTAAGAGTCTGTTTTCTGCTTTGCCTTTCTCTTTTTTTAGCCCCCTATGTTCATCTGTTTTCTTTCTTAAGTTCCACATATGAGTAAAATCATACAGTATTTATCTTTCTCTGACTTATTTTGCTTAGCATAATGCACTCTAGTTCCATGCACGTCATTACAAATAGCAATATTTCATTCTGTTTTATGGCTAGTATTCCGTTTTATATATATATATGTATGTATATATATATGAAGCTCTGGTGTGTGTGTGTGTGTGTGTGTGTGTGTGTGTGTGTGTGTGTGTGTGTGTGTGTGTATACATACATACTACATTGTCATTATTCATTCTTCAGTCAATGGACATTTGGGGTCTCTATAATTTGGCTATTGTTGATAATGCTGCTATAAACATCAGGGTGCATGTATCTCTTTGAATCAGTATTTTTGTATCTTTTGGGTAAATACCTAGTAGTGCAATTGCTGGATCATAGGGTAGTTCTATTTTTAACTTTTTGAAAAACCTCCATACTGTCCTTCCCACCAACAATGTAAGAGGTTTCCCCTTTTTCCACATCCTTGCCAACAGCTGATATTTCCTTTATTGTTGTTTTTTTTTAAATATTTTTAAGTAATCTCCACAACCAGTGTGGGGCTCGAACTTAAAACCCTGAGATCAAGAGTTGCACACTCACCAATTGAGCCAGCCAGGCACCCCAACCTATATTTTCAATTTTAGGCATTCTGCCTGGTGTGAGATGACATCTCATTGTAGTTTTGATTTGTATTTCCCTGATGCCAAGTGATGTTGAGCATCTTTACATGTGTCTTTTGGCCATCTGTGTGTCTTCTTTGGAAAAATGTCTGTTTATGTTTTTTTGTCCATTTCTTAACTGGATTCTTTGTTTTTTGGGTGTTGAATTTTATAAGTTTTTATAGATTTTGGATACTAACCCTTTATCAGATATGTCATTTGCAAGTATCTTCCCCCATTCTGTAGGTTGCCTTTTAGTTTTGTTGATTATTTCCTTCACTGTGCAGAAGCTTTTTATCTTGATAAAGTCCCAATTGTTTATTTTTGCTTTTGCTTCCTTTGCCTCAGGAGTCATATCTAGTAAGAAGTTCCTCTGGCCAATATCAAAGAGGTTACTGCCTGTGTTCTCCTCTAGGACTTTTGATGATTTCCTGTCTCCCATTTAGGTTTTTTTGTTCATTTTAAATTTATTTTTGTGTATGGTGTAAGAAAGTCGTCCAGTTTTATTCTTTTGCATCTTGCTGTCCAGTTTTCCCAACACCATTTGTTGAAGAGACTCTCTTTTTTCCATCGGATAGTCTTTCCTGCTTTGTCGACAAGTAGTTGACCATACAGTTGTGGGTTCATTTCTGGGTTCTCCGTTCTGTTCCATTGATCTGTGTGTGTTTTTTGTGCCTGTACCATACGTTGTGATCACTACAGCTTTGTCATATAATTTAAAGTCCGGAATTGTGATGCCTCTAGTTCTGCTTTTCAAGATTGCTTTGGCTATTCAGGGTCTTTTGCGGTTCAGTACAAATTTTAGCACTGTTTATTCTAGATCTGTGAAAAATGCTGTTGGTATTTTGATAGGGATTGCATTAAATGTATAGATTGCTTTGGGTAGTATAGATATTTTAACAATATTTATTCTTCTAATCCATAAGCATGGAATGTTTATCCATTTCTTTGTGTCATCTTCAGTTTCTTTCATAAGTGTATTATTGTTTTCAGAGTATAGATCTTTTACCTCTTTGGTTAGGTTTATTCCTAGGTATCTTATGGTTTTTGGTGCAGTTGTAAATGGTGGTTTCCTTGATTTCTCTTTCTGATGCTTCATTATTGGTGTATAGAAATGCAACGGATTTCTATATATTGATTTTGTATCCTGTGACTTTACTGAATTTGTGTATCAGTTCTAGTAACACTGGTAATTAAAAAAAAAAAAGATCATTAAAGAATAGGCTTCTGAGTACTTAGGAAAAACACAGTTTTTTTGGGGATAGTTTGCTCATTTGTCCAGAATTTTGCTTTAAAATTTATAGCCATTTTGAAATTTAGTTATGATTTAATGCCATTTCATTCATTTAACAGTTATTTATTGAGCACTTACTGTGTGTCAAGCATAGTGTTGAAGATACAGCAGTGAACCAGATAAAATCCTTGTCTTAGAATTTAAGTATCTAGTGGAGAGAGACTGGCATTAACCATAATGAATAAGTAAATTATAAAATATGTGAAAAGTGATAAGCACTATTAAAAAAAATAATAAAGCAGTAAAAAAAATATGAAGTGACAGGAACAGTGGTGGTCCCTTAGTGTGTAAATAACCAAGGCAACCTGTTGCTGCTTGCCAAATAGTCTAAGGAAAGCAAATGAGCTCGGTTAAATAGCTTTTAGAATTTTGAATATTTCTGATATTACCAAGCAAATTGTAACTATATACTTTTAATGTTACCAAAATAATTTGGTAACAATAATGTTTTTATTTTTAAAGATTTTATTTATTTTAGAGAGAAAGAGATACAGAGAGCAAGTTAGGGGAGGAGCAGAGGGTGAGGAACAAGCAGACTCCATGCCGAGCATGGTGCCTGACATGGGGCTCAATCGCACAACCCTGAGATCATGACCCAAGCCGAAATCAAGAGTCAAATGCTTAATTGACTGAACCACCCAAGTGCCCCTAACCATACCAAATTATTAACGGAAATATCTTTAATATGATATTGTGATGGATGTTAGTCTGTTTGCTTAAAGTAGCCAAGAATTTTTCAGACACATGAGTGTACATGATCATGATTATAATTTTCTGTGATCAAATAGGTTGCACATTTTCAATTTGGGGCGTGTAGGAAAGAAAAATGATTCTACGTATTTTTGATACCAGGACATATCCTCCATTAATTATTTGTTAATATACAGGATACAGCACTTAAGGATTTATCCTTTTTTTAAAAAAAGATTTATTCATTTATTTGAGAGAGAGAGAGGTGGGGGAGTTGCAGAGGGAGAGAGAGTCTTGGGCAGACCCTGCACTGAGCGCAGAGCCTGACGAGGGCTCCATCTCAGGACCTTGAGATCACGACCTGATCTGAAACCAAGAGTCAGACGCTTAACCTGCACCACCCAGGTGCCTCAAGGATTAATTCTTTTAATACAATTCATAAGCTTGGTCATTTTTTTAGATTAATATATTTAGTTTCTAAATATAGAAATATATATATATATATATATACACACACACACACACATATATATAATTTGTCCTTTGAGACCACTAATGTTTAGTGATTCCCTTTCCCTTCTTTCTTTTTCTCCTGCTTGACAAAGATTTGTATAAAGAGACTGACTGGTAGGTTATGATGTAGCCTCTAGTTATTGGCAGACATTTCTCTAAAAGTTCTTCCTATTAGAGTGTGAGCCTCATTTAAAATCTGGGTTGATGATGAAAAT
This sequence comes from Zalophus californianus, assembly GCF_009762305.2. Lineage (NCBI taxonomy): Eukaryota > Metazoa > Chordata > Mammalia > Carnivora > Otariidae > Zalophus > Zalophus californianus. The sequence continues at coordinate 65,527,485 of NC_045605.1, read as the reverse complement.
GTTATGGAATCCTTAAAGTTTTCCTGGTCAAATTCCAACCTCTGTTTTGATGGTTAAATCAGTTTATTTCTCTTGCCTCATGATCATGTGGCTTTAGCCTATATTGAATACTTCCAGTGATTTATCTTTAAGTATTTTCTTAGTGCCTGTTTTGTGCAGTTTGTTTGGTGCTGAGAGTGCAATGGTAAGTAAGCAGACATGGCCTATGCCTTCATATTCAGTTTTGTAGCATTTTTATAGTGATAGTGAACTTTCTCTTGTATATATATTTACCTTCATAGTTTTATACATATCAACTTCAAGGGTCTTGCTCTTTTCCATAAATTTATAGCATTAACCTGACCTATTAGGGTTAATATTCTAGTTTTTGTTCCTGTACTTGGAAATACTATGTTTTTTCCTAATCAAAAGCTTGTTTACTAAATTTGTATTAAAATATTTACATATTCAAATTCCTTTTTTGAAAGTTGGAGGTTCTAAAATGTTTGGATGTATCATTAAATTACAAATACTATAGGAGTCAGGGCAGCCTGGCTGGCTCAGTTGGTGGAGTGTGCAACTCTTAAGCTTGGAGTTGTAGGTTCAAGCCCCACATTGGATGGTAGAGATTATTTTAAAACAAACAAAAAACCAAAAAAAGAACAAATGGTAAAGGACTCTTAATGTAATAAAATTGGATTTTCTAGTACATATGCAGGGCAGAATGTTGAATCTTATCATCCTATTTAATTACATTATACTGAGAATGGGATTTCAGACACATAATCTAGTTGAAATGACGAAAATGGGGATCTTGTTCCATGTAATGCTGGATGTTATACTGTGTCAGTGAATGCTTAGGATCTTAAGTTGCCTTCTGCTTTTCAAAAAGAAATTCCAACTCTGGCATATTTTTGGACATTATTTTTAGCTAGCTTTGCAGTAGATCATACTGAGGCTACAGACTAGTACCAGCTATTGCTAGTGGAATTGTGAGCTCTTGCTACTGCTCGGGTGTCATTTTAGAGGTGTTAGCTCTAGTCCTATAAGGATATGAAGAACTTACAAGGCCACGGAGAATGTGAAGTTAATCTTACCCATATCACGCTGGATTAATATCTGTGGCAAGTTTCAAATGCCAATAGTGATGTATTTTATAATCTTAGATCACCTCAGCTTTTTGGTTCAGATCAGCTATTCTTTGTATATGAAGGTAAAAGGTTACCATTTGACTAAAGTCATTCAGTGTGTCAGTTACCAAGCAGCTAGATGAGGCATTTCTTCCAGATTTAAAACAGAAATGAAATAGGAGGGTCCAAGGTATAAGTCAGCATTATCTATTATTTCTTTCTGCCTCTCAAGAGGAAAATCAGAAGATAGCACTTCCCACATACTGGCCCAAAGGGAGCTGGGAAGCAAGGAATCCATATGAGGGACCTTCAAAGTTGTTCTAGGGCTTTGGATGACCCTATGGTTTGGAATAGATTAGAATTTATGAATGCTAAGAGCAAACAAGCTGTGGTAGCTGGTGTGGAAATTGCCAAGTGATCCCCTGCACCACTTGGCTGGGCCATCTTTGTGTTGAGTTATTGAGATCAGGGACTGTGAGCAGTCTTGTGATTAAAGGAAGTGAAAAAGGTTGGAAACATTGTGATTTATCATATGCTGTGGACTGTTTTTAAGCTTGTAAGCCTCTATTTCTTATTTGTTTCTATTTGGTAATGTCTTTTAACATCTCCAAACTGTCTCATTGATACCCATTGAACTCAAAAAAGTTTAAAGGAAGTGCTATGCTTTCTTTAAGGTCGTATCAGTTATGATTATGGTAATTGAAGTGAGAACACCAGAAGTTACTGTCCTACTGTCAGTACTGTCCTTTCCTGTAGATTGTATTTCTAGTGCTAGAGTCTTAAAGTCTCTGTGTTTTAATAGAATAGGAAGTAAGATTGATACATTTTTATTTTAAAGTTTTGCTTTTCCAGGGTTTGGTATATATCTGGAAGGGAAAGTTAATATATAGGCTAGAATGATGGACTGATGTTAAGAGAACTTTTATGAGGAAATATAAAATATTTTATTATCATTATGTCCCATAAAACTGATACAAGAGACTGTGGTTCATGTGAAAAAGATGTTTTATCAGTAAGGTTGGCATGAGCTATTGGCTTCTTGAAAAGGTGATGCATTTTTTGGCTATGGAATCACCAGGATGATGGCAGTAGGAGTAGAAATGGAGTGGTATTTAATTGACAGGGTTTAGTTGCATGACTGATTGAATATGGAATGCACTAGGAGACCAAAAGTTATCACAAAGATTCAAATTTGGATGACTGGGAAAATAGCAGTACCTTGACAAGATAGTGCAAAAGGAGAAATAATTTCCGGGATGCCTGGGTGTCTCAGTTGGTTAAGCATCTGCCTTCGGCTCAGGTCATGGTCCCAGGGTTCTGGGATCGAGCTCCTTTCGGGCTCCTTGCTCAGTGGGGAGCCTGCTTCTCCCTCTCCCTCTGCCATTCCCCCTGCTTGTGCTCTCTCTCTCAATCTCTGTCAAATAAATAAATAAAATCTTAAAAAAGAATTTTAGATCTGTCCAATTTGACTATAAACGAATTTACGTGTTGTAACACCTAAAAAGACAAATTTGGTAGAATGATTAATAGCATGGACTCTAGAACTTGACTGCTTGAGTTTTAATTCTGGCTTCACGTAGTAACTGTGTGACCTTAGGCAAATTATTTAAAGACTGTGCCTTTTTTCATAATTCTTTTAACCTTATAGGATCATTATGAGGATCAAATGAATTAATACACATAAAGTGCTTAGAACAGTGCGTGGTACACAGTAATCATTATGTATTAGCTGTTGTCATTATTAGGTTATGTTTTCCAAAATAATACTGTGATTTTGGGATAAAACTTGATATAAAAAGGATTTTTTTCACTTGGAGCAATCCCAGGAGGCTTAATCCTCTTTCCTGCTCTCTATACCCTCTCAAATTTATAGAACCAAGGTATAGAAAATTAATTGTGCAGTTTTAATTATTAAATCGTGTTAGTTTTATGTGTATTTTAAGGAACTGGGAGATGGAAAAGGTGTTTGAAATTGTTTTAGAACTAATTATAATTCTTTTTGATTCTTTTAAAATGCCATATTGAAGATGTTTATTTCCTACTTTTGTCATCCTTGTCTGGACAGTCTTAGCTCAATTAAATCCAAAGCTTGGATGTCAGATTTCACTTTTTCCTGCCAGACCTCACTGCATGGCATTTGCTTTGTCCTTGAGTGAATTTATCTGGTATTTTGCACTGTCCTGCACAGTTTTTGCTAACCTCTACCTTTATATACTTCCTAGTGTTCTCATGGAACCTACAGGAAGCAATTTGCTTTCTCAGAGGAACTTAAACTAACCTAAAGACTTATCTGGAAAAGCTGTTTTTCAGAAATTACAGATGAAAGGGACAGTCTAAGGAACGCTATCAGACTGGAGGAAGCCCCGCAAGTAAACAGGACTGTCCCTAGTTTTTCTTCGGTCTGTGGACTTCATACAGTTTTGATTTCCTTCTTTCTGATTTCCCTCTACCCATCACCTTTAAATAAGCTATGCTATGCATACCCTTTTCTGTCCATTTCTTATGTTTAATGAGCCTGTCTGTTTAACTGCATGCCAGATAATGTGTTTGAATATGGAATGTACTTAGCAGTTTGATTCTGATAATTCATCTATCAAAACTTGTGACTGTTTTATTTATTTAATTTTTTAAAGAGTATAATTAAGGTCATTTAAAAAATAATCTTCTCAGCTGCATTCTAATATCCTTGACCAGAAGAGAAAGCAATGCCATTATTGCTAATGCCCTGTCTAGCTGCAAGGAAGAAACCTGCTCAGATAGTTTTGTACCCTGAGTTCTTCAGACAACTCTGCTCTGAGTGTTCAGCATGAGGGTGTGTCTTTTCACTCTTGGCTGTGTGTGTCTTTGGGAATTATATTCTTCCATTGCTCCCAAGGACAGAGGTTTAATTTAGTTCCATTAGTTATCATCAGCATTCATTAGGCTTAGATTCAACTGCAAATAACAGAAAACCCACAAGAGTGGCTTCAGTGAATTGGGGATGTATTTTTCTTCCCTGTAAAATATGGAAGTCTGGAGTTAGATGGTTTGTTGCTGGTATAGCAATTTTGTGATTTCATTAAAGGCTCAGCTCTAACTTTCTTTTCCTCCCTTTATGGGATGTTACCCTTATCTTCATGTTCTTATTCTAGGCAGAAAGAAGGGAAAGGGGGGAGAGGATTAAAAATGTGGCTGAGTCTTCCTCCTCCTTAGAAGAGCTTTCTCAGAAGTGCACCCAGTGACTTCTACTTACATCTTCTTTGCCAGAACTAGTATGTATCTCTACCCACTACAAGAAAGGCAGAAAGATTTAGTGGTTTTTTTTGTTTGCTTGTCTTAAAGCTGAGCATATTGCCACCGCCAACAAAATCTCTTACTGGAGGAAAAAGGGAAAAATCAGTATTGGGTGGGCAGCTAGTTGTCTCTGTCATATCCTCCAAAATAGAGTCCTTATAAGGCATACTTCAGCCAGACACCCCTGGACTAATTGTTTGTGGCCAGGAAATTAAGATTGGTTTCTCTTGAAGTTCTTGGCTTTGCAAGTCATAAAGAACTGCTTTTGTTGTTGTTGTTGTTTTGTTTTTTTGTTTTTAAAGTAAACTCTGCCCCCAACAAGGGGCTCAAACTCACAATCTTAAGATCACAAGTTGCATGTTCTACCAACTGAGCCAGCCAGGCACCCCTGTTTTGGTTTGTTTTTTAAAGAAGGGGTGGTATAACTGGTAAGCACTATGAGGGTTCATGCGTTGTTTATTAGGAGTAGAGTTACTTAGTATGTTGTAGAAAGAATGCATAACTCTGGATGTATCCATGTATGTGGCAGCCAAAAAAAAAAAAGATTGAAAATTGTTGTCTTCAAGTAACCAAATCTCATTTCTAATTCAGAATCTTTGATCTTTCCAAATATGGTGATGTCTTTCATTATATATTCTATTAGAAATGTACTTCTTAATTTCAGGGACAGTTCACTAGTGTTTATTTAGTAGCTTTGAGTACTTAGCTATTATTTGCCCTCTCCTCTCCCCACCTCTAAGTATTTTAAGAAAAGCCTATCATTTTTTGCTTATCCCAATGTCAGGTATATATGAGGTAGTAAATAAATATTTGGTGAATCAATAGTTGACTGAAAGAACAAGAATGGTAGTATTCTGTTTCACTTTGAATACTCCCAGACTGGGAATCTGTTATTTTAGAAATTCACCTTTTCAACTTTTATACAGTTCTAGAGAGACAACATAATAGGATAGAAATAATATGACTTTGGAGTCATTAGCACAGAGTTTTTTGGTCCACTACTGTGTGTCAGGTACTGCTTTAGATGCTGGAGTAGGAAAAGAAGTAAGTGTGTTCCTTTATCTCTAGGAAAGAGGGAGACAAGCTTATAAATAGTGCTTATTAAACTTACTGTGATATGTGCTATATGTATTCACTAGGTCCTAAAGGTAGATCCTACTGGGTTAACCTGGGTTGGAATGGTGGGTTTGAAGAGAGCAGGATGTGGTTCAAGAAGACTTTGCAGAGAAGATGGTCGTAGCTATGTGGGTGATAATTAGGCGGATGAGGTGAATGGGGATCCTGTTGTGGATAGAGAGTAGCTGCTTGTGCAGGAGTACAGATACAGGGGTACAAGAGGTGGCAGAAGGAGTAGGGACCAGCTGATGGAGAGCTGGGATTTTGTCCAGAATATCATTAAAGACATTTTCAAAACAGCTTTTTTCTCTCTGATGAAAAGGGAAGCACGTTTTTATCTTTTAGAAGATCTCAAAAAGACAGAAAAGTGTATAAAGAATATGATCACTGGTATTCTCTCCAACTAGAGCTTACCACTCTTAATATTTTGTACATACACTGCCATAATTCCTCAGTTTCTCTCCCTTCTGTCTTCCCTGCTCTTCCTTTCTTCTTCTCCCTGCCCTCCTTTGTTCTTTTACCCTTCTTTGGCCAGATCTTGTTGGCCCATACGACAACTAAGTGAAGGACTCATTGAAAAAGGAGGTTAAGGTATAGAAAGAGGCAAAGCTTTGTCTTAGAGTCATTTTCTGAAATAAATATTATAAAAGAGGCATTATTTGGGGGGATGGAGAGTTTGAATTTGGTTATTAGGTATGTTTTTAAAAATTTTTTGTAAACACCTATAGCACTTAGTATGTATCCAGTTGTATTTTAAGAGCTTTCAAAAATTATGTATTTAAATCTCAGGGACAATCTTACAAACTATTAACTGTTCCCATTTTATAGATGAGGAAGTTGAAGCATAAAGAGGTCACACAGTTTGTTCAAGGTCTACGTTAGTTGTAACCATGACAGACCCTGGAATCCAGTCATGGCAGTCTGGCTCCAGCGTTCATGCTCTTTACACTATACTCTCCGGTTGAGGCCGAAATGTGAGTGAAACAGTCAAGTAAATATATTCAGCAGGCATGTGGTTATGCATTTGAAACCCAGGGGACAGGTCAGGCCTGGGGATATAATTTGGAAGTCATCACACAGGAGGATATTAATGTTTCTAGTACCTTCAGTCACATATTCTGTGATGATAGTGAGTGTGCCTTGTTTTTTGGTTGCTTTTCGCTCGGAATCTCTAGTTTGGCACTATCCCTTTTAAAACTGTGCCTTACATAACTGGATGTAGAAGTTGTAATGCAGAGAAAATGACTGTATTTTCCCCCTTTAGGATACACGTTACTTCTGTTAGTGCTTTGGTTGTATTATTGCTTCCCCCGCCCTTTGCTTATAATAACTATACTACATTGCCTGAACACACATATTGACCTTGTGCTCAGAACACCTGCTACTACCCTTAGGTTTTGTTTACACGAAAGCTTACCAAGATAATCTTCCCCATAATATACTCAGACAATTGATTTTTTTTAAACCCAAATGAGAACCTTATATGGTACCTATAATTTATTTGAAGTTTGTAATTCTATTCTACCCAGCCATTTTACTTTTCCTTGTCATTAGGGAAGGAGTCAAAGAGCAAAGGAAATTTCCAGAAAAAGCTAAAATATATATAACCTTTCCCTAGTGTTCCTACTTCTGAATGTTCTTGGACATTGAATGTGTATCACAGAATTAACTTATATACCTCTAAGAATGCCACATATGAAAAAGGGAAAGTCAAAACAGTGGATGTGAGGTCATTTAAATCAGTTTTGCCTATAAGTAACAGTTGATCAGATCAGATCAAAGAATATATATATATATATTTTTGCTTTTTAAAAAATTGTTTATCTTTAGGAGTATAGGGGTGTGGTTGTGGATGGTTGGTGGTTTGCAATTACACCTCAAGAACCTGCATTTTGGGGTGCCTTGGTGGCTCAGTCGTTAAAGCGTCTGCCTTAGGCTCAGGTCATGATCCCAGGGTCCTGGGATCGAGCCCCGCGTTGGGCTCTGTGCTCAGTGGGAAGCCTGCTTTTCCCTCTCCCACTCCCCCTGCTTGTGTTCCCTCTCTCGCTGTATCTCTATCAAATAAATAAAAAATCTTAAAAAAAAAAGAACCTGCATTTTATGTGATAAAATTTAGACATGCTATATCCAAAAGTATTTAGATGAATATAAGGAAATACTGTTTTTTATTTGTTTTGTGGGAAGCAAATTTTTAACATTAAAAGAGCCTACTTTTCAATCATTTAGCTTTGGCTTTTTTTTTTTTTTTTTAAGCTTTAGTGAATTGAAAGGTCAACTCTATATAGAAATGGGTTTTATCTAGCCACCTGTGATATTCGGTTATTTTCCGTAAATGATCTGATAGCATGACAAGTTGGATCTTTTTAAAGATATAAACAGTTTAAAGTACTTGGCAATTTCCCCCATTTCTAACTGTTCCTGTAATGTGAAAACACTGGTAGGACTAGAAAAATAAAATTAAGAAGACATTTAAAAAGTTACTATATTTTAAGATAAGATAGAGTTGAAAATTGTCAGAAATATGAAAGATATTTAGCTATTTAACTCTGTATGTATGTGTATATATATATACATATATATATATATACACATATGAGCTTTTAAAATATATATCACCATTCTTCTGAAGTAGAAATAAAATGAAATTTTAACAAAAAAATAAATAGAATTTTTGGACAAAAAGATATATATAATTTTTTTGTCATTGCCCCAAAACCTCATTTTATATCTTCCTTTGAAAAATCCAAATGTATGGGGACGGTATATCTTTTAGCATGATATTGCAGCTTTTCTTGAACCAAGAACACTTTATACACTTTCAGACTCTCTAAGTTTATCTCATCTTTTTTTAATGTTAACTCTCAGCAGAACATGGAATGGTGTTACAAAATTTAACGTCTGTAGAAATGACTTTGATATTTTCTAACAGTTGAATATTCTATTTTGAGGGAGAATAAATTGTGGATTAAATGTGACCAAGATATAAAACAATTTTCTTCTGAGTGATAGTGAAACATTTACTGAATTAATAACTATTAGCAAAAATAAAGTTGACTAGCATTTATTTTCCATGTGAACAACATTGTAATAAACAGATAGCTGAGAGCTATCTGTTTATTACAATTAAAAAGTAAGTCTGTTAAAAGTTTTAACACCAAATCTGGCTATAGAGAGAAAGAGTATTCAGTTATTCAGAGAGCTTTCAATAATAAAATAGGTAGTCAGGATTTTGCGATTTTGTTGGAGTCAAAAGGTGGGTAACTTCCATTCTTTTAACTTAAATCTGTTTCTGCGTTTATTACTAAGTGTTATAATAGGCTACATTGTAGGTATATGGGTGACCTAGAAATAGATCAGCCCCCATAAGGGCTGCAACCAAGTTTTGAATTACTTTAACTCCTTTTTTTTTTAAATTTATTTATTTGACAGAGAGACACAGCGAGAGAGGGAACACAAGTGAGGGAGAGGGAGAAGCAGGCCTCCCGCCGAGCAGGGAGCCCAATGTGGGGCTCGATCCCAGGACCCCAGGATCATGACCTGAGCCGAAGGCAAATGCTTAACGACTGAGCCACCCAGGCACCCCAAATTACTTTAACTCTTGATTGGATTAAGGTTATCTGCTATTTCTAGAACCTTTAGGCTAGGTGCCGGCTAAAAGAAAACATAGATTCACTTTGGAGGAAGATAACACCATGCAGAATCTCAAATTATTTCAACCTTTTTTTTTTTTTAACATACACTATTCAGCATCCAGTTGAAGGTAATCAGACATTCAAGGAGACAAGAAAGACAATTTGACAAAAAGCTAAGATACAATAAACAGAGACAAATTTACGAGGGATTCAGATAGTGGCACTGAAACAAAACTGTGCTTGATATGTTTAAAGAAAATAGAAGATTAGCATTTTGTCAGAGTATTGGTAACGAAAGAAAAAGCTAAATCAAATTCAAGAACTGAAAAAATACAGTAATGGAGTAAGTAACCAGAAGATTGACTTAATAGCATATTAGGCATTGCTGAAGAGAGAATTAGTAAACTGGAAGATAGGTCAGAAACTGTCTTTCAATGGTAAAGGAAAAAGAAGGATAAAAAGTACAGAAATGAGTAGATAAAATGAACCAGTGTGTAAAATAGTCTAAGGAATCTCCAAACAATACTACTATTGTATTACTAATTACTATATTTTAGTTATTAGTAATACAATAATCAATTATTAGTAATAATTACTAATAAATTAATTCAGGGAAGTTATAAAATATAAGATCAATATACAAAAATTGTTTTTGAATATTTATTATCAATGAACTATTGGAATTCAAATTCATATGGAAATGTGGAAGAACGAGAATAGGAAAACAACTTTGATAAGAGCAAAGTTGGAAGACTTAAACTAATTGACTTGAAGGCATATATTAAGCTATAGTGATCAAAGTTGTTTAATACTGGAGTCAAGATAGGTAATGGAACAATATTAATTCATCAGTAGAACAGAAGAGAGAATCTAAACATAGATACACACACACATGCACACACATACACAACTGATTTTTTAGCAAAGTTAGAAAGATGGTTCAGTGGAAAAAAGAATAACCTTTTCAATAAATGATGCCAAAACAATTGCATAACTCTATTAACGAACTTCCATTCACATCTTTTTTTTTTTCTTAAAGATTTTATTTATTTATTTGACAGAGAGAGACAGTGAGAGAGGGAACACAAGCAGGGGGAGTGGGAGAGGGAAAAGCAGGCTTCCTACTGAGTACAGAGCCCGATGCGGGGCTCGATCCCAGGACCCTGGGATTATGACCTGAGCCGAAGGCAGACGCTTTAACGACTGAGCCACCCAGGTGCCCCAAACTTCCATTCACATCTTAAGAACTCCAAATAGATCATCAGTGTAAATGTAAAATCTAAAACTAAAACCTTTTTTCCATGATTAGTCTATTAAATTTATTAATTTTATTTATCTTTTCAGTGAGCCAGCTTCTGGTTTCCTTGATTTTCTTCTTTGCTTTTCTGTTTTTTATTTCATTGATTCCTTTATCATACTTACTATTTTCCTTCTTCTGATTACTTTGGGTTTAATTTGCTCTTCTGTTTTGATTTTTTTTCCCCATTTTCCAGACTTCTGTTTTAATTTCTTATGGTGGAAGCTGAAGTCATTGATTTGAGATTTTAATTCTTTTCTAATAAAAGGTGCTTAATACTATAAATTAATCCCCAAGTATTGCCTTAACTGCATCTCACAAACTTTAATAAATTAGGTTTTCTTTTTCATTTAGTTCAAACTATTTTTTAACTTCCCTTTTAAATTATTCTTTGACCCATAAGTTATTTAGAATTGTGTCTTACTATTTGGGGATTTTATAGATAATCTCTTTTATTAGTTTTTACTTTAATTCCATTGTGGTCAGAGAATGTGGTTTGTGTGATTCAAATAATTTCCAGTTTAGTGAATGACATTTTCATGGCCCAGAATATGGTCTATCTTGGCTTCTACTACTTATGTTTGAGGTTCTTAAATCTTTCTTCTTGGTAATTGTCACAATTTCCTATCCAGTTTTACTTCATTGTCACTGCTTACATTTCACTGTTTCTAGAGTTATCATTCCTAAATACTAATCTGATTCTGACACTCTTTCCTTTTCCCAAAAGCTCTGCTGATATCCCATTATCTACAGAATGAAATTCATTCTCTTTATTGGGGGAGACAGGGTCTTTTATTATCTGGCTGCAAGTTATTTTAAGAAAGCCTCATCTAGTATTACCATCCTTTTCTGCCTCTTTTCATACATTCTGTATTCCAACTATGTTAAATTGATTTTCTTTTCCAAAAATGCTTTATGAAGTGCATTTCTTATATCTGTACCTTTGATCAAGCTATTCTTTTGTCCAGGAATTACCTTTCTCTTCCCTTCTTACTTTTTATTTAACATTCATGCCAATTCTGCTCACCTGTGGAATTTGCTTTCTTCAGCCAGAATCTACTATGTTTCTGGTTCATTTTTTTATACATATCTTACAGTATGCTTTGACGTGGGATGCCATATTTGTGTAAGCATTCAGTGTTTCTTCAGATCTCAATAGTAAGGAAATTAAGACAATAAGGGGTTTTTCAAAATTAATAAAATTAATATCCTTAATTCTGTACATGGATCAAGCGATTTGGTAAAAGTGAAAATTTTTAAGTTCTGCTTTGGAATAGAATACATGATTATAGGCTTTCTGCATCATTTATAAGTCAACATTAAAGATAGTGTTTACAAATGGAACAAAATCCCAGCTCAGTTTTCACTAAATGTTAAGACATGACTAATGAGCGAGTTTGACAATGCTACAGAAATTAATGAATTGCAAAAAGAAACTGAAAATACTTTATCAACTGCCATCTATAAAATTATATGTTCCTAAGGTTTAGTGAAGGTGATACGTAGTAATTAATGTTGATGATTAGTTGGAAAATAAAATTATGAATGATGTTGATATCATATACATTATAACACAGATAGGTGGATCAAAATATGAACTGGAGGAGGAGTTGAAATGACCTCCAAAGCTAGAAATTCCTTCTGTGGTAGCCAAAGCTATTCAATCTATAATTTCATATTATATTCAAAATTTAGTTTAAGTTATGACAAAGCAATAGAAAGAATAATATTTCTTCTAAACAACCTAAAAATTTCTCTTTATAATAAAATGATGTACATTTATGTTTTAAGTTAAAATAAAAATTCAGAGGTGTTTTTCATTTTTTATGATTCCCTTTTTTCACTAATTTGTTTGATCAGCTAATTACCTGCTGTATACTTTGTGATCTATAAAAAATTGTGTGAATGGGAGTTGTTCTTATAGCCAAGAAAATAAGCTCTGTGCAATAATAACATTTGAGTAGCTCTTTACTGTTCTCAAAGCACTTTCAGGTGTACTGTTTCTTGTGAGGAAAGGAATCCTAGTGAAAGGTATCAATGGGTCTATGAAATCTGTGGTTTTTCTTTGTAGTCAGTGGAAGGATGCAGAGGAAAGGGAGCTAGGTGAGCAAAGATGTGCTAAGGTTTTTCTTGTCACTGTTACAGAATCTCTTTAGAACTGGATTACTTGGACTATATCATAGACATTTTTAGCGTTATTAAGTATGGTGTGCGTATGCATAGTTGAATATAGACATTTTCAAATGTTATTGAATCTTTTGAAGGTGAGATCATGAATATAAGAATCTAAGATTTGGTGATAATATATAAATGCATTCTCCTCCAAAGAAGATGCATGGCAACCTTTAGCTTAGAAAATTGGGAGGAACCCTTTAGTTATCTAGGAGTCTTACAAGAAATGCTGACTAGTGTTTCTATAATGATTTCATCCCAGTTCCAGAAGGTGTAAGTCATGTGTGATTATGAATTTAATACATTAGGTAATTGCTCCAGTTCTGCCTTTATCCTTATTTGGTTGTTTATCCTCCCATTCATGCCTGTTCTTGTTTTTACTTAGCAGTTGACCTTTTTACACAGACTTGGAGAAGAAACCCAGCAAGAACTAAATGCCTCCATTTCATACCTGCCATATTTATAAATGTTTTTCTTTGAAGTGTTAAGTCTGATCTGTTTTATCCAGGGGCAAAATGTGGGACATTTGTTTTAAAGTAGAATTGAAACATGATCAGTTATTTTCAATTGAAGCAGTTCCAGTTACACTACTTAAAAAATAGCTTTTGTAGTCTGGTTAGTTTTATTCAGTAAAATATATTTAATTATTAGCAAAATAGATCAATGTAGCTGAAATTTAAATTTATTTTTTGAAACATTTTAAGCCATTTCAGTCAACTTAAAATAAATTTAAAGGTTAAATTATTAAATTTACATTTAAATACCCCTTCTTCCATCACTAATGCTCTTCTCCAGAAATAACTAATCATAATCTGTTGATTTTAATCCTCTATGCTGATATTTGTTTAGAGAATGAGAATAGTGTTCTGCCCCTGCACCGTCTGAATTCATGATGTATAGATTCCATGAGCATAATAAAATGGTGCTTAATTTAAGCTACTATGTTTTGGGATAGTTTTTTATGCAGCAAGCGTAATTGAAAGATAAGTGGAATTTAAATATGCTAAAGAGAAAAGGCTGTTTTCTGCTTTAGCAAAAGTCCTGCGATAGGATATTAAATTGCCTGAAGCTTAGTATTTATTTTGGATTTGGAGGGATGTTAGTTCATAACAGAAGAGAAAGCTGCAAAGGTAGTAGGTGCCAGTTGTGGCTTTTAACACTTCATTAGTGGGTTTAAACTTTTTTCTGTGTGCAATGGGAACATAAAGATTTTCTGAGTGTAAAAGATCGTGGAAAAAGACAATGGAACTCTTACATCATTCCAACATCTTGGAATGGGCCTCAAGTTCACTTATCCTTATATGTGTTTACTCAGCAAACATTTGTCACACTTATACTTTTGGCCAGGGGCATAGTTTTGATTTTTTTTTAATACAAAGGCTTATTTACTTATTTTTATGAAATTATATACAGTCAGAATAAGGGTCTAGTAAGAAAGCTAGCCATGATTTTTTTTTTTTATGTCTCTAAGTAGGGCACTAAAAATTATCCTGGCTATGTGTATATATTAAGTAGTTATAATGATAATGTAGAGCATGACCTATAGTGGAAAAGACTTGAAGGTTAAATCAAGTTCAGAAAATATTTAGTGGGTATACACATTTCTGTGAATTTGTTAACTCTCACTTATTGATATTTATGAAAAAGCCTGCTGGGAATTTGATCGGGATTGCATTGAATCTATAGTTCAATTTCAGGGAGAATTGACATCTTAACAATATCAATCTACTAATTCATGAACCCAGAATTCCTCTCCATTTATTTAGGTCTTCTGTAATTTCCTTCATCAGGGATTTGTAGTTATCTTGCAACCTTGGTAAGATCACTTATTCTATGAGTTTATGTTCAATTTTTTAGTGCTTTTATTTTTGATTATTTTTATTTAGAAAATAATCTTGAACTTTCACATCATGATAACACATTTGTGACTGTTTTATCTGTCAATATGGCCTTTAAAAATTTTTTATCATAATATTTTATGCACAAACTGAGACAATGTTTTGTTTCGGAGTCTTTGTTTTTATACATCTTTTATTTGTTTATTATTATTTTCTACCAGTTTGGGTTCCAAAAGATTTTCCAATATCTTTCTTTGCATATTGTTTCACATAGGATTCTGTCATGGGAGTCAGCAGATTTCTACCTGTTACACCTTTCTTTGATCTCTTTTTACAGGCAAAAATTCTTATATAGTTGACCCTTTAATAACATGGGGTTTAGGGGCACCCACGTTTCCCCTTTCCCATGCAGTCAAAGATCTGTGTATGACTTGGTTCTCCCAAAATTTAACCACTAATAGCCTACTGTTGATCTGAAGCCTTACCAATAACATAAACAGCCAATTAGCACATATTTTGTATGTTATGTGTATTATGTACTATATTCTTACAATAAAATAAAGAAAAAATGTTATTAAGAAAATCAGAAGGAAGAGAAAATACACTTATGTACTGAACTGTATTTACTGAATAAAAAAATCACATATAAGCAGACTTGTGCAGTACAAACTCCTGTTCAAGGGTCAACTGTAATTTAATTTCTTAGTTTTCTCAATGCTTAAGCACAGTGCATGGCTGTTGTGTTTAATAAATAGCTATTGATTGTTTTGAGGAGAAGAGAGAAATTGCATGCAGGTAACATAAAACCACTTTTCTCAAGGCTTATTACCACCAAGGAAATAATAGCAAAGTAGCAAGAAATAGTATTCCATGGGAAACATGACTCTGAGCTTGTGGTCAGCTTGTTTGGATATTATCTACATTGGTCCAGGTGGAGAGAAATTCCTGTGTTGATAGCTGAATTAAACTAGATAAGAAAACAGAGAAATAAACACTTATTCATATAAAATAATTAGGAAATATAGTTTGAAAGAAAACACAGCCATTTCCCCTACCTGTTTTAAACTGATGAAAGATTTACAACTCTATAAATTCACTACCTTTTATTTTGTTGAACATTTTTTCCTATAAATTGAGTTTATAAATTAGTAAAACTGACAAAATATACTTATTTCTCATTTTCAGTCCAAACAACAATAGTTTTTGTTTGTTTTTTAAGAATTTGAAGCTCAGTAACTATACTTTCATCTAATTCTATAGTCATCAGTCTTTAACCAATGTACTACTATAGATTCTTTATATAAGGCCGTCTGTTCTTGGTATTAGAACATAGGTTGGGACTCAGGTTGATACTTCTGTGGTGATCCTTTCCCAAATATAACCTTTGCTTGCTTTTAGTTTTCAGGAAGTAAGAATCAATTTTTTTGAATAGAAGAGAGGTTGTTATTAATGATATAAGTATTTGTGTAAACTCTTTGAACTTTATAAAATATTAGCCATTTCATTAATCAGCAGTTATTTGCCAGATTGGTGTACAGTATCCTTCTTCCATATTGTCATAGATGCTTCAATCAAGTAATAAATTAGAAAGTCCATTACATGTATATTCTCAAAAATTAAATAATCCTTTGGTGGGCTTATTATGACAATGAAAGGATGTACTATATATTCTCTTTTCATTTCCAGGTTTTGGATAAATTTCTTAGCACTGGGTACTGTGGCAGATATTGTAAACCTAGATAAAAGACAAAAAGGTTGATATCCTTAATCAGTGAGCCCTAGAAATGAATAATAAAACCCAATAGAAAAAAAATAGAAAGAATACAAACTGTCTTTTCAATGAAGAAGAAATTCACTTTGCCAGTAACCATGAGAAGCTACCTCTAATCTCAGTCATAATTTTAAAAGGCAAATTAAAATAACAGTGAATGAATAGTTTGGCATTCAGAATGGCCAAATTATAAAGGTCTATAAATAAACATTGGTAACTATGTAGGCATATTCACACATTGATGATGAAGTTTTAATTTGTTACAACGAGCATGTTCTTTGGTATTTCTTGTAATACCACAATATAGAAAACCTTCTCAGTAGGTTTGTGGTTAGGTAAATAGACCAGGTTTCAGATTTATGGAAAAGAACTAGATAGATTTGTCTGGAAAGCTCTTCATGATACCATTAAGGGAGAAAAAGAAGATGTGGACAGATAACAAATTTTTACTTGAAAAACTTTTTTTTAAAAGATTTTATTTATCCGAGACAGAGAGAAAGCATGAGCGGGGAAGAGGGATGGAGAGAGAGGGAGAAGCTGACTCCCCGCTGAGCAGGGAGCCTGATGTGGGACTCAATCCCAGGACCCTGGGGTCATGACCTGAGCTGAAAGCAGACGCCTAAGCGACTGAGCCACCCAGGTGCCCAAAAAACTATTATGTGTGTATATTTATAGGTAGGTCTGAAGAAATGGAGGAATATTTGTTTACATTAGTGGCATAAGAAAATATTTTTTTCAAGTAGAGGTAGGTGATTTTAATTATATTTTTAAAGTAATTTTCTTCATATAAGTATGAAAACTGAAATAATCACATTCTTTGGGAGATTTCCTCATGTGGGATTTTATAAAATTATGCAGTTACTAGGGAAAGCCTTCGGTTTTTCCTACTGATATTAAAGAGGAGAAAGCAGAACAAGTATTAATAGTATGTAATACCCCAAAGTGTCTGTTATAAATAAAGAGTGGAGGGATGAATATTTTTACACAAATAAATTAAAAGTATTTGTGAGCTGGGCCTCATGTCTTGTTATTTCTATTTCTTTTCCTCAGTACTCTTCCTCCCTGCCTTTCTCTTTCAAAGGTGAACATTCTTTGGTTCAGTATTGTAGAATTTTGAGACACTCTAATCTCAGTGAATTCTTTGCTTTCATTAGGGAAACTGGAGGGAGGGTTTCCTCCAGTTGAGTCAAGTGGTTGGAATGGTGAGACTAGGCAGGGAGGGATAAACCAAAGTCATGAGTTACTTATGTGGTGACTCATGAAAGAATCAAGGTTTGAGTAGCTGCTGGCCAAAGGAGAAGAAAGGGATAGACAAGGGGTATGAGTGTGTGCGTGTGTGTGTACGTGTGCGCGCCTGCACATGTGTGCACCACAGCTGCAGAGGTATACACCTTACCCGCTGTGCACCTAAGATTTTGTAATCTAATTTAATCTGTGATGCATAAGGCTACTCAATATGAATGTCAATTCTCGTAACATGCTGTAATAAGTGATGCTTGCAAGTAGAATGCCATATGTAAATAGAAGGGCCACCTAGATGAGTGTGTTTGTTCAGATTTCCATGTCTCCATCTTCATCCCAATGTAAATCATTCATTACTGATTGGAAAATAATATAATTAAGTTTACTAAAATTACGTGTAAACTGTTAGTATTCAGTAACTCAGTGAGAGTCAAAGGATTCTTCTTATGAGGAAAACCAAGTGCCTTTTGACAAGGGTTTTTGATGTCTAATTTTACTCTTTAACTGTTTGGTTGTTTGGCCTCTTTTTAGGATCTTGGTCATATTCTGCATGATTGAGGGTGTTGAACAAATGAGATGTTGGAAAATTCTTATAATTGAAATTTTAAGCAGATTTTCAGTACCTGCTTTGAGTTCTTGTTCCACACTCCAAGAAACATAACAAATATACAGTTTATTCTACAGTGTTCAAGTAAATGCTTGCTGTGTACCAGTATATATTCTTATATTGACTTTGGTTGTTTTTGTTTCTAAAAATCATCAGGGATGCCTGGCAGGCTCAATCAGTAGAGCATGACTCTTGATCTTGGGGTTGTGAATTCGAGCCCCATGTTGGACATAGAGATTACTTAAAAAAAAAGAAGTACTATTGGGGCACCTGGCTACTTCAGCCGGTGGAGCATGTGACTCTTGATCTCGGGGTCATGAGAACATAGAGTTTATGTTAAAAAAAAAAAATTCAGCCTTAGGAGAAATAGGTGACCAACTACTGGAGAGTCATCTTTAAAACTGGCTTGTGAGAGTACCAGCTCGGAGTACCTCTGTTTTGAAGTTGTGGCTTAAAGCTTCCTCTTTTTACCATGTGAAAAAAAATAAATTTTTCCCTATCTAAACAATATTAAGGCTTATATAAATACTCTGGGGAGAAATTAAAAACATTCCCAAATTCATATTAAGTTCTTTCTTAGAAACAGGATTGGATTGAAAGAGAGAATATTCTACAGGAAAAGGAGAGATGGGAGAGGTTCAAGGAAGGAAGCAGGCTGAGTGGGATGGAAGAAGTAAACCAGTCTTACCTGAAAGTTTTGTCTGTTATCTAAGTGTATTTCAACCATTATCTCGCTGTGCATGATTATTTTCTCTTCTGAATGTCAATTCCATTTCTTTGACTGGAGAATAACCTCCACTTATTGAATGTTGACAATCATCACTAATAGGGAAATGCAGATTGAAACCACAGTGAGATACCACCTCACACCAACTAGGATGAGTACTGTTGAAAAAAACCCCAGAAAATAACAAGTGTTAGCAAGGATGTGGAGAATTTGGAACCCTTGTGCGCTGTTGATGGGAATGTAAAATGGTGCAGCTGCTGTATAGTGGGTTCTTCAAAAAATTAAAAATAGAATTATCATATGATCCAGCAGATCCACTTCTGGATATGTATTCAGAAGAATTGAAAGCAGAATCTCAAAGAGATATTTGTACATCCATGTTCAAAGCAGCACTATTTGTAATAGCTCAAATGTGGAAGCAACCAAGTGTTCATTGACTGATGAATGGATAAAGAAAATGTGGCATATGTATACAATGGAATATTGGCCTTAAAAGAGAAGGAAATCCTGTCCTAGGATACAACTTGGATGAACCTTGAGGTTCACTTATATGAAGTCTTTAAAGTAGTCAAACTCTTAGAAACAAAAAGTGGAATGGCGTTTGCCAGGAACTGTAGGGTAGGGTAAATAGTGAGATGTTGTGGGTATAGAGTTTTGGCCCTGCAGGATGATAAATTTCTAGAGATCTATTGCACATCAATGTGAATATAATTAACACTATTGAATTGCACACTTAAAAATGGTTATGATGCTAAATGTTATGTGTATTTACCATGATTAAAAATTTTAAAAAATATTGATACTGAGGAACTGCCAAGATATTCTAATTTATGTGGTTTGGGGTGGGGTCCTGGCACTGAAAAATTATATAAGCCTCTTAGGTGATTCCACAGCATACTCAGGTTTGAGAATCACTGAAAGAAGCATAAAAACACAAGGAATTAGGGGCACCTGGGTGGCTCAGTTAAGTGCCTGCCTTTGGCTCAGGTCATGATCTCAGGGTCCTGGGATCAAGCCCCACATCGGGTTCCCTGCTCAGTGGGAAGTTTGCTTCTCCCTCTCTCTCTCTATCCCTCCTCCTGCTTGTGCATGCTCTCTCTCTCTCTCAAATAAATAAATAAAATCTTTAAAATAAATCAAACCGCCAAACCCATAAGGAATTGTAAGACAAGCTACTAGGTAAATGATATCATGTGTTATAAATAATTTCATTCCAGGAAATTAAATATTCTTTGGTTCACATACTGTTAAATTTTGATTTACTAGGGGCGCCTGGGTGGCTCAGTCGGTTAAGCGTCTGCCTTCGGCTCAGGTCATGGTCTCAAGGGTCCTGGGATCGAGCCCCTCCTCGGGCTCCCTGCTCAGCGGGAAGCCTGCTTCTCCCTCTGCCTGCCATTTCCCCTGCTTGTGTTCCTGCTCTTGCTATCTCTCTCTCTGTCAAATAAATAAATAAAATCTTTAAAAAATTTTTTGATTTACTAAGCAATTATTTATTAATTCAGCCATTGGAGTTGAAATCGGAGAACCCTTTTAATAGTAAATTGAGGAGATTTGTAAAAACAAATGAATCAGGTTCTCTTGTGAATGATTTTCACCAATGCCTATAATATAATAGCACATCACTTGGTTAAGAATTTTTAAATCTACTTTTTTTTAAAAAGATTTATTTATTTGATAGCGAGAGAGGGAACACAAGCAGGGGCAGTGGGAGAGGGAGAAGCAGGCTTCCTGCTGAGCAGGGAACCTGACACGGGGCTCGATCCTAGGACCCTGGGTTCATGACCTGAGCCAAAGGACTGAGCTACCCAGGCTCCCCTAAATCTACTTTTAACTTTGCAGTGGCATACATACAGTTAAATAACATTTAACTGAAACTTTTGCTTTATTTGAAAGATTAAATGCAGTTCAGCTAGAATTGTGCTTGTTGTTTATACCTTTAACATTTTTTTTCTGTACATATATCAAAATTCTCACTTTCTAGTCTTTTATTTTATTTTATTTTTTTGAGGGGTAGGGAGAGATGAGGGAGGGGGAGAGAGAGAATCTCAAGCAGGTTCCATGCCCAGCCCAGAGCCCAATTCAAGGCCCCATCTCACGACCCTGAGATCACAACCTGAGCCAAAGTCAAGAGTCGGAGGCTCAACCAATTGAGCCACCCAGGCACCCCTCCTTCTGGTTTTTTAAAAAGGAAATTTGTCTCCAGTTTGTTGCTGATACTAGTATTTATACATGAGTCATAAGTGGTAAATATATTTGATGCAAAAGGCAACGGGGAACAGGGAATACTGAGACAATTTTTGTTCTTTAGGGTTTTAGAAAATTGAAGACTCAAAGGTGGCAGACTTATAATATATATAATAATAATACAGCTACAATTTTAATTTTCTAAGTCTAGAATTTCTACCTTAAGTATATGAGAATATGAAATTATTTCTTTGAAAACATTTTCCAGCCTTGAGCATTGCAAAATATCTACCGGCAGGATATTAACTTGGAACAGCAGACTGTTCTTTTTTTAGTAGCCTTTTTCCTGCAGATGTGACTTTAACAGAGGAAGATGTGTTGTTTTTGTTTTTTTGTTTCTTGTTCTTTTTTTTTGGTGCTCCAGCAGGTAATCAGCAGTAGAAGTAAAGACAGTAGTCATTTGCTAAATGAACTTTGGTCAGTTTAGGTATATTGTGTGTACAACTGTTTAAATGTTTGTGATTTCTAGTATTCTTATAAAATTGTTCTTTTGAAACTCCTCTAAGTAAATTTTAGAAATAAATTTTAACTGCTTTAATACTATGATCTGTAAGTTTGGATGTGGGGGATGAGCAGATATATTTAGTTTCTGTTCTAAAGTGGGAGATGAAAAATTGGTGGTAACAATTCTTATATTCGATTATCATAAGCCATTAGAAAAACAGGGTGCATGGTGCAATCAAATATTATTTATTACAAAATTTAAAAAATGCTTTGTAAATACTTTCCCCTTAGCTATATTAGAATACACACTTTCTGGTCACATTTTAAATTTGATACTAAGGGAGAATTTTCTTTAGGCTAAATTAGGTAATATTTCTTTAAAATTTTTTATAAAGATTAATATCCTACTGAACAGGAATTTGACCCAGACTTACCTACATATGTGTATATGCTTCTAACTCTGGTCCTGACACTTGACTTTTTGCATTTTTCCTTTGTTGTACTTCAGTCCCTGTCGTAATCTGGAATGCAAAAAGAACTTCCGGGAAGGACATAGTATTACTTTAAAAATGTACGAATAGGAATAGAGTCATTAGTCAGTGACTAAGGATAGCTGACTTCAGTTTCACTGATGTTTAAAGTGTCTAATGTCCTGTCTTTCAGTGAGACCAACATTTGGCATTCAATATCTGGGATTGTGGGTGAGGTGAAAGGAAAGGTGAATTCTAATAATGAATCAAGGCAGGAACTGAAGGAGGCTTTGTTTGTTTCTTTAACTTGTTTTGTAATAAGATCAGTTGTTTCAGTGAATAACCAAGTTGTAGTGACATGAGGAATTGCACGTTGCTTGTGAGATGTAGAATGACATAGGAACTGCCAAAATTCTTTTCATTTATCATGAATTCCAGAAACAGAACTTTTGACCAGAAGTATCACATTCCTTTTTTTTTTTTTAACTAAACACTTTTTGTTCTTTAGGGAATAAAGCATTCCAGCTTTACTCGAAATCCCAAATGGAATCATATTGCATGATTGTAATCAGAAAAAAAAATTTTGTAAATAGCTCCCAAGAGAGACTCTTAAGGCTGCTTTACCAAGTTTAAATACAACTTTGTGTCTCTGAGCAAGTCTATAATCATTTCTCTCTCTCCTCCCCTCTGAATAATCACATTTAATTTGTATTAGAACCTTAATGAAAGTTCATAAACTTTCAGTCTGATTGGGAAAGAGGAATGTCAGTGGGTTAATATGGAAGAAACCGAAGTGTATAATGGGCCTGGCTTCTGATTTTATTTTTTTATATTAAGCTGAAAAGCAAAATAGGATCTGGGTTGATATTTATGTATGTATGTGTGTATGTATTGGGGGAGGGGTAAAGGGGGAGGTGGGGAGAGAATCTTAAGCAGACTCCACGCCCAGCGTGGAGCTCGACATGAGGCTCAGATCTTGACCTGAGCCAAAATCAAGAGTCGGACGCTTAGCCAATTGAGCCACCCAGGTGCCACAGGACCTAGATTTAATATGTATCTTTTGTTTTGCTCCTTACTTCATGTATGTCAGTCCTGTGTTGCAGGGAAAGATCACTAAACTGGCTTTTTGACTTGGTTGAACTATTTAACTCTTTGTTATGGGCATTTTATATAATTTCTCTGAGATTTAGTTTCCTGTCTCTTAATTTTCTTTCTTTCTTTCTTTTCTTTCCTCCCTCCTTTCCTTCCTTTTCTTCTTCCTTCCTTTTCTTTCTTAATTCGACTAATCTGTGCATTATGAGCCTTCCTTTTCTTTGTGATAGAATTTCTCTCCTCTAATGGAGAAGAGAAGGGATAGATGATGTTTTCCATATTCCCAAACCTCTTAAAATCTAAGTTAGGAAAAAGGAATAGTTAAAAAACAAGTAAATAGATAAGTGCCATTGGTAACTTATGTAATAGTGTCTCTAGCTACAACAGGAGCTCAAAATTAGGTAGATTAAGACTTGAAATGTGATGAAAGGGTGAGTATGGTTTTAGTCATTAGGAAGAAGAGGATGGTGGGTGTGGGGGAAGAGGTAGTGAACAGATCAAGGCAGAGATTTAAGAAAGGTGGAGATTTCTTATAACAGACCGACCCGACTTAAGCAGAGACTCAGGGAGGTAGAAGTGGGGGAAAAATGGAAATTAAAATGGCATAAATTTGTGAAGCCAAATCATGGAGGAAAGTTGTGTAGAAGTGTGTATTTGAATTAAAAGAGTCAAGAAGAAGCCATTGCAGATTCTTGAACAGGAAAGTAACATGATAAAATTACTCTATCAGCAGTGTTTCATTGGCATGTTTGGAAGAGAGTACCTCAGTTTTCCCTGATGCAAGTATTCTGTCCTTGCATTGGAATTTGGCAATTAATTCTTTTTTAAAAAAGATTTTATTTATTTATTTGAGAGAAAGAGACAGAGATAGCAAGAGAGAAAGTGTGAGCGGGAAGGAGAAGGAGAAGCAGGCTCCCTGCTGAGCAGGGAGCCCAATGTGGGGCTCCATCCCAGGAGCCCAGGATCATGATCCAAGCCAAAGGCAGATAGCTAATCAGCTGAGCTACCCAGGCGCCCCTGGCAATTAATTCTTTTTTTTTTTTTTTAAGACTTTATTTATTTGAGAGAGAGAGAATGAGAGATAGAGAGCACAAGAGGGAACAGGGTCAGAGGGAGAGGCAGACTCCCTCCTGAGCAGGGAGCCCGATGCGGGGACTCGATCCTGGGACTCCAGGATCATGACCTGAGCCGAAGGCAGTCGCTTAACCAACTGAGCCACCCAGGGGCCCCTGGCAATTAATTCTTAAACAGCTAACAGTTTTCTACTGTACTAAATTATCTTACCTGGTATATGAAAATCAACTTTCTATGTATTTTTACTTGCTGTTTCAGAGAAGAAGCATCTCAGTATAATCTTGGGGAGAAAAACCAAAAAACAAAAAAACAGAGGAGTACCTGGGTGGATCACTTGGTAGAGCATGAGACTCTTGATCTTGGGGTTGTGAGTTCAAGCCCCGCGTTGGGTATAGATATTAAAAAAAACTTAACATACACCTAGGGATTCAAATTTGAATTAAAATTCAATCACATTTGGTGCTATAAATACAAATACCTCAACCAATGTGATGTTGAAATGAGCAGATAGATATTTTATGTGCACAGTTATGTTTGTAATGGTGTCATAACTTGCTTTTCTGCATAATCACTAGCAGGTTTCTTTTGACATTAATTGGAAGTTCCATCCTGACTGTAGAAACATTTACGTGTGAAAGATATGTCTTACTTAGAATTGTGATTATATGGTGTTTTCATAATGCTCATAGCAGATTTATGTCTCTAGTAGATTTGGAGTCTCAATTAGTATTATGTACTAATAATTGAAGCAATAAAATAGGTGGGGAATATTGTAGGATTTAATATCCATAATTAGCAGGAAAGAAAAAGAATAGTTACCAATAATAGAAAATCAGATATGTGTACTGTGAATGAACAGTAAGTGAGAGTATAGTATATTTCTGTGTGTACATATGAACCAACAACTTTGGACTTCAGATTTTAATTTCTAAAATGGAGGGCAGTAAGGGGCGCCTAGGTGGCTCAGTCGTTAAGCGTCTGCCTTCAGCTCAGGTCATGATCCCAGTGTCCTGGGATTGAGGCCCGCATTGGGCTCCCTGCTCCACAGGAAGCTGGCTTCTTCCTCTCCCACTCCCCCTGCTTGTGTTCCCTCTCTCACTGTATCTCTCTCTGTCAAGTAAATAAATAAAATCTTTTTTTTTTTTTTTTTTTTAAAGGAGGGTAGTAAATCCTGCCCTATCTTGCTGGGTTGGTTGTAGGAACAAATGAAAGACACTGTGTTTTAAATTTGCTTAAAGGATTATGTAAACTCTTAACATACTGCCCAAATGTATTTATTATCATTATTATCACTGTTACTTCTAAAAATACACAGCTGTATATTACAGTTCTTTATTAAAAATGATTTATAGAAAAGATTAGACCTTCTAGTACTTGGGATAGGAATATGCATTTCTGGTATGATTTGAATGTATTATTATTTCAGAAAAAAAGAATCTTAAAGAATCATATATATTTGCTCACTGAAGCCAGGAATTTCTGTAACAATGATGAAGTTATCCATATCATAATTAAAAGAATACTATAAAACACACAAAAAGGTATGCATATATAAATAATTCATACAAACTCAAGTGTGCAGATGAACTTCTTTCCCATCTCCCTGGTCAGGGACCAGTGAAATTCCTTGGGGCCTGTCAAAAACAAATGAACAAATGTACTTGTCCTTTAGGTGTGTTTTCATAGCTCAGGGCAAACCAGGGTCCCACACAACAATGCAACCTCTGCTGAAGGTTGTAGACATTGTTTCCATAGGATGAAACAAACTACCAGGCCCAGAGTAAGTAGATGCAACAAACAAGAGAATAAATACAGGACTGGAGATAATAGAAAAACCTTATAGCAAGTTTTTTTAAATGATTAGAGATTAAAAGAAGGAATAGAAACTATAATGTTAAACTTGAGTAATATGAAAGAGAACAGGAAGATTTGAAAGAGACCAAATAATACTTAGAAATGAAAAAAACAGTACTTGAAATTAAAATGTCAGTGATTTTCAGCCAACAAACTTTTATGTTCTATGTGCCATAATGTATTTCTTACTATAGTATAAAATAATAATTTTAAAAGAATTAGTTAATTTTGGGGTGCCTGGGTGGCTCAGTCGTTAAGCAGCTGCCTTTGGCTCAGGTCCAGGGTCCTGGGATCAAGCCCCACATCGGGCTCCCTGCTCAGCGGAGAGCCTGCTTCTCCCTCTCCCTCTGCTGCTCCCCCTACTTGTGCTCTCGCTCTCTCTCTGTCAAATAAATAAATAAAATTAAATTAAAAAAAAGAATTAGTTAATTTGAAGAGGGCTTTGAGGATATCACCCAGAAAATGGCATAGACATATAAAGAGAAAAATATATATTAGGAATGTTAAGAACATTGAAGACAGATTGTGTCCAACTTATGTCTAATAGAAATTTCAGAACCAGAGAATAGAGAGAATGAGTAAGAGATAATGTCTGAAAGGGACATAAAGGCTATAAATTTTCCAAAATTAAAGAAAATCATGAGATTTTAGATTGAAGGAGCATACTATATTCTGAACAAGATGCATAAAAAATAAATCCATACTTAGGGACACCTGGGTGCTCAGTCGGTTAAGTGTCTGCCTTCGGCTTAGGTCATGATACCAGAGTCCTGGGATCGAGTCCCACATCGGGCTCCCTCCTCAGGGGGGAGTCTGCTTCTCCCTCTCCCACTCCCCCTGCTTGTGCTCTCTTTCTCTGGCAAATAAATAAATAAGATCTTTAAAAAAATAAATCGACACCTAGTATTTATTGAACACTTAATATTTGCCAAGCATGTTCTAATTACTTTACATGTATTATTTCACTTACTTTCTTCCATAATCCTTTGGGAAAATTACTATTTTTATTCCTATTTAAAATTTGAGGAAACTGGATCGCCTGGTTGACTGAGTTAGTTAAGTGTCCGACTCTTGATTTCAGCTCAGGTCGTGATCTCAGGTTATGAGATTGAGCCCTGTTTAGGACTTGGCGCTGAGCGTGGTGCATACTTAAGATTCTTTCTCTCCCTCCCCTCCCCCCACTTGCACACACTTGTACTCACTGTTTCTCTCAAATAAGATAAAATAAAATAAAATAAAATTTGAGGAAACTGAGCCCAAGGGAGTTAAAAGTCACATAACTTGTAAATGATGGAGTCGTATTTGAACAGGTTGAATTCCTTGACGACAATGACTAAGAAATGATAGAAATAGATCCTGATAGCGTTAATAATATAAAGGGTACGTGTTGAGATTTAAAAAATTAAAGTAGCAACTTTAAGCAGGTTTATAACTAAAAATATGAAAATTTTGAATAAAATTTAGAATTTCTAGTTTTTGAGAAAAATATAAATTACCAAAGTTGACTCAAGGAAATAGAAAACCTAAAAAAGAACTCTAACCATTAAAGAAATTTAGTTTTAAAAAACTGCATGTATGAGAAATACCAGTCTCAGTTATTTCACTTGTGACTTTTACCAAAATTTGTATTAGTAGGTATCCTCTGTCTTATAATTAAATGTTCCAGGGGCACCTGGGTGGCTCAGTCGTTAAGCGGCTGCCTTTGGCTCAGGTCATGATCCCAGGGTTCTGGGATCGAGCCCTGCATCAGGCTCCCTGCTCCACGAGAAGCCTGCTTCTCCTTCTCCCACTCCCCCGTTTGTGTTCCCTCTCTCGCTGTTTCTCTCTCTCTGTCAAATAAATAAATAAAATCTTTAAAAAAAAATAAATGTTCCAGAAATGAAAAATTTGATAATTTTCCTGACTAGCACTTATCACATCTCTAAGTTATGTCTTACTGCCCTACAAGAGATTAAGCTTTAAGGGCAGGGATCATGCCTTGTTTATTTGCCTACTGCATCTTTAGCATTTAGTAAACTACCTGTCATTTGGTAGGTTCTCAGTAAATACTTGACTGAAAAGTATAGTAATGTAATAATTATTTTAAAAATATTTAGAAATCTTTATGTTTTCCTTATTTGAACTATCATAATTCCTATAGAGAAATAGTTTGTGAGACAAGTTTGTTTATGTTTTGATATTTTAGGATTTATTCTTTACAAAGTATATTTTATGAGGTTTTAATAAGAATGCATAAGAGTTTTAAAGTATACCATTTTAGATTCATTAAATAACTTAAGGGGGAAATCCTTTCATGATGTATGCATATATCAAATCATCATGTTGTACACTTAAGTACCTTACAGTTTTATTTGTCAATTATATCTCAATAAAGCTGGGGGGAAAATACCACTAAAACAAAAAAGGACATTATTTTAAACATGTTTATTATTAGAAAATGATGTATGTGAGATATAACAATTTTTTTAAAGATTTTATTTTTTATTTGACAGAGAGAGACACGAGAGAGGGAACACAAGCAGGGGAAGTGGGAGAGGGAGAGGGAGAAGCAGGCTTCCCGTTGAGCAGGGAGCCCGATGCGGGGCTTGATCCCGGGGCCCTGGGAACATAACCTGAGCCGAAGGCAGACGCTTAATTACTGAGCCACCCAGCCACCCGAGATAATAACAAGTTTTTGATACTTTAAAAAATAATTTAGTGGAGGAAATAAAAAAAAATCCTCTTTCCTGTTCTCTATCATAAATACACAAGTTTAATGCATTTTTCCCTGTTTATTCTTCATCCTGTTTTCAACATACTTAGTAAGTTTTTTTCTTAACAGGAACATTTTCTTATATTCTTTCATTCACGCTATTATTTAAAGAGGTATGTCAGTTTTAAATGATTTTGCTTTCCCTCCTCTTACCTCTTCTCTTTATTCATTTTGCTTGAATATTCTGTTTCTTGCACCCTACAGATTTTGTTTTCTCCAAAGATGTGTTTACTAACTGACTTATTAAAGATTAATATCTGATGATAAATGCCAGATTTACTCTCAGGTTTTTTGTTTTTGCTTTCATGAGTTTAAATAAAGGAAAAGCTATATATATTCTAGAAATCAAGGGTTCATTCTTATCATGTATGGAATGTGACATTTAGTTCATGGTTAGTGTTGTTCTTACTTTGTTCTTTGAAATCAGAGAGTTTTCATCTTTCTAGTGATTCAGAGTAACTTTTGATATCACTCAAATTCAAATGTGAAAATTGAATAAAACTTGTAACCAGTGTCTTCTTAAATGAATAGGAGTTTTTGTGCTTGATAGATTTTTCTTAATAGAAGAAGACATCTGTAACAGAGCACTTAAGTTAAATTTTTGTTCTTAATTTATTTGTATTTAAAATCCAACCACAGTTACTTACTTCCAAGAGGAAATCTTAGTGAAGCTAAGAGTTATTGGCACAATACCAAAATTTTGTGTTAAATAAATATGTGTGGGCCTAAAAGGGTCATTTCTGGCACTTTATAGTTTTGGAAAAGAAACGCTGTTTCTCAAGTTGAGTTATTGCACAGTTTTACTGATGTCCAGAGCATATATTCTTTTTGTTCTTATTAAATAGATTTAAAATCTTTATTTTCTCTTTATATTCTCCAAAATTCACTGAAAAGTGGTTTATTCTGAAGATTGTCTGTGATTAAGTATTTCTTTTTCTGTTTTATTTTTAATTTTTTTGAGTATAATGGACACAGTGTCAGGTGTATAACAGTGATTAAGTTTCTCTTTGCCTTACCACAGTGCCTATTCTGTCTATTACTTCCCACTTCTTTTTTTTTTAAGATTTTATTTATTTGTGAGAGAGAGAGTGTGCCTGGGAGCAGAAGGAGAGGGAGAAACAGACTCCCTGCTGAGTGGGGAGCCTGGCCCAGGGTTCATCCCAGGACCCTGAGATCATGACCTGAGCCAAAGGCAGATGCTTAACTGACTGAGCCACCCAGGCGCCCCACTTCACACTTATTTCTGATGCATATGGGAAATAATTCCCATCCCTTAGGTTAAAAACAAATTATTTATATAATATTTCCTACCTGGAAGAGTTTCTTCTTTTGGATTAGAATTTAAATTCTTGGAATAACCATAAAGTGTTTCTGTGAAATCATTTAAAATTATAGTATATTCCAATGGGTTACCAAATTTAAAGTAGTCATTTTATGCCAGGATAACATAACTTTAGCTTTCTTATTAAATAATTGAAAACATAGCGTAGACAGAAATTAAGTAAGTTTAATGTGCTTTTGTGTGTTGATGTATTTATACCTCTGTAACATGCATTTATGCCTGGTTAGCTGCTATTAGTGTGTTAAGCAATTTTCATATAAAATAAGTATTAAAGTTACACCCATTCACAACTGTTGTAACAAATTAGTATGTGTACACATCCTTTGCTGGATAAAATTAAACATTTCAACAAGATTACCCATTTTCCTGACTAGACATTTTTTTGGTAAGTATTTAAATAGAAGCTGCTAAGTACTTAAAGGATGTCTGGTAGAAGACAAAGGGAATGGATGTGTTAGAAGATCCATTTTTGTGTGTTTCTAGTTAGCCAAGATCTTAATATGATGGAGGTTGGTTTTTGTGATATTAAATTTCTTAATTTTTGATTTGTGTCATTGGTATTATAAAATGGCTTAAAACTTTGAGACCATGCAGTTAGATTCAGGTGTATTATTAATTTTATTAAATTTTGCTATGATTCATTTTTTTGTGTGTAGAAATTTATCTCGGATGTTGAAGTCATGACATTTTAATTAAAGCTATGGGTGTATTTTTCCCTTTAACTTCCATATAATGTCAAAACAAGAATTGCTTAAAATAGTTTATGTTATCATTAATATGGCTACTTAACACATAAAAATAGAGGTCTGTAAATGTTAAATTGATTCTGTGTCACTAGTAAATGTTCATTGATGATATAGGAACTGTACTTGTAGTTTGGTAATTTTGTGATAATTCAATCAATGACTGCTTTAGAGTAGGGGAAGACTCGGGAGTTGTAGGATTTTCTTTTTTGCTGTCTCTACCTTAGTGTATTTTTGTGGCCTTAGAAAAGGCAGTGAAGAAATGTTTTATTTTTCCTCAAACATATAAAATACATCTGGAAGAATAAATTCACATCTGGTTCATGGATTTCCTCCATGGAGATGATCCAAATTCAGTGTCAAGATTAGAGTTTGTACTCATGGGTTTGCAGAATCTTGTGTGGAATTTGAAATATTTTGTTTGGAAGTAGTTGGGGAAGCGATTCAGATGTTTGTGTTAAGTTCTAATTTTAGATATCTTTTTCCCTTATTAAAAATAAGGGAGAATGTCTTATGCTTCATAATATCAAGGTACTTGTAAACACTATACATTTAACGAGGTGTTTTGTGGGACCATTCTCAAACATTGTTTTATGAAAGAGAGATCAATTAAATTGTTAAACTTATCAGGTCATGATCATTGGTGACCCTAACCATTAGTGGAAATGTACTTCTTGTACATAGTATAGTGTACCCTCAATTATACTGTCACACTTCATTGACTCTATTTAAAATAGAAGCAACAGAATAATTTTTTAACTGTTGTAAGTGTCTGCCTAAATGCAATCTGTAAGTTTGGAATATAATGGTGTATGTACTCAGTTCTTCCCTCAATCTCACAATGGCTAATGAATGTATTTGTGTCTGAATGGAGTCCCTGGAGTAGCATAAAGTAGAAGCATTTGTGGGCTCAATCCAAGAAGCATGTGAACTAAAAATAATATTGTCAAACATTTATGAATTATTTGTCTTACACATTGAGGCTGCCAAACCAGGCTGCTAGTCATGTGAATTAAACTTGATAACACTAGAACAAATGGATGTTGTTCATTAAAGAGGATGTTTGATTTTTTTCAAAGATTCTTTTTTCACCCTTTAACATGTGATACATTTTCCATATAATAATGTAGTAAAGTTTATTTGTATATAAATCTATAGCTATTTGCTTTTCTATATGTTTTTAAACTTTGAACTTTCTGTGGAATAGAAAAATGTATTTTGCATATGTGTCTAATTTAGTGGTTTCTAAACAATGTAAGAATTTTTGTGTTTCAGCAGATTTTCCAGTGCATCATCAAATTGTAGGTATTATAAGAGTCTCATAAGGAGCCAGTCCTTAAGGGCTTCTACTTCTTTCCTCTTTAACTCTTACTTTTAGCCTTTCCTCCCATGTTAGTCATTGGCACATAAAATTTTGTTCTTGGCAAATGAGAATTAAGATGGAACATTAATTTTTTGTTCGTATTTATACTGTTGTTACTCTGAGAAAATTTGATTTGTTGTATTGGTACATACAACCACCTTAAAAAGTTATCTATTGGGCACCTGGGTGGCTCAGTTGGTTAAGCGACTGTCTTCGGCTCAGGTCATGATCCTGGAGTCCCTGGATCGAGTCCCGCATCGGGCTCCCTGCTCGGCTGGGAATCTGCTTCTCCCTCTAACCCTCCCCCCATCTCATGTGCTCTCTCTCTCTCAAATAAATAAATAAAAATATTTTTAAAAAGTTATCTATTATTTCCTTTTGCAACCTTCTTTGATGTTCTGTGCTCCCTACTTTTTGCTCTGTGGTTCTATGAATATTACCCCAGAGCACTCTGAATGAATGCTTCATTGATACGTTGACTCTTTCCGTGTGTGTTTGTGTGTATAACTTTTAAAAGTATTTCTTGAGGGTATATATAGTAGGCAGTGTTTAGAGTACTAATTTTAAGCTGTCCGGTTTGCCTTTCTTCCCTTTCAGGAAGTGGAACTCCTTCCTTAGCCTCTGTCATTCTTAATTTGTAGCTCAGTTTATTCTACTATTCTTTCTCAATTCCATATCTTTTCCTAATCATCTTCTCTTTATCTTTCTTTGAATTTGATGGTTTTATTTTGAACCATTGATGGTTGTACGTTTAGGCTCAGAAATGAGAAATAATGGTGTTATTGTATAGGGTACACTTTAATAACTTTTTTTTTTTAAGACTTTATTTGACAGAGAGAGAGACAGAGAGGGAAAAGAAGCAGGGGGAGTGGGAGAGGGAGAAGCAGGCCCCCCCAGCGGAGCAGGGAGCCCGATGCGGAGCTTGATCCCAGGACCCTGGGACCGTGACCTGAGCTGAAGGCAGACGCTTAACGACTGAGCCACCCAGGAGCCCCTGCACTTTAATAACTTTTAACATATGCATATATCCATAAAGCCACTACCACAATCAAGATAATGAACATATCCATCACCTTAAAAGCTTTTTCATGCCCCTTAGTAATCCTTCCTTCTCATCTCCAGACAACCACTAATTTGCTTTCTGTCACTGTACATTTGTAGTGGGTTGAATTGTGACTTCCCAAAAGATATGTCTACTTGGAACCTGTGACTGTGACCTTATTTGAAAGGTGTAATTAGGGATCTGGAGATGACCTCATCCTGGATTAGGGTGGGCCCTAAATCCAATGACGAGTGTCCTTATAAGAGGAAGATTCAGACGGAAACAGGAGAAGGTCATGTAGTGGAGGTAGAAATTGCAGTGATGCATCTACAGGCCGAGGGCTGCCAAGTGTTGCTGGCAGCCACCTGAAGCTAGGGAAGAGGCATAGAATACATACTTCCTCAGAAATTACTGAAAAAACTAACCCTACCAACACCTTAATTTTGGATTTCTGGCCTTTAGAACTGTGACAGAATAAATTTCTGTTGTCTTAAGCCACCAAGTTTATGGTAATTTTTATTTTCTAGAATTTTATATAAATAGAGTTACAACAGCTTGTAGTCTTTCTTATCTGGATTCTTCTACTCAGCATATTTATTTTGAGATCCATCTTTGTTATTGCATGTAAAGAAAATTTACTTTATATTGCCAAGTAATATTCCATGGTTGTGTGTGTGTGTGTGTGTGTGTGTGTGTGTGTGTGTATCACAGTTTGTTTATACATTCACTTGTTGATGAACATTTGGTTATTTCCAGTTTTTTGCTATTATAAATAAAGTTGCTATGAACATTTGTGTCAAGTTGTGTGGACATATGATTTCATTTTTCTTGGATAAATTCCTAGAAGTTGAATGACTGAGTATGTTTATTTAACTTTTTCAAGAAACTGCCAAATGGTTTTTTGAAAACATTGTACCATTTTACATTCCTTCGAGTAGCATATGAGGGTTTCAGTTCCCCCATAGGTTGGCCAACTCTTTCTGTAGTCAGTCTTTTTAATTTTAGCTCTAGGACTGGTATAGAGTGGCATCTCATTATAGTTGTAATTTACATTGCCCTAATGAACTATAATATTGAACAATTTTTCATGTGCTCATTTGCCATCTGCATATCTTATTTGTGGAGTATGTGTTCAAATCCTCATCCCATTAAAAAGGATTTTTTTCTTATCGAATTTAGAGATTAAAAAATTCTATCTGGATACAAGTCCTTCACTAGGTATATGATTTATAAATATTTTTCTCCTTCTGTGTCATGTCTTTTAATTCCTTTATAATATCTTTCAAAGAACAGAAATTTTTTAAAAAGATTATTTATCTGAGAGAGAGAGAGAGAACATGAGTGCACATGTGTGGGGTCGTGGTGGGGGCAGGTAGAGAGTGTCCCAAGCAGACACCAGGCTGAATACAGAGCCTCGCGTGGGGCTCAATCTCACGACCCTGAGATCATGACGGGAGTGGAAACCAAGAGTCAGATGTTCAACCCACTGTGCCACCCAGGTGCCTGAAAGAGCAGAGATTCTTAAATGACATCCGATTTTATCAATTTTTTAATGTTTTTTTTGTATGTTACATCTCAGAGATTGTTGTCTAACCAATGTACAATATGTTTTGTTTTCTAATTTTTTTTATTTCAGTAGATTTACTGAGGTGTTGTTTACATAGAATAAACTACACATATTAAAAACAAACATACTTAAAAATTTTGACACGTATGAACACCCATGAAACCACCACAGTGAAGATAATGAATGTATTCATCATCTGTAATAACTTCCTGTTGCCTCTTTGTAATCTCTCCCTTGAATTTTTCCCCATCCACCTCCTTCTGCCAGGCATTCACTTTGCTTTCTGTCACCGTGGATTAGATTTCAATTTCTAGAGTTTTATATAAATTGGAATCCTATTATGTGCTGTTTTCTCAGTGGCTTATTTCAGTCAGCATAATATTTTGACATTCATCCAAGTTTTATCATGTATCAGTAGTCCATTCACCCCCTTTTTTCTTCTGAGTAATATTCCATTGTATAGATATACTATAGTTTGTTTAGCTCTTTACCTGTTGGTGGATCTTTGGATTATTTCCAGTTTTTGGTTATTACAAACAAAGCTGCTGTGGACATTAATGTTGTATATTCTCTGGACATATGCTGTCTTTACTCTTGGATAAAAATGCAGTAATGGAATGGCTGGATAAGATAGTAGGTGTATGTTTAACTTACTGAAGAAATGTTTATAAACGGTTTTTGCAGAGTGTTATATCATTTTACATTTTCACCATCAGTGTATGTGAACTCTATTTCCTTCACATTCTCATCAACACTTAGCATGGTCAGTCTTTTTAATTTTAGCCATCCTAACAGATATATAGTAGTATCAAATGATTTTAATATGCATTTCTTTAATGACTAATGATGTTGGACATTTTTTCATGCTGTTTGCCATCTAGGTATTTTCTTTGGTGAAATGTCTATTTACATATTTTGCAGTTTTCTAATTGAGTTGTTTTCCTCTTTTTGAGTTTTGAGTGGTCTTTTATATAATGGAGGCAAGTCCTTTATCTGTCATATGCTTTGCAAAATAAATTTTAAGGGTATGGCTTTTATTTTCATTTTCCTAACAGTAGGTTTTGTTTTTGATGAGTAGAATTTTTAAGTTTTAATAATGTCCATTTCATGAAACTTTTTTCTTTTATGGATTATGTTTTTTTGTTACATCTGAGAATCATTGTCTAATCCAAAGTGGTGACCAACATTTTTCTCTTACGTTTTCTTCCAAGACTTTTTTATTTTTAGATTATAAATGGGGTCTATGACCCATATTTAGTTGTTTTTTTTGCATATAGTACAAGCTATAGATCAAAATTCAATTTTCGTCTATGGAAATCCAGTTATTCCAGACTGTTGAAAAGACTATTTTTGCTTCAGTGAATTTGCCTTTGCACTTTTGTTAGAAATCAGTTGTCTATATATGAGTAAATCTGTGTCTACACTCTCTAATCTGTTCCAGATCTATTTGTCTTGATGTCAGTAGTCATGAATATTATGTCTTTATAATGGGTCTTGGAATCTGGACTTTGCCCCCCCCCCCCTTTTCCAGAGTTGTTTTGGCTACTCTAAGTCCTTTGCATTTCCATATAAATTTTTTTATAATCTGCTTTTCAGTTTTTAAAAATAAAAACCTGCTAGATTTATTTTTTTAATTTTTTAATTGAGGTATAATTAACATACAATGTTCTATTAATTTCAGGTGTACAATATAATGATTCAACAATTCTGTACATTACTGAGTGCTCATTAATATAGGGTTATTCTTTTCTTTTTTAAGAAAGAAAAGTGTGTGCTCATGGGAGAGGTGGAGGGGCAGAGAGGGGGAGAGAGAGAGTTCCAGGCAGGCTCCACACCTAGCACAGAGCCTGTCCCAGGGCTCCATCTCACAACCCTGAGATCATGATCTCAGCTGAAATCAAGAGTCTGATGCTTAACCAACTGAGTCACCCAGGCACCCCAAAGCTATTTTTTAAGGGAAGTATAATTGATACTCAAAACAACATGAATGAATCTCAAGGTCATTATTCAGAATGATAATAATGAGATGTAAAGGACTACATTCTGTATGATTTTATATGAAATTCTCAATAAAGCAGAAACTATAGTGACACTAAGATCAGTGGTTGTCAGGGGCCAGGAATGGGTAGAAGGAATTGAATTTTTTGAAGTGATTGGCATGTCTGATTTTAATTGTGGAGGTGGCTTCATGGGTACATAAAAATTTTAAAACTCATCTATATGTATACTTCAAATGGGTACATTTTGTTTATGGAATTGTATTTCTTTTTTTTCAAGATTTTATTTAAGAGAGAGAGCATGAGCAGGGGCAGAGGGAGAAGCAGACTCCCCGCTGAGCAGGGAGCTGGACACAGTTGATCCCAGGACCCCAAGATCATGACCTGAGCTGAAGGCAGACGCTTAACTGCCTGAGCCACCCAGGCTCCCCTATGGAATTATATTTCATTAGAACTGACTTTTAAAAAACTTGGGATGCAGTGAAAGCTGTGCTTAGAGGAAAATTTTTACCTCTAAATGATTATATAATAAGATGAAAGACTTAAAATTAGTGATTCAAGTTTTTACCTTAAAACCTAAAATGATAATCAAATTAAATTCAAGGTATATAGAAGGAAGTAATTAATAAAGGTAAGAGTAGAAATCAATAAAATAGAAAATTGACAAAGGTAAGAAGAAATAACCATACAAAATTTTTTTCTTGAAAAAATTTCTAAAATTGAAGTTTTTGCCAAGCCTAATAACACACACACAACTTTTTGGGGCACCTGGGTAGCTTAGTCGGTTAAGCATCTAACTCTTGATTTTAATTGAGATCATGATCTCAGGGTTGTGAGATCGAGCCCCACATCAGGCTCCACACTGGGCATGGTGGCTGCTTACAATGCTCTCTCCCTCTGCCCTCCCTCCTCTTTCTCTCCCCCGCCAATTGTTGATATTAGGAATGAAAGAGCTTATATCACCATACATTCTCTCATAGTCAGAATAAAACAAAGGAATGTTATGAACAACTTTATGCCCATAAATTCGACAAGTTAGATGTAACGAACAAATTTCTTTAAAAAAAAATGAAACTTACAAAAACATACACTAAAACAGAAGTCTTATTAGTCCAGTATCTATTTTTTTATTATTATGTTAATCACCGTATATTACATCATTAGTTTTTGATGTAGTGTTCCATGATTCATTGTTTGCATATAACACCCAGTGCTCCATGCAGAACGTGCCCTCTTCAATACCCATCACCAGGCTAACCCATCCTCCCACCTCCCTCCCCTCTAGAACCCTCAGTTTGTTTTTCATAGTCCATCATCTCTCATGGTTCATCTCCCCCTCTGATTTCCCCTGCTTCATTCTTCCCCTCCTGCTATCTTCTTTTTTTTAACATATAATGTATTATTTGTTTCAGAGGTACAGATCTTTGATTCAACAGTCTTGCACAATTCACAGCGCACACCATAGCACATACCCTCCCAATGTCTATCACCCAGCCACCCCATCCCTCCCACCCCCCACCACTCCAG
The DNA here is from genome assembly GCF_009762305.2 of Zalophus californianus. Taxonomy (NCBI): domain Eukaryota; kingdom Metazoa; phylum Chordata; class Mammalia; order Carnivora; family Otariidae; genus Zalophus; species Zalophus californianus. The sequence goes on along the minus strand of NC_045605.1, from coordinate 65,489,190 downwards.
CAACCACATGGATGGAACTGGAGAGTGTTATGCTGAGCGAAATAAGTCAATCAGAGAAAGACATGTATCATATGACCTCACTGATATGAGGAATTCTTAATCTCAGGAAACAAACTGAGGGTTGCTAGTCCAGTATCTATTATAGAAATTGAATTTCTTGACTGGATTATTTGTTCTTTGGGTGTTGAGTTTGATAAGTTCTTTATAGATTTTGGATACTAGCCCTTTATCTGATATGTCATTTGCAAATATCTTCTCCCATTCTGTTGGTTGTCTTTTGGTTTGTCAACTATTTCTTTTGCTGTGCAAAAGCTTTTTATCTTGATGAAATCCCAATAGTTCATTTTTGCCCTTGCTTCCCTTGCCTTTGGTGATGTGTCTAGGAGGAAGTTGCTGCGGCTGTGTTCTGAGGTCAAAGAGGTTGCTGCCTGTGTTCTCCTTTAGGATTTTGATGGACTCCTGTCTCACATTTAGGTCTTTCAACCATTTGGAGTCTATATTTGTGTGTGTTGTAAGGAAATGGTCCAGTTTCATTCTTCTGCATGAGGCTGTCCAATTTTCCCAACACCATTTGTTGAAGAGACTGTCTTTTTTCCATTGGACATTCTTTCCTGCTTTGTCAAAGATGAGTTGACCATAGAGTTGAGGGTCCATTTCTGGGCTCTCTGTTCTGTTCCAATGATCTGTGTGTCTGTTTTTGTGCCAGTACCATACTGTCTTGATAATTACAGCTTTGTAATAGAGCTCGAAGTCCGGTATTGTGATGCCGCCAGCTTTGCTTTTCTTTTTCAACATTCCTCTGGCTATTCGGGGTCTCTTCTGGTTCCATACAAATTTTAGGATTATTTGTTCCATTTCTTTGAAAAAAAGTTGATGATATTTTGATAAGGATTGCATTAAATGTGTAGATTGCCCTAGGTAGCATTAAGACATCCAAATGACCAACAGACACATGAAAAAATGCTCAACATCGCTCGGCATCAGGGAAATCCAAATCAAAACCTCAATGGGATACCACCTCACACCAGTCAGAATGGCTAAAATTAACAAGTCAGGAAACGACAGATGTTGGTGGGGATGCGGAGAAAGGGGAACCCTCCTACAGTGTTGGTGGGAATGCAAGCTGGTGCAGCCACTCTGGAAAACAGTATGGAGGTTCCTCAAAAAGTTAAAAATAGAGCTACCATATAACCCAGCAATTGCACTACTGGGTATTTATCCCAAAGATACAAATGTAGTGACCCGATGGGGTACGTGCACCCTGATGTTTATAGCAGCAATGTCCACAATAGCCAAACTATGGAAAGACCCAAGATGTCTATCGACAGATGGGATAAAGAAGATGTGGTATCTATATATACAATGGAATATTATGCAGCCATCAAAAGGAATGAGATCTTGCCATTTGCAGCGATGTGGATGGAACTGGAGGGTATTATGCTGAGTGAAATAATCAGAAAAAGACATGTATTATGTGATCTCACTGATACGAGGAATTCTTAATCTCAGGAAACAAACTGAAGGTTGATGGAGTGGTGGGGGGTGGGAGGGTTGGGGTGGCTGGGTGATAGACATTGGAGAGGGTATGTGCTATGGTGAGTGCTGTGAATTGTGTAAGACTGTTGAATCACAGACCTGTACCTCTGAAACAAATAATACATGGTAAAAAAAGAAGAAGATAATAGGAAGGGTAAAATGAAGGGGGGGAAATCGGAGGGGGAGACGAACCATGAGAGACTATGGACTCTGAGAAACAAACTGAGGGTTCTAGAGGGGAGGGAGGTGGGAGGATGGGTTAGTGTGGTGATGGGTATTAAAGAGGGCACATATTGAATGGAGCACTGGGTGTCATATGCAAACAATGGATTATGGAACACTACATCAAAAACTAATGATGTATGGTGATTAACATAACATAATGAAATTAAAAAAAAAAGAAATTGAATTCCTTGTCAGAACCCTTTCCACAGGGAAATCTTCAGGCCCAGGTGACATCAGTGATGAATTCTTTCATACATATAAGAAGAAGTAATACTAATTTTACACAAACTATTTCAGAAAATACAGGAGGAGGAGGAGGGAACAATTCCCAACTTACTCTTTTAGGTTAGCATAACTCCTACACCTAAACTAGATGAGGATGATAAAAGAAAACTGTGTACTGTTATCTGTTATGTATACAGATATACAAATCCTTACCCAAATTTTTGCACATGAAATCTCCAGCAATATATAAAAAGTATAATATATTATGATTCATCATAATCAAGTGGAGATTTACCTATGAATGGAAGGTTTATTTAATATTTGAAAACCATTCAGTGTAATTTATATAAACACAATAAAAGATAAAGCAACCATATATATGGGTGTTTCAATAAAAGCAGGAAAACATTGAAATAATTGAACACTTGGGGCGCCTGGGTGGCTCAGTCAGTTAAGCGTCTGCCTTTAGCTCAGGTCATGATCTTGAGGTCCTGGAATCAGGCTGTCTCAGCAGGGACTCTCCTCTCCCTCTGCCTCTCCCCCTGTTCGGGCTCTCTCGCTCTCTCTCAAATAAATAAATAAGAGCTTTACAAAAGAGAAATAATTGAACACCTATTTATTTTATTTTTTTTAAATTTTTATTTTTTTAAATATTTTATTTATTTGAGAGAGAGAGAGAATGAGAGATAGAAAGCATGAGAGGGAAGAGGGTCAGAGGGAGAAGCAGACTCCCTGCTGAGCAGGAATCCCGATGTGGGACTCGATCCCCGGACTCCAGGATCATGACCTGAGCCGAAGGCAGTTGCTTAACCAACTGACCCACCCAGGTGCCCAAACACCTGTTTATAATAAAAAAAATTTTCCCCTTACAGTAGGACTGTAAGTAAACTTCCCCAATCTGATAAAGATCATCTTCAAAAAACCTAGCGCTAACATCCCACTTAGAGGAATAATATTGAAACAATTCCCCCTCTGACTGGGAACATAACAAAGATACCCACTCACCATTTATATTCAGCATTGCTCTGTTGTTTAATAAGGTGACACAAAGAAAAGATATGATTAGAAGGGAGAAGTAAATCCACCATTATTTGCAAATGATGTGTCTATTTAGAAAATTTTAAGTAATCTGCAAGACAGTTACTTGTACTAACTAGGTAAATTAGCAAGGTCTTGGGATACACGACTAGTATTATAAATTTTCTTTCTCTACTCTGGTGGCTGTAAGTAGAGATGGCATTAGGTAAATCCCAATTTTAATAGTTTGAAAACATGTGAAATACTTTGGATTAATTTAAGAAAAAAACACACAAGATCTCTAATTGGAAACTCTAAAACATTGTTGAGATAAAGAAGATAAAATAGAGGAATAGGTAAGTCATATTCATGGATTGGATTTCATAGACTTGTCACCATTTTTCCTGTATTAATCTATTGTTTGAATATGATCCTAAACATAATGATCCCCATGGAATTTTTTGGCAAAAGTTATCAAGATTATTCTAAAATTTATATAGAAATTCAAAGGACTTAGAACAACCAAAAAATCTTGAAGGAGAAAAAAGATGAAATACTCAATATTCTGCAGTTTCAAGATTTACTATAAAGTTGTAGTACTCAAGACAGCATTGTATTAGCGTAAAATATACAAATACTGTAGGTCAATGGAACAGAGCAGAGAATCAGAAAAAGACCTACGCTTGAAAGATCATTTGATTTTTGAGGTGACAATGCCGAGAGGGAAAGGAATATCTTTTTAACAAATGAGGCTGGAATGCCAGTAACAATCAATTTTAGATGGATTATAGATTTAAATTTGAAAGTTAGAATTATAAAGTCTTTTATAAGATGTTTAGAACAATATCTTCACCACCTTGGAGTAGGCAAATAGGTAAGAATGGGCAAGTAATAATCATAAAAGAGCAAATTGATAAATTAGACTTCTTTAAAGTTAAAAGATTTTCCTCAGCAGCAACCACTGTTAAGAAAATGAAAAGGCAAATGACAGGTTAAGCCAAAATATTTACAAAACATGTATGGATATGTACCAAGGATATGTACCTAAGATGTCAAAACGATGGTCTTCAACTTTATTATAAAAAGAACGTCACTTCTGAGTTTCGGTTTTAAAAAGACTGTACCTTCCATCTTGGCTGTGCTCTTCTATCTTCCCTCTCTTAAATAACTGGATCTGGGGGAAGCCAGCTACTGTATCATGAGGACCATCAGGCAGCCGAAGGGGAGGCCCTTGTGGGAAGAAACGGGCCTGCCATAAGCCACGTGAGTGAACTTGGAAGCAGATCAACCTGAATGCAGGGTCAGGAGAGAACCTGAGCCAGAGCTCCCCAGCTACTAACCCCTTGGATTTCTGACCCAAAGAATCTGTGATATAATAAGTGTTTGAAGAGGCACTTTGGGGTAAGAAGTTACACAAGTAATACATTTGGCATAAATGAAGCAAATGGAATAGTTGTACCCTGCTAATGGGAACAATCCATAAACCACTTTAAAAACTACCTATAACAAATGTATGCATGCTCCATGACCCATGCTGCTTCATTTATACCCAGCAGAAATGTGGGCACTTTACATCAAAGGTCATATACCATAAAAATATTATTATCAGCAGTTATAAGTGCTGAGATGAGTGCAGACTTTTATTTTATGAAAATGGAACCAATAACACTTGACTGGTGGTGACGTCACATTTGAGAGAAATAGGACTCTTTGGTGACTCCTAGGTTTTTAGATCTGGGTACATGGTTGAAGGGAAAAAATCATTTTCTTTGGGCCACACTGAAATTGAGTTGAAAATGCCTAGTAGGCCTCTAAGTGCAGATGTTAAATAGACAGTTGTTTGTATACGTCTTTCAGATTCTTCACTATATACATAAATATAATCTTCAGGCTTTGGAGCTGGATGATTTCTTCTAGGGAGTGAGTATTCTAGAGAAGAGTGGAGGGTTTTGAACTCATCCAGTTCTAGTGAACTCCAATATTTAGAGTTTTGGTAGAAACCAAGAAAGAACTGCAGTGAGATATGCAGAAGCCCAGGTAGTGTATTGTCAAGCAGAACTGGAGAAGTGGTAAATCCTGTTCAGGAAGGAAATCCTATTAAATGTTGCTGAGAGAAAAATTAAAGATGAGAGAGTCAAATATGTTGGACTTTGCATGCTGTTTGTGTTTGGGCAGGTTACTTTCTGTAATTATTAATTTCTTACTAAAAATTTTTTTTAAAGTTTTTTTTATTTATTTAAGTAATCTCTACATCCCATGTGGGACTAGAACTCACGACCCTGAATCAAGAGTTGCATGCTCTTCCGACTGAGCTGGACAGGCACCCCTGTGAGGATTTCTTTTTCACTAATTTTTACTTCCAGGGGTTTAGGAGATTTTTATGTATGTGTATTTTCTTTTGTGGTCTCTGCCTTAATGAACAGGTACTTTCTTGGAAATGAATACCATTTCACAGCCTGGCGTTTAATTATTTAATTTAAAATGAAATTGGATTAGAATAGTGGCTTCTAGAAGGAGCCATGGTGACTGAATGCTCTAAATGTATTGGTTTATTTCTTCTTCCTTTGTTCTATAGGCTTCTTTTATTTAGATGTCCAATTTTGTCCCAGTTCCTATTGCTGCTGCCTGTAATAGTCCAGAAAATAATAATCATAAACTCTACATTTTGGAAAGCAAGTTGTTTTATACTTTATAAAACAATTTTGTTTTTTCTTGAGAGCATTGACCCACATTGACAGGTGATGAAGTAGTTCAGTATGACTGACAGGAATGTACAGCTGAGCTGTGTTTTGACTCTAGCAAAAAAGCACTACTTTTAAAGGACTTATGTCCCAGGCCATCAGCAGTTCCATTATTTGTACTTGGATAATGAGTTTCCTCTATGTATCATAAAGCTCACGAGAAATACTACTTTATTATTATTTTGAAATGCCTTGCGGAGAAGAGGGCAAGTAATTTAGTTAGGAATAACTGATTTCTGATACATTGCCAGAAGAGGGCAAGTAATTTAGTTAGGAATAACTGATTTCTGATACATTTCCAAGATTACCCTCTTGATAAAGTAAAGGATATAACTAAGACATCTTGCTAATCCCATTGCTCTCCTCTTAACCTTCACTTATAAGGCTATTCAAACTAAATATGGTTTATTTGTAATTATTAGATGTTAGGACATTATATGGCTTCTGGTTGTATTGACTTTTTTATTTTTTAATTAAAAAATTTTTTTAAGTGTTCCATGATTCATTGTTTGCATATAACTTAATCCAGTGCTCCATGCAGAACGTGCCCTCTTTAATACCCATCACCTGACTAACCCATCCTCCCACCGCCCTCCCCTCTAGAACCCTCAGTTTGTTTCTCAGAGTCCATCGTTTGAGTTAACTTTTGAAAAAGTTCCCTATTAATTTAGTTTGGACTTCCAGTTTTTGGTCTGCCATGTAAAGAACGTGGAAGCCACCACTCCATCCTAACAAGTAAAAAGCTGAACAAACTGAAAAAGCAACAACTCTTTTTTGATATATAATTCTTCACAGGGCAAACTGCTGCCCCCAAAACTGCAGAGACTGAAAGGTCCAATACAGAAAATCACAGCTTAGCAGAGGAGCAACTTCCGCAGGAATAGTGCTGGGACAGGGAAATGTATACTGTTCATTGGTGAATTGCTGGAGGCTCAGTGTAGGTAAATCTGAGAGATAAAAAGTCTAGCTGGAATCCCCTCAGACTTTTGTGAGTTTAACTTGCTTGCATCTCTATTAGAGTCTCACAATGAATATTAGAGAAAAATCCTATGTGCGTCTCACAGGGGAAGGGAAAAAGGAACCATTTTAGAATATGCCAGAGCATTCTGTTCTTAACAAGGTCTCCTCTCAGGAGAAACTAAACAGAACCTAAATGACTTGGATTTTATCATAGCCTAACTGACCTGAGGGAAGGAAAATACCCAACTCCACAATCAGGGAAATACCCAACTACAGCATAGTCTAGCCATCCTGTGCCACCTAGAAGGGGGTGGAGAGTTGAGAAACACTTGTGAAATTCATAGTCCAGGGGCATAGGTTCATCAGTAGACTGAGACCTAATCATAGGGCTATAAAATGCTGCTTCTCCCCTCCCCACCCAGCTCACCAACACATTACTAAAGCCTATTACAGCAGTTCTTTTTATCTAGTACTGTGTGCCTGCTTAGCAACAAAAAATTATAAGACATAGTAAAAGGCAAAAAACACAGAGGAGACAAAGCAGGCAACAAAATCAAACTCAGCTATTGCAGGGATGTTGGAATTATCAGACCTGGAATTTAAAACAATATTCCAGGGGCTCTAATAGGTAAAGTAGCATGCAAGAACAGATGGGCAGTGTAAACAGAGAAAGAAATTTTAAGAAAGAATAAAAAAATGCTACAGATAAAAAACAGTAACAGAAAGGAAGAATGCCTTTGATGAGCTTATTAGTAGACTAGACATGGCTGAGGAAATCTCTGAGCTTAAGAATGTCTCAGTAGAAAACTCTAAAACTGAAAAGCAAAGAGAAAAAAAGACTGGAAAATAAAAACAGAACAGAATACCTGAGAATAGTGAGACAACTACAAAAGGTATAACGTACATGTGACAGGAATACCAGAAGGAGAAGAGAGAGAGGAAGGAACAGAAGAAATATTTGAAATGACAGAATTTCCCAAAATTAATGTCAGACACCAAACCACACAGATCTGGGAAGCACAGAGAACATGAAGTGGAATAAATGTAAAAAAAAAACTGTACCTGGGCATATCATTTTCAAACTACAAATACTTAAAAATTCCTGAAAGAAGCCAGAGGGAAAAAAACCATACCTATAGAGGAGCAAAGAAAAGAATTGTATCTGACTTCTCAGAAACCATCCAAGCAAGAAGAGAGCTCAATGAAATGTTTAAAGTGTTGAGAGAAAAAAAGCCCCACAGGCTTGGAATGCTGTGACATTATCCTTCAAAAGTGAAGTAGAAGTAGACTTTCTTAGACAAAGAAAAATTGAGGGACTTTGTTTCTAGTAGACCTGCCTTGCAAGAAACATTAAAAGAAGTTCTTTAGAGAGAAGGAAAATTATATAGGTCAGAAACTCAGATCTACATAAAAAAAGGAAGAGCATTGGAGTAGGAATAACTGAAAGCAAAATAAAAACCTTTATTTTTCTTATTCTTCATTGATCTAACCAATAACAGTTTGTTCAGAATAATAACAACACTGTATTTAACTGTATATATGCTGGGCATCTGTATATATGTATGTATGTGTATGCTTATGTGTGCTTATGCATAATCAGAATAAATGCCAGCAATGATACAGGTGATGGAAGGGAAGAGTTAGGATCATTTTGTTGTCTGTCATAAGGTACTCTCAGTATCTGTAATGCAGTATAGTGTTATTTGAAAGTAGACTGGATTAGTTGTAAATGCATATTGCAAACTCTAGGGCAACCACTACAATTTTTTTTTTAAGTGTAACTGATAACTTCTTACTAGATATGTCTCCTGAGGCAAGGGAAATAGAAACAAAAATAAACTGTTGGGACTACATAAAAATAAAAAGTCTCTGCACAGTGAAGGAAGCAATCAACAAAACTCAAAGGCATCCTACATAATGGGAGAAGATATTTGCAAATGACATATCCAATAAAGGGTTAGTATCCAAACTATATAAAGAACTTGTAAAACTCAACACCCCAAAAACAAATAATCCAGTTAAAAAATGGGCAGAAGACATGAATAGACATTTTTACAAAGAAGACATACATATGACCAACAGAATGGAAAGGTTCTCAACATCACTCCTCATCAGGGAAATACAAATCAAAACCACGATGAAATACCACCTCACAGTCAGAATGGCTAAAATTAACAAGTCGGGAAATGACAGATGTTGGCAAGGATGCAGAGAAAGGGCAACCCTCTTACACTGTTGGTGGGAATGCAAACTGGTGCAGCCATTGTGGAAAACAGTAGGAAGGTTCCTCAAAAGTTAAAAATAGAACAACCCTACAACCCAGCAATTGCAGTACTAGCTATTTACCCAAAGGATACAGAAGTACTAATATGAAGGGATACATTCACCCTGTAGATATTATACCAACTATACCAATAGTTACTTTAAACAGCAGTGGTCTAAAATGCATCAATTAGAACGCACAAATTGTCAGAGTGGGTCAAAAGCAATACCCAGTGATATGTTGGGTACAAGAAACTCACTTTTAATATAAAAACAAATACAGATTAAAAGCAAATTGATGGAGAAGGATATACTATGCTAACACTAGTCAAGAGAAAGTGAGAGTAACTGTATTAATTTCAGGCAGATAAGGCCTCAGAGTAAGGAAAGTTATCCAGGATAAAAAAGAGTATTACATAATGATAAAGGAGTCAATTCTCTAAGAAGGCATAATGATCCCTAATGTGTATGCATCTGAAAACACGGTGTCAAAATATGTGAGGCAAAAACATATACAACTAACAAGGAGAAATAGATGAATCCACTATTATAATTGGGAGACTTCAACATCCCTGTATCAGAAGTGTTCAGATCCAGTAGGCAGAAAACCAATAAGGACATAGTTGAATTTATCACTGTCAGTCAAGTGAATATAATGGACATCTACACACTACTCCATCCAGCAACAGCAGAGTACATGTTTTTTTCAAGCTCATATGGGATACTCACCAAGATAGACCACATTCTAGGCCATAAAGCACACCCTAACAAACTTAGAAGAACGGAAATCATACAATATCTGTTCTCAGACCACAGTGGAATTAAACTAGAAATCAATAATAGATGGAAAATCCCAATATGCTTGGAGACTAAACAACCCATTTCTAAATAACACATGAGTTAAAGAAGAAATCTCGAGAATTTTAAAAATATATTGAACTATTTAAAGTAATTTAGGGAATGGCAGGTTGACAGAGGATAACAATTATTTGTTCAGATATGTGTTTCTCCTCCTAGCACCTACTGTTTTCCCCCTCTGTCAGACTCTACCTGGCTCTATTTATTTGGGGTAATTTTTTGTTTAGACAAAAGGAAAATACTCAAAAATTATTTTCCAAGTGGTTTAGCAGTTATAATTTATTATGGTAATAGGAGTTATGCATTCATTATTTATTGGCTTTAAAAATAACATTAGAGGGACGCCTGGGTGGCTCAGTCGCTTAAGTATCTGCCTTCAGCTGAGGTCATGATCCCAGGGTCCTGGGATTGAGTTCTGCGTCAGGCTCCCTGGCTCATCGGGGAGCCTGCTTCTCCCTCTGCCTGCTGTTCCCCCTGCTTGTGTGCTTGCACTCTCTGACAAATAAATAAATAAAATCTTTAAAAAAAAATAACACTAGAGGGGTATGTTAATTATATGTAGTACTACCACATATGTGAGAATTATATTCTAAAGTTAGAATAAGACAAATATCTTGTATTGCCAAAGTGATCGTATGAGATTTGATAAATCTGTATAGTTCATACACACACAGAAACACACGTTGGTGTTGGCTAAGCTCATTTAGTTTAATTCCTGATTTTAAATGCATGTGTATGTGTCATCTGCTTATTCTGATCTTTTTTTTTTTAAAAGATTTTATTTATTTATCTGAGAGAGAGAATGGGGGGGGTCAGAGGGAGAAGCAGACTCCCTGCTGAGCGGGGAGCCCGATGTGGGACTCAATCCCTGGACTCCAAAATCATGACCTGAGCTGAAGGCAGTTGCTTAACCAACTGAGCCACCCAGGCACCCTGCTTATTCTGATCTTAAATTGTTGTTCTTTGCTTCTAATTCATACCCACTTTCATTCTGATCACAGAAATTATACCTTCAGTATGGACAGAAAGTTGACTTAAATTGCCAGTTCTAGAACATTAGAGAAAACAGTCTGTGATAAATAATATAATAGAGTTATATGATTACATGGTAGCGCTGCTGATGATTTATGACATATCTCTTTCTCATGTTTGTATGAGAAAGGTCCTATTTTAGGGCAGGCCAAACTTTTTCACTTATAGCTTCATACTTCAGCTAATCACAACTGTACATAAGTTGCAAAAAATGGCAACCTAGGCCCTGTCCTCATGGATTTCTACTTTTTGGAGTAAGATGTTTTAAAACCAAACATTGCAATAAAAATTATCCATTTTGTTGGAAGAAATAAAATCACAGAATACATTATCTGAGAATAAGGTAGGGTATTAACTATAATTTTGGTATAAAAAATTATGGATGATTCTAGGGCCCTAAGCCCTTACTGTTCTCTTGGGATTTATTTACTTACTTATTTATTTATTTAGAGAGGGAGAAGGGGGCGAGGGACAGAGGGAGAATCTTAAGCAGGCTTCACGCCCCCAGCATGGAGCCCTGCGTGGGGCTCAATCGCACAACCCTGAAATCGTGACCCAAGCTGAAGTCAAGAGTTCAGCGTTTAACCAACTGAGCCAACCAGGCACCCTGGAATTTATTATTTTGTTTCTTTAAAATTACTAACTTTGCTTTTGCTGTATTCTTCTATGTCATTTGGAAAGTTACATTCTTTAGATATTTTCTTCAGATCACATTTGATGTAATTTTTCAGTATAGTTGAGTAGTCTTGAACTTTTTATTTTCTTTTAAATTAGTTTAGGGTGATTAAGTTTTATAGTACAAATAAATCGAATTAAATTTTTTCTTTAGTATTTCAAATTGAGCTAATACCCTCTGGACCTCTTCCAAGAGAAACATGGAAGCAAAACCCAAAAACTCCCTAGAAATCTGTAACTGAAACTCCATCATAATTGACAGTTTTCTTGGTTTTAGGTCATTTCATGCTTCATTTAATATAGCTCCTGCAACAAACCACAAAAATATGCACTGGGTCACCTATGAAGTATAAATTTATCCTGAAATAAAAGCAACTGTTGAACTTTTTCCATATCCATAGTGCTAATACTTTTTGAAAGGAGAAAGGATAAGATATAGGCCCTCTCCCCTACCCATCCCCAAAGTTGCTTTGTTGCAAACATTAAATAATAAATAATTTTTTGCATTTATTTTGTATACTGGGCAGTATTCCTAACTCCTTAAACTTCATTTTAGTTCAGTCTTTATGGAACATTTTCTTTATGTATAGAATTATGCTAAGCAATATGGATACTTTGTGTTGACACATAACTGTTGGTGTGGCAAAACTGCTTATAAGAAATTAAATACAAAATATCGCATATAGTATAGTAAATTATATAGAGAGGCTAAATAATTAGGGAAGACTTCATCTAGACAAGTAGAGAACTGGCACTTCTTGAAAACCACGGACAAGTTTATAGGAAAGTGTTATGTTTGATCTGGAGATTTCTTCGTTCTCTTAGCTCCTTCAGGATCACTGAGCGTATGTTACTTTTTACTGTTTGCCTTTTAACACTTACCTATCTACTCCCAAACTAGTTATGTTATATTCCTGAAAAGTGAAGATAGTGCTATACTTCATTATACTTAGTTGTAGCATAATATCTTGCATATAGTAGGTACTTGGTGCTGTTTCATAGTTACATCATCTCTAGAAGGTATGTTGATGAATTTCCAGTAATTATTTCTCAGATACCACTTTCTTGCACTTTCCTGCAGGAGAACTGAAATACCATAAAAGTTAGGTTTCTTTATAGAAGCTCCTTTTTCATAGCTTCCAGAGCTGGAAATTCAAGAAGCAGGGAGAAAAAGGAGGTGAACGATTTAGCATGTCTGCCTAACACTTGGGACTTAGGAATTAGGAAATTATCTTTGCATTATTTATTTATATCAGGTTCTGATAATTTGTGTGTTTATTTTTCATAGTAAATTTGTATCTATTAGGTGAACATGGTCTCTTCTACTTGAGTCAGTATTTGAAGGAGACCTGTCAGTTCTTCTTTCACCAAGTTTATATGTATGTAATTGTGGCAAAATATGTGTAACATAAAATTCACCATTCTATCCATTTGTAAGTATACAGTTCAGTGGCCCTTAAATATATTCACATTGCTGTGCAGCCATTGCTACCATCCATTTCTACAACTTTGTCATCATCCCTTACAGAAACTCTGTACCCATTAAATAATAACTCTTCATTCTCTCCTTCCCCAAGCCCCTGGTAACCACTTTTCTACTTTGTCTCTATGAATTTTATTTTTCTAGATATCTTGTATAAATGGAATCATACAATATTTGTCCTTTTGTGTCTGGCTTGTTTCACTTAACATAATGTCTTCAAAGTTCATCCATGTTATAGCATGTATCAGGTTTTTGTCCTTTTTGAAAGCTGAACAATATTCCATTATATGTATATACTACATTTTGTTTATCCATTCCTCTGTTGATAGACATTTTGGTCGTTTCTATTTTTTGGCTATTGTTTCTATTTTTTGGCTTATATGAACATTGTTATACTCACTAAGTTTTTATTTAAGTGTTTGTGTGTTTCACATATCTCCCTGCCTCCTTTCTAGTTAATACAATTCTTTTGAGATTGTTTTTAAATAACTCAAAATGCCGTTAGTTGGATCTTGGCCTGACCTATGGACCAGAATCTCTTTAAAAGCTGACTTTATTCTATTGAAATGTATTGATTCTTTAAAATTTAACTTAGAAAACAACCTTTTTTCTCTTACAGGCTTTTTGGGTACCTGACTGCCCTCTGTATATATAATATTTGCTGATAAGACACATAAATTACTCTAGTCATCCATGGAGACAATAGAGTTAATTTAATTAAAGTAAATCAGGGATGTGTTTATAGAGGAAGGGAGAGTAAGCTAAGGTTTGAAAGATTTGTAGTACTTTGATGAACAGTTGGAGGATGAGACAGGCATTCAAAGAAGGAACATTTTGAAAGATACAGAATCAAGGAAGTCCCAGGTATGTTTGAAAACAGTGGAAGTTTATTAGCACATGAGTTGTTTAGGAATAAAGGAGGAATAAGGTGCAAGCAAGGAATAAGGAAGTCTGAGTATTAAGCAATGTAATTTGGTTTCTTCAATGACCTTGTTACTTTGGGATGTAGGATGAGTATTAGGTCTGTGAGACAAAGAGACATTATGAGGTGGCTTTTATAGTTTTGGGGAATGTAATAGATTGTGAGAAGATGAGAATGTGGGGACTGGGAAAAGGAAAAGGCCCGAGTTTAAGGTTTTAGTAGTGGAATAATTACATATTATAATGAGTCCTTTTTTTTTTTTTTTGGTTCTCCCTCTGCCCCTACCCCTGCTTGTGCTCTCTCTCTCATTCTCTCTCAAATAAATAAAATCTTTAAAAATATATATACATAAAACATATTCACAAAACATATACATGTGTAGAGAATATATGAAAAATTTTTCTTATAATTCAATAAGGAAACAACTCAATTTAAAAAATGAGTAAACATTTTAATAGACATTTTACCAAAGAACATATTTCAGATGACAACCACAATAAGAAACCAATACACACTTATAGAATGGCTAAAATTAAAAAGATTGAATCTACCAAGTGTTGTGTAAGATGAAGAAGAGCTAGAAGTCTTATGTACTGCTTATAAGAATGTAAATTGGTAAAATGTGTTTGACAGTCTAGCAGTTTTCTTAAAAAGTTAAACATACACCTAACATATGATCCACTCATTTAACTTTTAGGAATTTACCCAAGAGAAATGAAATTATATATAAACATAGAGAGCTTACATGAATGTTCTTAGCAGCTTTATTTATAATCTCCAACAACTCGAAATAACCAAATGCCCATTAACAGGTGAATGGATAACAATGAAATACTACGACTCAGCAATAAAAAGACAATTTATTGATACATGCAACAACAAATATCTCAAAATAATAATATTGAGTGAAAGGAGCTAAATCAAAAAATGCTGCATGATTCTATTTATATGAAATATTCTAGAAAATACAAACTAATCTATAGTGACAGAAAGTCAGAATGTAAGACGGGGAAAAAAACAAACTTGGTAAATGATACATATACATTCATTTTCTTGATTGTGTTAAAGATTTTATGGAAGTACACATATGTCACCCAAACTGTATATTTTCAATATATAGGCTTTATTATACCTCAATGAAAAACACATGTAAATAAATAATTCCAGAACTCTGAGAACTTAAAATATTTGATCTTCTTAAACAGTTAAATTAAACAGCCAAATAATTTTGGATATATTAAATACCTAACCAATTTTTAATAGCTTCCCTAATTAAATTTTAATCCAAACTCTATCAAAATCATTATAATAGCTTCTTTTGAAAAATAATGAACTAGCTGATCTATTTTCTGTTCATCTGAAAACTTTATCCATAACTCTTTTAAGAAATCAAGCTACAAAAAATTTATAGGAAAAAAATCTACTTATAAGATTAAGGCCCTTAAAAGCAAAAATGTAATTTACTCACCTATTAATAATCAGAGTCTAGGACACTACCTGGAACAGAGTAAACTGTTTATTCAATTAATGAATTAATATGCTCAAATCATTTCTGCCCCTGCTCCTTCTCAATAACTCACTGGCAAGGTCTAATGTTAAGGCTCATTATAAACAGAAAGAAATGAATCTTACTATACACTAGATAGATAACATAGCCATGCTAATATTAACTCAAATAATTTTTAAATACTAAGATTATACATTCTTTTTTTTTAAGATTTAATTATTTATTTGACAGAGACACAGCAAGAGAGGGAACACAAGAAGGGGGAGTGGGAGAGGGACAAGCAGACTACCCATCGAGCAGGGAGCCCGACATGGGGCTCGATCCCAGGACCCTGGGATCATGACCTGAGCCAAAGGCAGACACTTGACTGACTGAGCCACCTAGGCGCCCTGTTTTGTGTTTATGCTTTCCCCATTCTGTAGTTTATGTTTTCATTTTCAGGACAGTGTCTTTTGAAGTGCAGAAGTTTTTTGTTTTAGTGAAGTCTACTTTATAAATTTTTTCTTCTGTGTTTTTTGGCGTCATATCTAAGCTTTGCCTAACCTGAGGTCAACAAAGATTTTCTTTTATGTTTTCTAATAGTTTTATAGTATCCTTTCCATTTAGTTCTGTGATCCATTTTTTTTAAAGATTATTTATTTACTTATTTGAGAGAGAGTGAGAGAGCATGAGCAGGGGAGAGGGGCAGAGGGAGAGGGAGAAGCAGACTCCCTGCTCAGCGGGGAGCTCAATGCGGGGCTCAATCCCAGGACCCTGGGATCATGAGCTGAGCTGAAGGCAGACGCTTAACGACTGAGCCACCGAGGCACCTTCTATGACCCGTTTTAAGTTAATTTTTGTGATACTGTACAAATTGTGGCTCAAGAGTTATTTTTGTGGATAGGATGTCCAGTTGTTCCAGTGCCATTTTTGGAGAAAATATTCTTTTTCTATAGAACTGCCTTTGTAAAAATCATGTGTTCATATAAGAATGCACATATTTCTGGACATTGTTTTGTTCCCTTGGATATTTGTCCATCTTGGCTAATACCATCCTCTCTTAATTATGGTAGCTTTTTTTATTTAAGATTTTATTTATTTATTTATTTATATTTATTTATTTGAGAGAGAAAGAGAGCACAAGTGGGGGGTGAGGAGTGGCAGAGGGAGAGGGAGAAGCAGACTCCCCTCTGAGCAGGAAGCCTGATGCGGGGCTTGATCCCAGGACCCTGAGATCATGACCTGAGCTGAAGGTAGACGCTTGACCAACTGAGACACCCAGGTGCCCCTAATTACTGTAGCTTTATATTAGGACATGAATCTAGTACTATGAGGTTTTGTTTTTTTCTTTTCAAAATTATTTTGGCTATACTAGGTCCTTTGCGTTTCCATATAAACTTTAGAATCAGCTTGTAGATTTGTACAAAAAATTCTGTGATATTGACTGGACTAAATTAAATCTTGCAATCCATTCGCATGGTATCTCTTTATTTTGTCTTATTTTAATTCCAGTGTAGTTAACATATAGTGTAATGTTAATTTCAGGTGTATAATGTAGTGATTCAACAATTCAGTGTATTATTCAGTACTCATCAAGATAATGCACTTTTAGGGGTGCCTTGGTGCCTTAGTCAGGGTGAAGCATCTGCCTTCAGCTCAGGTCATGATCCCAGAGTCCTGGAATCGAGCCCCGCTTTGGGCTCCCTGCTCAGCAGGGAGTCTGCTTCTCCCTCTCCCTCTGCCCCTACCCCTGCTTGTGCTTTCTCTCCTTCTCTTTCTCACTCATATAAATAATAAAAAATCTTTTAAAAAAGATAATGTATTTTTAATCCCCTTAAACTATTTCACCCATTCCCCTACCCACCTCCCCTCTGGTAACCGTCTGTTTTCTGTAGTTTAGAGTCTGTTGTTTGGTTTGGTTTTCCTCCCTTTGTTCAGTCTTTTTGTTTCTTGAATGCCACAGATGAGTGCAATCATAAGGTATTTATCTTTCCCTTACTAGCTATTTTGCTTAGCATTATACTCTCTAGATCCATCCATGTTGCGAATGGCAAGATTTCATTCTTTTTTATGGCTGCATAATATTCCATTGTGTGTGTGTGTGTGTGTGTGTGTGTGTGTGTGTGTGTGTGTACCCCACATCTTCTTTATCCATTCATCTATTGACAGACACTTGGGCTGCTTCCATAATTTGGCTATTGTAAATAATGTTTCAGTAAACATAGGCATACATATATCCCTTTGAATTAGTGTTTGTTGAGAGATTATTTCCTTCATTATTGTTTTGTAGTTTTTTACATATAGATCCTATACATATTTTGTTAAATTTATTTCTAAATAATTCATGTTTTCTGATGCACTTGTAAAATATACTTTAAAAATATTGTCCTTGTGTTTTGTTCCTTGCTAATCTCACTTACTAGTGCTAGTAGCTTTTGTAGATTCTTTGAAAAAATTTTTAAAAAGATTTTATTTATTTATTTGACAGAGAGAGACACAGCTAGAGAGGGAACACAAGCAGGGGGAGTGGGAGAGGGAGAAGCAGGCTTCCCGCCAAGCAGGGAGCCCGACGCGGGGCTCGATCCCAGGACCCTGGGATCATGACCTGAGCTGAAGGCAGACACTTAACAACTGAGCCACCCAGGCGCCCCAGATTGTTTGAAATTTTTTATGTAGATAATTATGTCACTTGCAAATTGAGGCGACACTTTTGCTTTCTCCCTTCTAATCTGTATGCTTCTTTTCCTTTTCTTGTCTTGTTGCACTTATTGTACATCCACCACAGTGTTAAGTAGGAGTGGTGAGGACAGGTATCCTTACCTGTTCCGTATTTGCAGGCAAAAACATGCAGTGTTGTGCCATTATATATGATACTAGCTTTAAGTTTCAGGTTTGATAACCTTTTTCAGGTTGGGAAAGTTTCTTCTATTCATTATTTGCTAGCTTTAAATCATAAATGGATGTCATATTTTTGTCAAGTGCTTCTTCTCTATTAGGTTGATCATATGGAAATTTTCTTCAGTCTCTTGGTATGGTGCATTATATCAATCAGTTTGCAAATATTGAATTAGCCTTGAATTCCCAGGATCAAATTCACGTAGTCAGATATATTCTCTTTACACATCACTGTTTACAATTTGCTAATAATTTGTTGGGGATTTTTCATTTGTATTCACAAGGGATATTGGTCTGCAGTTTTCTTGTTATGTTCTTGTCTGGTTTTGGTCTCAGTATAATGCTTACCTCAAAAAACAGGTTTGGAAATGTTTCTTCCTTTTCTATTTTCAGTAAGTTATTATGGAGAATTAATATTATACCTTACTGAAATGCTTAATTGAATTTGCTCATGAACCTGTAAGGCCTAGGACTTTTTTTTTGTTGGAAGGTTTTAAACTAGAATTTCAGAGACATAGGAGTGTTCAGGACATCTATTTCTTTTGTGTCTTTTTTTTATTTTTTTTTCTTTTGTGTCTTTTTAAAAATTCACCGATTTCGTGTGAGTTGTTCAGTTTATGAGCATGAAGTTATTTGAAAGACTCCTTTATTATAATATTAATGTTTGTTGGATCTGTAGTAATTTTTTTTTATTCCTGATATAATTTGTGTCTTTTCTTTTTTCTTTGGTCGGTCTGGCTAGAGTTTTATAATTTTTTTTTAACCTTTCAGAGAACCAGCTTTTGGTATTGTTGATTTTTCTCTATTGTTTTTCTATTTCCTTTTATAGTAAAAAATCCCTCTAATCTTTATTATTTATCTTCTTCTGCTTCTGATCCCTACTCTTGGATATTTGAGGGGAATTCTCTGCAAATCTCTGGAGTTTCCTGAATATTTCTCTCTTCTCTGGTGCTCTGCAAACTCTAGGTCCTTGGTCTTTCTGGATATCTGCCATGTCTTCTCAATTTAGGGAGTCTCTTGGATTCTATGCCTCTCTGTGCTGTAATCTGGAAGTTCACTGTGAGAAGCTGAGGCAATCATAGAACTCCTCTCATCTCTCATAGTTCACTGCTTTCTATTTACTGATGTTCAGTGTTTTGAAAACTGTTATTCATATGTATTTTGTCCTTTTTTTTTTTAATTCATTTCCTCAGGAGATTAAATCTAGTTCCCTGTTATTCCATCTTGGCCCTGCTTTTACTTTACAATTTTTTATCTTATCTAAATGGCAAACTCTTGAAGACAGCTTTTGTATACTTCATAGTATGTAGTACAGGGTCTTGTACTCAGTAAGTGCTTATTGCAAATTTGACTTATTACTTGAGTTTACTTGAGCTGGTTGGAAGAGGGAGATAAAAAGCAGAAGAGTAAAGCCACCATCTGACTGCATTTCCCCTGCTTGTCAGATGAACTCTCTTTGGAGCCCTGATAAGAGAATTTCTAAATTCCACTCCCATCTGACAACTCTAGCCCTTATAGCTGTGTTATTGGAACTACCCCCAAAACCCCACCACACATCATGTGACCCAACTGGTCTACTTAGCCTTAGTTTCCATAAAAATGTGTAATTTGATAGACTGATAGGATGTTGGGAGGGGGAGAATCTATGGGAAAATCATAGGTTAAGAAATAATCTCAAAAAGTCTTTTCTGGATATTGACTCCAAATGTCCAGTTTCATTATTAATCTGAAGATTGATTTTTCTTTTGTTCTCAAGAATTTTCAGCAGTTATTGTTTCTTCAGCAATTCTTTCAGTCCCTTTTTCTTAAACTCATTACATGACTATTGGAGCCTCTCAGTCTACCTTATACGTCTTTTAGTTGTGGTTTCAATTAAATTTTTTTTCCTGACTCCATGTTGAATTCTCAGTGAATGCATCAGGACTATCTTCTAGTTCAAGAATTCCACCTTCAGTTTATCTAGAGAAAAGTCATTTCATCTATTGATTTTTTTATATCAATGACTATATTTTTTGTTTTCAATTTTGTTAGATTTTATTTATTTGAGAGAGAGAGATATTGGGGAAGAGAGGGAGAAGCAGGCTCTCTCCCTGGGATCATGACCCAAGCCGAAGACAGACGCTTAACCGACTGAGCCACCCAGGCACCCCTATTTTCAAATTTTCTAATTGGGTTCTTTTCATACCTACATTTTTCCCCTTTTGTTTTCATTATTTCTTATTCATTTTCAGTTGAAGTTTTGCCCTAATGTATGTCTGTGAACATTCTGTATGAACTTATTTTTAAGGTTTTAAAAATTTATTCCCTTAAAATTATTTTCATATTGAATAAAGTCATGTTCTGATTATTGATTTTTCTGGCTGTATTTTTTGGCATTAGATTTCACCATATGATTTCTGAATATTGGTTTGCTGGCTCATTTTGAACAGGAGTTATTTTTTTGCTGTTGTTTTTCTCTCTCCTTCCTTCCTGTCTGCTCATACCTGTCTCTAGGTGTTCAGTTAATTTTCACCTTAACCCTCCTTGTCCCCAATCCAGAACTAAGTCTTATTCCAGAATTTCAGTGATTCTGTCATAAGTTATATATTGGAGATATTATAGAAACATTTGGTACTTGGCTTCAGTTTCTGATATTTGGTTAATAGGTTATGCCAACACCCTCTCCCTTAGGCAGGCATTTTTCTAAAAGCTCTAGGTGAAGATTGATGTGTATATGTGTGTGTTTTCTAGCCTTCTTTCTTGAACTAGCTCATTTTTGGGGGGCAAGGGCTGGTATGGTACTGAACTCTCACTCCTTTTTAAGGTCTTATAATCAATAGTTCTGAGCTTTTAGCCAACTTTACTTTTTTATTAACCATTTCTGTTTTATTACTGGCTGCTAGAAATTTTTATCTTGTTTTTGAACCAGGCTATGTCTTTTGTGTTATCTTTTCATATAATTTATATGTCCTGGCCGTGTTTTTGGTGTGCAGTTAGTGATCAAAGTTTTACCATTATGTTATCCTGATTTGAAGTCACATTCCCAGGTTGCTTCACTCCTCCTGATTCTCAGTTAAGAAAAGGCAAGGAAAGCTTAGGATTATAAATCAAATGTTATTCTTTTATTGGTCCTCTGCAATAGATAATATACATAAGTGGCTTCTTTATTGAATATTGCTCACTTGTGATTACTTAGTTTAATTCTAAATTCTGTGAGTTATTTCTCCATGAATTTCTGCTACCAAGTTTTCTGAACACTGTCATACAAAGAGACATTGTTAGCCTAGAAGTCTGAGGTCTTAGAGCTCATCTGGATTATTCTGGGAATATTATTTAACCTTTTGTATTTGTTTCCTCCTTTATAAAACAGGTATAATATCTGCTTTCACTATCTCATGGGATAGTTGTGAACATCATAGAAGATAATAGAGTTCAACTCAACAAAGTTTTACTTAAGCACCTGTTTGGAGAAAGACATATTGCTAGGTTCTAGGGAAATTTAATAAAATACAGTTCTATGGTTATTTATAATACAGTGGGACAAACAGCTTGTTTTTGTTTTTAAGATTTATTTATTTATTTTGGGGGGAGGAAGAAGGAGAGAGAGAATCTCAAGCAGACTTCCTGCTGAGTGGGGAGCCAATGTAGGGCTTGATCTCACGACCCCAAGATCATGACCTGAGCCGAAATCAAGAGTCAGACCCTTAACTGACTGAGCCTTCCAGGCTCCCTTATATAGCCTGTTTTATAATCAGTTATAATACAGAGTAGTCTGTGATAAATGCTTAAATATCGATATTAAACAACAAATTAAGAGGACCTAAAAAAGCAGTTTAGGCTTCAGGAATGAGCAGAAACCTCACGGAGGAGCTGATCTTTGATTTAAAGCCCTAGGGCTTTAAAAATGCCAAGGTGCTATGTAAGTATATGATGTGCTATTATTTTATATGCCAGATATTTTCCCATGAGCTAATCTGATTGGAGACCACTTAGCCATTTCTTCTTCTTCTTTTTATTATTTATTTTTTTAAAGATTTTATTTATTTATTTGAGAGAGAGATTGAGAACACGAGCAGGGGGAGAGGGAGAGGGAGGAGCAGTCTCCCCGCGGAGCAGGGAGCCCGATGCGGGGCTCGATCCCAGGACTCCGAGATCATGACCCGAGCCGAAGGCAGTTGCTTACCTGACTGAGGCACCCAGGTGCCCCTAGCCATTTCTTCATTACGTTTTTTGTTTGTTGTATAGGTCTGCTCTTGCTATTAAATCTTCGTTCTTATTGCTCATGATGGTCGTGACTAGGCGTACTCTTGTGGTGTTGTGGTCAATCTTTCTCTTTTCTGTGAATACTGACTTAGATTTTGCTTTTTCAAGAGAAAAATGTTCTCTTTATGTGTTTTGTTTTTTTGATAATATAATAATTGGAAAAGATTTTCCCCTCCAGGCTGCCTTTCAGAGATTGTTACCTCTGAAGTTCTGAAGAAACACTATTTGCTATTATCCAGATACATTTAGACTGAGCTTTTGCAGTAGAACATTTTGTTCTGTTTGCTGTAATTTTTTTTTAAAGGACAAAGATAAACAGCTTAAACAGATAACCATCTCCGGTTGCTGCTTCTAACAATAATATTTAGCAGCCAGTGAATATTCTGCAAGGCCTTTCTCAGAAAGGCTGCATTAAGTAAACAAGCAGTAAATATTGTTGGTGACTGATAGATGATAGAATTTAAAGCTAGCCAACTGCCCATATCAGGCTAAAACATTGTTTTTCTGTTTTGGTAAATAATACTCATCTTGTTTATACAGGTCTTATCAAAAACAGTGTTAGCATTTCATACCAAACATATTTTATAAAGCTCATGAGAACTAAAACTAACAAATTTTAAATTGCTTGAATCCTATTTCATCAGTTTCTTCAGATGTATGTTTTGGTTTATTTCCAAATCACAAGTTATACTGTATCCTGTGTTTTGAAGAATGATAGTTTTTGTGCAGTGTTCCAGTCAGTCACCATTTACAGTAAAATTTGGTTTGTTTTTGTCATGGAAACCTCAGCCATGGATTGAATTGACACTGGGGAAAATACTTTTATTTGATCCTTGGCTGCCAAAGGATTTCATTACAGGTGTTTTGTGAGGTTTATGTACCTAACATTTGGTGGCTTCTGTATCAGATACTGCTATAATTTGAAGTATCATTCCTTTGCACACTATAGAGTACCAGTCTTTAAGGGATGTAACTGTTTCTAGCCCTCTTGACGGGGTCTACAAAGGAGACAGCTACTAAATACATATATAGTAGGTTCAGATGTTTTCTTAAGTTACTTTATGTTTAAGTAATAGCGCATCATCAGAATCACCAGAAACGCTAGAAAGTGAACTCCCACATGGATTTTATCTTTTTTATTATAGTTTCAGTGCTTGGCACAAAGTAGTTGTTGAGTAAACGAATTAATTACCATCAGCCTCAGAGTTACCATCACTGCTCTTATCGCTTATAGAAATTACTGACATATAGGATCTGGATCCTGTTCCCCAACACTGGCCTTCTCTTTCCTCTTTTATCCTACCCTTATGTGAAAGGTTTACTCTGTTCCAGTCATCAGTCACCTACTATTCCCTTCTATAATAATAGCAATAGCAGTAATAATGAAAATGATATCGATTACTAGTATATCTGAGAATCAGCTTGTGACAGGCCACAGATTCTATAATAGGGTTTATTTATCATTTGCTGTGTCCCAGATACCATGCTAAGTAATCCACAATGCAATATATTACTAATCTTATCAGCAAAATGTGAAGTATTTTATGTTCAAGAAAAACAGGTTCAGAGAAATTCACCAAAATCATACCCTAAATTAGGGCCAGACTCAGGATTCATTTCCTTTCTAGCTGGTGCCAAAGGCTATGAGATTATCAAGCTCAACCTTCTCTATGAATCTGTTTTTCAGTATATCTGATAAATTGCCATCTAGCTTCTGGTTTAATAGGTCTAGTAAGGGGCTCTTATTCTCTAGGTGATAATTTTATTGTTTGACAGCTGAATTATTAAAAGGCTTTTCATAATATTAAAGAAACATTAATATATGTTTTTGTAACTTTTTGGGGGGTTTCCTTTTTATTTTAAGTTCAATTAATAAACAATATAGTGTATTATTAGTTTCAGAGGTAGAGTTCAGTGATTTATCAGTTGCATACAACACCCAGTGCTCATTCCATCATGTGCCCTCCTTCATGCCCACCACCCAGTTACCCCATCCCCTCCCCACCTCCCCTCCAGCAAACCTCAGTTTCTTTCCTATGCTTAAGAAGTCTCTTATGGTTTGTCTCCCTCTCTGGTTTCATCTTGTTTTATTCTTCCCAGGTTTCTTTTTTTTTTTTTTTACTAACCAGAATCATGCTGTATGTAATGTTCTTTGATGTGCTTGTTGGAGATGTTCTCAGCCTAGCGCACTCCTCTTATCCATTCTGTATTCCACAGAAATAGTTAGATGTTTGGGTTGCTTCATTTTGCTGTTATAATTATGTCCACTTTTGTGCACAAACTTGAGCACAGGGGCTGTAATTTGAGGGGAAGAGTGTCAGTTTGAGCACTTGGCAATCTGAGGTGAAGGCTTGTTGACTTGATATTTAGCAGGTGGCAGGCTGTGCACGCTGACCCGGGCAGGAGGGCGGCTGGACCGTGAATTTGGAACCCACAGGCCAATGGCATCGTGTGTGACAGGGATGTGGCTGGTTTTACTTTTAATTTTTGTTTTTCTGGGAAACTTGATCTCTCCCTCTATTCCAAATGAAAGCCTTGCTGGGTAGAGTATTCTTGGCTGTAGACTTTTTCCTTTTAGCACTTGGAATTTATCATGCCCCTTTCTTCTGGCCTGTAGAGTTTCTGCTGAAAAACTCACTGATAGCCATATGGGGTTTCCCTTGTATGTACCTGCTTTCCTTTCTCTTGCTGCTTTTAAAATTCTTTCTTTTTCACTACTTTTGGCCATCTTATTTACTTTGTGTCTTGGTGCAGACCTCTTTGGGTTGGGTGTGTTGGGGGCTCTCTGTGCCTCCTGGATCTGGATTTCTCTTTCCTTCCCCAGATTCAGGAAGTTTTCAGCTGTTATTTCTTTGGACAAATCTTCTGCCCCCTTTCCTCGCTCTTCTCCTTCTGGGATCCCTATCGTGCGACTGTTATGCCTGACAGTGTTTTTGTAACTTTTAAACTTATTATGTCATTAAACTTTTCCAGAGATATCTAAGGTGGAATGAGTCTGTTCTTACTCACATTGGCTATATTTAGCAAATTGTATTTAAAATATATGTATAGGGGCACCTGGCTGGCTCAGTTGGTGGAGCATATGACTCTTGAACTCGGGGTGTGAGTTTGAGCCCCACATTGGGTGTAGAGATTACCTAAATAAAAAAATATATATATAAATATATGTAAGCAGGAAATCTCTTTCAGATGGGTTTATAATCGTGTGTGAGATATGAAAAATGACTCTAGAGAACTTAATGAAAGTATTTAAAGTTTTCTGTAACCTTTATCTAGTTTATACTTACAGCCATATCTAATAAACAGAGATAGGTAATAGAATTCAGAGCAAATGGTTTTTAATTAGCCTAAATGAAATCATATAAAATACTAATTAAAAGTAGGTAAAGGGGGTTGTAATGTGAGGAATATATAACTGTCATAAACTTTAAGAGATAGTATAATTTGCAGAATGAAGAGTCTGTCATAGTAAGTCACATGTGAGAGTTTGATAACATTTAAAGAACGTTTTCTAATTTTTGTTTTTCTGTTTTATCTTCCTTGGATAATCTCACTGGTTTGTTTTTAGTCCCCCTCTAGGTTGTCAATTAATCAGTGTTTTTGTTAACCCATCATTTCTTACAGATGCACCCTTCTAAGAAGAATATTTAGACATCATTTCAACATCTACATGTTTTATGTTTACTCTGTGTCATATAGGGTGCTAATAAGCATTGGGCAAGGCACAGTTATATAAAGTGGGGTATTGTCCTAAGTTTTTTATCATTCAAAATATAGAAAAATTAACACATCAAATTAGAGAACAGTGAACTCCCATATACTTGTCACTCGGCTACGACAATAATTAACAGTGGTCATTTCTTTTTTCACCTGGAAGCCCTATCCACTCACCAGCCTCATGCTTTTTCCAGTTGGATTATTTTGAAAACAAAACAAACCAAACAAACAAACAAAAAAAACACAACCTACAGATATTATATTAATTGGACCATATAAAATTATATATATCCATCCATTTTTGACCTACAAAATAATTGCATATGGTTCAACTTAGTATCCTTTCATTCATTAATATTTCACTCTGCCTTTCTAAAAGAGACCTCATTTTGTTTATGAACACAATCTCAATGTCATTATCATACCTAAAAAATTTAACAGTAGGGGCGCCTGGGTGGCTCAGTTGGTTAAGCGACTGCCTTCGGCTCAGGTCATGATCCTGGAGTCCCGGGATCGGGTCCCGCATCGGGCTCCCTGCTCGGCAGGGAGTCTGCTTCTCCCTCTGACCCTCTCCCCTCTCATGCTGTCTCTCTATCTCATTCTCTCTCTCAAATAAATAAATAAAATCTTTAAAAAATAAAAAATAAAAAAATAAAAAATAAAAAATTTAACAGTAATTCCTTAATATCACGAAATATCCAACAGTCTTCATAGTTCTTCACTTGTTTATGTGTGTATTGCTCTTTCACTGCCTTTTTGCAATTGGTTTACTTGAACCAACATCCAGACAAGATCCACATATTGCTTTTAGTTGTTGGTTTCTTCTTCCCCAATTTTCATTGCAAGTCATTTGTTAAAGAAATTGCTGTCTCTTAATTTCAATTTAATAAGGAATTTAAAAATTAAAGTAATTTTAATAATTTTATAATTAAAATAATCGTAATCTTCTTTGTTTCATAAGGAATATAGGAAATAGAAATACAACTCAGTATATGTAAGAGCCTACTTTATTTTTTTTTTAATGTAACTTTTATTGGGTACTTACTACACTGTTCTAACCCACTGTCATATTCACAACAACCCTTTTGACGAAGGTCCTATTGTTGACCGCATTTTATTTTTTATTTTTTATTATTATGTTAATCACCATACATTACATCATTAGTTTTTGATGTGGTATTCCATGATTCATTATTTGAGTATAACACCCAATGCTCCATGCAGAATGTGCCCTCTTTAATACCCATCACCAGGCTAACCCATCCTCTCACCTCCCTCCCCTCTAGAACCTTCAGTTTGTTTTTCAGAGTCCATCGTCTCTCATGGTTTATCTTCCCCTCTGATTTCCCCCCCTTTATTCTTCCCCTCCTGTCTTCTTCTTCTTCTTCTTTTTGTTTTAACGTATAATGTATTACTTGTTTCAGAGGTACAGATCTGTGATTCAACATGTTGACCCCATTTTAAATACTGGAGTTGTGCAGACCCCAAACCTAAATCTTATTCTAGGTTCTCATCTTTCCCTAACATATATCATTCGTCCCATTAACTGCACTTTTAAAATAATTCATTACTTTTTCACCATCCCCAATATCATGAGCACAATTGTAGCTGTCATCATCTTTGTCCTGAATGATCGCAGTAGCCTTGAACAGGTAAAAATTCAAAAAGAATAAAAAGTGAAATATCTTTTCTATTCTGACCCTCCAGAGGCAGTTTCTTGGGTTTTGTTTCAGAGTTAATTCTATTAATATCCATCTACATATGTTTACCCATCTGGAGCAAATATCAGCATCCTGCGCATTTTTCCTCAGCACCTTCCATTTCTGTGTACATTGTCTCAACATCTGATTGCCAGCATCTATGATTTTTAGCTTGAGAGCGTTCTTTATCCCCTGGGGCCTGCTCTGCCTCTGCACATGGGCAGGCCAGAAGTTCTAGGATATTCATGCCTGCCACCTCAGCAGCAGCCTTCAATTGATGACTTACAGAAATTGAAAGAAAAGCCTCTAGCTCCCATGCCCTTTGAGTGAGATAACTCTAATGCATGTCCTATACTGTCTCTCAGAATTCCGGAGCATGGTTAAGCTCCAGTTACCCTCAGCTGTAGCCTGCTCATTAACGTACACCACAGCTGCCTTCTCTTCCCTACTCCTCTCCCACAGTTTTCTGGGATTATCTCCCAAATAAACTACTTGCACTGAAATTCTTATTTCAGGGTCTGCTTTTAGGGAAACCATAATATAAATTGTGGCACACGCAACACCTGCCTTTTTTTTTTTTCCCCTAAATAATCATAGACCCCAGGAAAAAGAGAATCCTGTTTATTTGGCTCTAAAAACTCCAGTTTGGCCAAGTTTATTTTTTTTTACTTCTCATAGGAAGCTGCTGGGATTAATAGAATTTTGTCTATTATTCTTTGAAAATTTTTTATTTTTTAAGTCATTATATGGTTAAATTGACCTTTTTATTTGTTTGGTATAGAGCCCTATATATTTTAACACATGTTTAGATTTGAGTAACTACCACTACCATCAGGATACAGGACAGTTCTATCACTCAGCAAACTTCCTCATGCTGTCCCTTTATTGACACATTCCTACCACTTGTAACTCTTGACAACCACTGATACATTTTTCATTATTGTGGATTTATCTTTTCAAGAATGCCTTAGAAGTGGAATCACACAGTGTATAACCTTTGGGTCCTGGGTTCTTTCAATTAGCATAATATATTTGAGGTTCATCCAAGTTGTTGCCATTATCAGTAGTTAGTTCCTTTTTTTACTTAGTATTCCATTATGTGGATATACCATAGTTTTTTTATCCATTCACCTACTGAAGGGCATTTGAGTTTCCAGTTTGGGGCTATTTTTGAATAATGTGCTGTGAACATTCATGTACAGGTTTTTGTGTGGACACAGTTTCCATTTCTCTTGAGTATATACCTAGTAGTAGAATTACTGTGTCATATGGTAGCTGTATGTTCAACCTTGTGCTGAACTGCCAGACTGTTTTACAAAAGAGACTGCTTTATTTTACATTCCCACCAGCAAGTATATGAGGGTTCCAATTTCTCCACATCAACACTTTATCAGTCTTTTTGACTATACCCAACCTAATGTGTGTGAAGTGCTATCTCATGTATTTCATTTGCATTTCCCTAATGACTAATGATATTGAGCATCTTCTCATGTGTTCTGGCCATTCTTCTTTGGATAAATAGCTACTAAAATCTTTGCCCATTTTCTAATGGGGTTATTTTTACTGTTGAGTTTTCAGAGTTCTTTATATAATCTTGAGACTTGACTTTTCATTTTAACAGTATTTTTCTTAGACAAAAAGTTTTATTTTTTTTTAAGATTTTATTTATTTGAGAGAGAGAGAGAGTGAGAGAGAGCATGAGAGGGGAGAGGGTCAGAGGGAGAAGCAGACTCCCCGCTGAGCAGGGAGCCTGATGCGGGACTCGATCCTGGGACTCTGGGACCATGACCTGAGCCGAAGGCAGTTGCTCAAACCAACTGAGCCACCCAGGCTCCCCGACACAAAGTTTTAAAGTTTGATGTAGTCTGATTAATTTTTTTAATGGATCTTGCTTTTGGTGTTAAGAACTTTTTCGCCTAACCCCAGGTCATAAAGATTTTCTCTTATGTTTTCTTCTAAAAGGTTTATGGTTTTGTGTTTTATATTTAGATCTATGATCCATTTGGAGTTAATCTTTGTATAAGATAAGAGGTTTAGTTTGAGGTTAATTTTTCTTTTTGCATGGACATAGATGACCTGTTGTCCCAACATCACTTGTTGGAAAAAGACCACTCTTTCTTAGCTGAACTGTTTTTGTACCTTTGTCAAAGATCAGATGGCCATATTTGTATAAATCTATTTCTGGACTCTCTATTCTGTTCCATTGCTCTCTCTAGTATTTTTATTTCTTAGCTGGTGTGATACTGTCTTTATTACTGTAGCTTTGTAGTAAGTCATAAAATCCAGTAGTATGATTCCTCTAACTTAATTTTCTTTTGCAAAAATTCTTTTAGCTATTTTGGTATTTTGTCCTACTGCGTAATATTTAAGAATGAACTTACCTATGTCTCAAAAAAAAAAAAAAGCCTGCTTGGATTTTGATTGATATTGCATTAAATCTATAGATCATTTTCGTGAAAATTGACACCTTTAATATGTTGAGGTATTCTGTGATTTCTTTCATCTATGCCATGATATGTTAGATTTATGCCTAAGTATTTCCATTTTATTGGAGCTATTATAAATGGTACTTAAAAATCTTTTGTTTCATATTGTTTATTGCTAATATATAAAAATTTAAGTGGTTTTTGTATGTTGAACTTGTAACCTACAATTTTATTCATATTAGTTCTAAAAGTGTTTTTTGTAGATTCCCTGGGATTTTTTATATAGACATTCTTGTCGTATGCAAATTAGGACAGTTTTACTCCTTCTTTCTATATATTTATATCTTTTCTTATCAGAATGGTGAATGTAGATATCCTTGTGTTGTTCCTGTTCACAAGTGGAAAATATCCCATCTTTCACCATTTATGATGGTGGCTATAGGTTTATTACACATATCCTTTTTCTGGTTGAAGAAGTACCCTTCTATTACTAGGTTGCTGAAAATTTTTATCCTGATGGGTATGGAAATTTTGGTAAATGCTTTTTCTGTTCTATTGATGGTATGTTGTGATTTTTCTTACATGAGAGATAATTTGTTTTTGAATATTGAACTAGCCTTAAGTTGCCTGGATAAACTCCACTGTTCTGGGTTAGTATTCTAATATACTGCAGAAATCCATTTACTAATGTTTTGTTGAGACTTTTTTTTTTTTAAAGATTTATTTATTTATTTATTTGAGAGAGAGAGAATGAGAGATAGAGAGCATGAGAGGGAAGAGGGTCAGAGGGAGAAGCAGACTCCCTGCTGAGCAGGGAGCCCGATGTGGGACCCGATCCCAGGACTCCAGGATCATGACCTGAGCCGAAGGCAGTCGCTTAACCAACTGAGCCACCCAGGCGCCCTTGTTGAGACTTTTTTGTATGTACTTTATTTTGAAGCCAGTTTTTAGTATAATGAGCTTAATATACAGTATGTAATTTTATTTTATAAAAGGTTTCACTTTGGGCAGTTTTTCCCTGTTCAGACCTGCTAATAAGTAAATCATTTTTCCTTGGGTAGGTAGTGTCTCTTTTTCCTTTTGTTTTGTTAAACTTTCCCTTAAAAATAATGCACCTGGCACCTTGCATTTCTTTTTGTTCTTTAGATGAGGCTGTGTTAGGCGATAGCAGGCCCTTGAATTGTTTTCTTTAAGAAGAAAACCAGTAATTCTCAAGTTTTACCTTCCTTGGGCTGTTATGAAGCACTTGAAAGGATAAGAATGCAAATGAGTGTTTCACAGATGGTATAATTTCTTAAGTTTAAATTTCAGGTAATATCAGCCACGTTATGTATAAGTCTTTTGAAGGAGTCAGTTGAAATCAAGATTCCACTGGGTATTTGTTTTTTGAGATCATGATAATGGAATTATAAGTGGAAAAGCCCCAAATGAGAGCATTCCTTCCATTTGTTATCCAGGAAATTAGTAAAATTCCTATGTTTATAAACAATGTTTATAAACCGGAAAGGAAGAAGAATTGAAACAGAACTCACCTTATTTCCTCAATTTAAGCACTGCATTTTGAATTTATTCTAAAAAACCAAGGAATTGTTATTTGTTACTTTTCTTTTTCAATGAAAAATATATCTATTACTGTTTCCCTGGGCCATTATACCCAAGTATTTCTGACTCTTAAAGGGCAATGAGTTTCTATAAATGATCAGATTTGTTGGGCCTAAAGGGTTTTGAAATGTCAACTTTCAGTACTGACTAGAATCTTACTTCCCACAAAATACATACAAAGTCTTGATGATATGATTCATCTTTTCTTAGAAACTGTTTATGAAATTTCAACTTTAGTAACTATAGTCTTAATAAGTTCTACCTTAGAGGCTAAGATAAATACCTATGTTAAAAAGCAAAAGTAAATATTTGTATATGGTGTAATATTTAACAGTGAATCTAGATAGGGATGGATGAGTTTGATTGCACTATTTGAATTAAACCTGAATATTTGTATATACACATAAATGTGTATATAAGTGGTTAACAATATTGGGAAGGAAGCAGATAAAACCATAGTAGTATGTCCCTGCTTTTTCTGTGGGATTGTGTTCACAATTTCGGTTACCTGTGGTCCATTGTGTTCTGGAAGCAGATGATCCTCCTGACAGATAATCAGGTCAGTAGTAGCCTAAGGCTGGATCACAATGCCTATGTCATTCTTCATCTTATCACATACGCATTTTATCATCTCACATCATCACAAGAAGAGTAACTACAGTATAATAAGATGTTTTGAGAGAAACCACATTCACCCAACTTTTATTACAGTATATTGTTAGAATTGTTTTATTATTAGTCATTGTTGTTAATCTCTTACTGTGTCTAATTTATAAATTACACTTTATCATAGGTATATACTATAGGAAAAAACAGTATACCTAGGGTTTGGTACTCTCTGGTTTTGGTCATCGACTAGGAGTCTTGCAACATGTGCCCTGTGGAAAAGGGGGGACTTCTGTATTAATAATGAGTAATATGGCTGGAGGTGAAGGGTGGACTGTCCATATCACTGGGTTGGGCAGCAAGAATTTGAACTTTTTCTCTACAAACATTTTTATTTGGATTTTTTTTTTTAAGATTTTGTTTAGCAGAGAGACAGACAGACAGCAAGCACGAGGGGTGGGGGGAAGGGCAGAGGGACAAGCAGACTCCTGGCTGAGTGTGGAGCACAGAGACTGACATGGGGCTCTATCCCAGGACCCTAAGATCACAACCGAGCCAAAGTCAGATGCTTAACTGAATGAGCCACCAAGGCGCCCCTTTATTGTTTGGATTTTTATCAACAAAAACAAATTCATTAAGTATTTACTTAAAATATTTACAAGTAATATGAATTTTTGACCATTCGCATCGTGAAGGAACAATACTATGAATTGCTTAGAACCTAGAGGCAGAGAAGAATCAAGTTGAAAATATTTTGAAGGGAGAAACTGATGGTAAGTAGGTAATAATAGTAGTGATAATGATAATAGTAACAACTATTTATTGGATGTTTACTCTTTACTGGGTTGTTTTAAACATTTTAGGTGTGTGAAATAGTTTTTACAAAGGCCACATAAGTAGATCAATGTATTTCCTTTTTAAAGATTTGAAAATGGTTTTTGGGAACTCACACAGCTAAATAAATGGCAGTGCTGAAATTTGAATACAGGTCTGTTTTATTCTAGAATCTTAAGTCACAATGCTAGAACCGTAATAATAAAAAATGGAGAGGAAATAAGAAAATGGTATTTCTAAAGACATAGCTCTGGAATTGGCTGAAATGGTCAGATCATTAGTGTGTAGGACCACTGGTCAGATGGCTGGACCTTGGATTCAAACAAAAAAGACCCTTTTCTCCATTGAATGGAAGGGTCCAAATAAGATGAGCTATCCAGAAGTTCTACAACCGCAGCGATCCATTCCCCAGGATGGGTATCTCAGGATTAGAGAGGGTGAATTATAAGCAGATAACTCAGTTGCCTATGATTTATCCTTTAAATCACTTAAAGAAGCACTTAATCCTATATGAATCTATGCAAAGTAAAATTTACTAGTGTGGGCGTTGCTGAGGTGGCAATTGGAGATGACTTGCAAGCAGCAATAGATCGGGGAACCCAATATGCAAGGAAACTTCTGCTTAGGGACCGTCTTCATTAATATTTTGCTTCATTTTATTACCCTTTGCCTTTAGAACACATAATAACAGTTACACTTTCTTTGAACAAGTGTTAAAATGTCCCATTAATGGGAGGAGATAGTTGTCCTTATATGTGTGGGTTTACTTCTGGACTGTTTTGTTGCATTGATTTATTTGCCTATCTTTAATAACACACTTTTTTGGGGGGGGCT
Source organism: Zalophus californianus (assembly GCF_009762305.2). Lineage (NCBI taxonomy): Eukaryota > Metazoa > Chordata > Mammalia > Carnivora > Otariidae > Zalophus > Zalophus californianus. Next base: position 65,454,912 of record NC_045605.1, on the reverse strand, counting down.
TTATCACAGTTCTTGAGATCCGGTAATGTTAGTTCTCCAATTCTGTCTTTTTGTAAGTTGTTGGCTATTCTAGATCCTTTACATTTCCATTGGAATTTTTTCCTAGGTGTCTCATTTTATTTATTTATTTTTCTTTTTTAAAATTTAAATTCAATTAATTAACATATACTATATTATTAGTTTCAGAGGCTGAGGTCAGTGATTCATCACTATATAATACCCAGTGCTCATTACATCCCTCCACCCACCTCCCCTCCAGCAACCCTGTTTATTTCCTGTTGTTAAGAGTCTCTTATGGTTTGTCTTCCTCTCTGATTTCGTCTTGTCTTATTTTTCCCTCCCTTCCCTCGTGATCCTATTTTGTTTCTTAAATTCCACATATGAGTGAGATCATATGGTAATTGTTTTTCTCTGATTGATTTATTTCCCTTAGCATAATACCCTCTAGTTCCATCCATGTTGTTGCAAATGGCAAGATTTCATTTTTTTAATTGGCTGAGTAGTATTCCATTGTGTATATATGCCACATCTTCCTTATCCATTCATCTGTCGATGGACGTCTGGGCTCTTTCCATAGTTTGGCTATTGTGGACATTGCTGCTATAAACATTGTGGTGCAGGTGCCCCTTCAGATCACTACATTTGTATCTTTGGGATAAATACCCAGTAGTGCAATTGCTGGGTCATAGGGTAGCTCTATTTTCAACTGTTTGAGGAACCTCCATACTGTTTTCCAGAGTGGTTGCACCAGCTTGCATTCCCACCAACAGTGTAGGAGGGTTCCCTTTTCTCCGTATCACCGCCAACATCTGTCGTTTCCTGACTTGTTAATTTTAGCCATTCTGACTGGTGTGAGGTGGTATCTCATTGTGGTTTTGATTTGGATTTCCCTGATGCTGAGCGATGTTGAACATTTTTTCATGTGTCTGTTGACCATTTGGATGTCTTCTTTGCAGAAATGTCTGTTCATGTCTTCTGCCCATTTCTTGATTGGATTAGTTGTTCCTTGGGTGTTGAGTTTGATAAGTTCTTTCTAGATTTTGGATACTAGCCCTTTATCTGATGTGTCATTTGCAAATATCTTCTCCCATTCTGTCCGTTGTCTTTTGGTTTTGTTGACTGTTTACATATCTGTGCAAAACCTTTTTATCTTGATGAAATCCCAATAGTTCATTTTTGTGTTTGTTTCCCTTGCCTTTGGAGATGCGTCTAGGAAGAAGTTGCTGTGGCCAAGTTCACAGAGGTTGCTTCCTGTGTTCTCCTCTAGGATTTTGATGGATTCCCGTCTCACATTGAGGTCTTCCATCCATTTTGAGTCTATTTTTTATATGGTGTAAGGAAATGGTCCAGTTTCATCCTTCTGCGTGTGGCTGTCCAATTTTCCCAACACCATTTGTTAGAGAGACTGTCTTTTTTCCTTTGGATAGTCTTTCTTGCCTTGTCGAAGATTAGTTGACCATAGAGTTGAGGGTGAGTTTCTGGGTTCTCTATTCTATTCCATTGATCTATGTGTCTGTTTTTGGGCCGTAAGATACCGAGGAAAAAACCTAACCAAAGAGGCAAAGGATCTATACTCAGAAAACTATAGAATACTCGTGAAAGAAATTGAGGAAAACACAAAGAAATGAAAAAACATTCCATCCTCATGGATTGGAAGAACAAATATTGTTAATATATCTATGCTACCTAGAGTAATCTATACATTCAGTGCAATCCCTATCAAAATACCATCAGCTTTTTTCACAGAGCTGGAACAAATAATCCTAAAATTTGTATGGGACCAGAAAAGACCCCGAATAACCAAAGGAATGTTGAAAAAGAAAACCAAAGCTGGTGGCATCACAATTCCGGACTTGAAGCTTTATTACAAAGCTGTAATCATCAAGATAGTAGGGTACTGACACAACAACAGACAGATCAATGGAACAGAATAGAGATACCACTGGAATTGTAAATTCAGTTTTAGAATTTCTACCAAAAACAAAACAAAACAAAAACTCCGAAAACAAACTGCTGGCATTTGGATTGCAGTTGCATTGACTGTATAGATTTATTCACATATAGATTAATTTGGAGAACTGACATCTTAATAATATTGAGTGGGCCAAAACTTGAATAAGGTATATCTTTCTATTAATTTAGGTCTTCTTTAGTTTTTCAGCAATATTTTTAGTTAAGTATACAGGTCTTTTATATCTTTTGACATTTATCCCTATTTCTTATTCTTGATGCTGTTGTAAATGATATTTTTATTTTTAATTATTCACTACTAGTATGTAGAAATACAATTGATTTTTGTATGTTGATCACATATCCCAGAACTTTACTAAACTCACGTATTAGTTCTAGACATTTTTTATAGATTCCATTACATTTTTAACATCGACAATCAATCACTATCCCTAGTGGATAGGGACAGTTTTATCTTTTTTCCAACTGATACACCTACCATTCCTTCCTCTCTCCCTTCACCTGATTGCTCAGGCTAGAACCTATAGTACAAAGTAGAATAGAAGTGATAG